>NC_090381.1:33830765-34130765 GCF_036365525.1 Heterodontus francisci | reverse complement strand
AGAAATATATTTCACAATAGCTGCCAAACCCCTCTATCAAATTTTTTCTCCGGATACTTACTCATCAATGTAAAAAAATTATTCTTAAAGGACTGAGAGTGCCAAAAAATGAATAAGTTTCCAAGCCCAGATGTTATGCACCCCAGAATATTGAAAGAGTTTAGTGAGGAAGTAGTGGAGAGGGATAAAAGTACATTTTTCATTAGACATTAAAGCTGTGCCAGAAGACTAAAAGGTACAAATGTTACATTCTGTTAAAAAAGGGAGAAAGAGATAGGCCAGGCAACTACCAACTGGTTAGTTTCACATTGGTAGCAGGAAGATGACTAGAGACCATAGCAAGAGATAATATAAATACTTTGCAGAGCGTGAGCTGACAGGCAATCATCAACATAGAATTGTGACAGTTTGTTCATGTTTGACTAACTTGATCGAATTGTTTGCGAGCATATTATGCTGAGTTCTGCAGGTATAACCACCTTAAATAGCATTTATGTAGCTTCTTTAATGTAGAAAAACATCCCAAGGCACTTGACACAGATGGACTCAAAAAATACGTGCTGGAACAATGACCAGAATCTTGGGTCAGAGGTGGGTTTTAAGGAGCGTCTTGCAGAAGAGAAGGAGCTGGAAAGGCTGAAGGGCATGAGGAGGGAGATCTAGATGTGCGGCCTTGGCAGTTGAAATCGTAGCCAGCAATGGTAAGGTGACGGGAGGGGCTGCACAAGAGGTTAGCGTCAGAGGAATGGAGAGACAGGGAGAGGCCATGCCTTGAAGGTATTTATTTATTAGTCATTCAGGATGTGGGTGTCGCTGGCCAGGCCAGCATATATTGCCCATCCCTAATTGCCCTTGAGAAGGTGGTGGTGAGCTGCCTTCTTGACCCGCTGCAGTCTATGTGGGGTAGGTACACCCACAATGCTGTTAGGAAGGGAGTTCCAGGATTTTGACCCGGCGACAGTGAAGGAACAGCGATATAGTTCCAAGTCAGGATAGTGTGTAACTTGGAGGGGAATTTGCAGGTAGTGGTGTTCCCATCCATTTGCTGCCCTTGTCTTTCCAGTTGGTAGAGGTCGCGGGTTTGGGAGGTGCTGTTTAAGGAGCCTTGGTGCGTTGCTGCAGTGCATCTTGTAGATGGTACACACTGCAGCTACTGTGCGTCGATGGTGGAGGGAGTGAATGTTTAAGGTGGTGGATGGGGTGCCAATCAAGTGGACTGCTTTGTCCTGGATGGTGTTGAGCTTCTTGAGTGTTGTTGGAGCTGCACCCATCCAGGCAAGTGGAGAGTATTCCATCACACTCCTGACTTGTGCCTTGTAGATGGTGGACAGGCTTTGGGGAGTCAGGAGGTGAGTTACTCACCGCAAGATTCCTAGCCTCTGACCTGCTCTTGTAGCCACGGTATTTATATGGCTACTGCAGTTCAGTTTCTGGTCAATGGTGGCCCCGAGGATGTTGATAGTGGGGGATTCAGCAATGGTGATGCCGTTGAATGTCAAGGAGAGATGGTTAGATTCGTTCTCGTTGGAGATGGTCATTGCCTGGCACTTGCCACTTATCAGCCCAAGCCTGGATATCGTCCAAGTCTTGCTGCATTTCTACACGGACGGCTTCAGTATCTGAGGAGTTGCGAATGGTGCTGAACATTGTGCAATCATCAGCGAACATCCCCACATCTGACCTTATGATTGAAGGAGGATCATTGATGAAGCAGCTGAAGATGGTTGGGCCTAGGCCACTACCCTGAGGAACTCCTGCAGTGATGTCCTGGAGCTCAGATGATTGACCTCCAACAACCCCAACCATCTTCCTTTGCACTATGTATGACTCCAACCAGTGGAGAGCTTTCCCCCGATTCCCATTGACTTCAGTTTTGCTAGGGCTCCTTGATGTCATACTCGGTCAAATGCTGCCTTGATGTCAAGGGCAGTCACTCTAACCTCACCTCTTGAGTTCGGCTCTTTTGTCCATGTTTGAACCAAGGCTGTAATGAGGTCAGGAGCTGAGTAGCATGGCGGAACCCACACTGAGCGTCACTGAGCAGGTTATTGCTAAGCAAGTGCTGCTTGATGGCACTGTTGATGACACCTTCCATCATTTTACTGATGATTGAGAGTAGACTGATGGGGCGGTAATTGGCTGGGTGGAACTTGTCCTGCTTTTTGTGTACAGGACATACCTGGGCAATTTTCCACATTGCAGGGTAGATGCCAGTGTTGTAGCTGTACTGGAACAGCTTGGCTAGGGGCGAGGCAAGTTCTGGAGCACAGGTCTTCAGTACTATTGCCGGAATATTGTCAGGGCCCATTGCCTTTGCAGTATCCAGTGCCTTCAGTCGTTTCTTGAAATCACGTGGAGGGAATCGAATTGGCTGAAGTTTGGCATCTGTGATGCTGGGGACATCAGGAGGAGGCCGAGATGGATCATCAACCCGGCACTTCTGGCTAAAGATTGTTGCAAATGCTTCAGCCTTATCTTTTGCACTGATGTGCTGGGTTGCCCCATCATTGAGGATGGGGATATTTGTGGAGCCACCTCCTCCAGTTTGTTTAATTGTCCACCACCATTCACGGCTGGATGTGGCAGGACTGCAGAGCTTAGATTTGATCCGTTGGTTATGGGATCGCTTAGCTCTGTCTATCGCATGCTGCTTATGCAGTTTGGCACGCAGATAGTCCTGTGTTGTAGCTTCACCAGGTTGACACCTCATTTAGAGAGCTCCTGGCATGCCCTCCTGCACTCTTCATTGAACCAGGGTTGGTCTCCTGGCTTGATGGTAATGGTAGATTGGGGAATATGCCTGGCCATGAGGTTTCGGATTGTGGTTGAGTACACTTCTGCTGCTGCTGATGGCCTACAGTGCCTCATGGATGCCCAGTTTTGCACTGCTCGATCTGTTCGAAATCTATCCCATTTAGCACGGTGGTAGTGCCACACAACACGATGGCATGTATCCTCATTGTAAGAATCAATGTAAGAATCAACCACATTGCTGTGGGTCTGGAGTCACATGTAGGCCAGACCAAGTAAGGACAGCAGATTTCCTTCTCTAAAGGATGTTAGTGAACCAGATGGGTTTTTACAACAATTTACAATGGTTTCATGGCCATCATTAGACTAACTTTTTAATTGCAGATTTATTAATTAAATTCAAATTCCACCTTCTGCTGTGGTGGGATTTGAACCCATGTCCCCAGAGCAATACCCTGGGTCTCTGGGTTACTAGTCCAGTGACAATACCACGATGCCGCCGCCTCCCCTCGAGGATGAGAATTTTAAATTTGATGTGTTGAGGGGCCAGGAGCCAGTGTAGCTCAGCGAATGTAGGGGTAATGAGTGAGCAGAACTTGCTGTGGAATAGGATGTGTGCAGCAGAGTTTTGGATTTGCTTAAGTTTACAAAGGGCATTGTTTGGGAGATTATTGGAATAATCGAGTTTGGAGTAGGGTCTGGATAAGGATTTCAGCAGCAGTTAGGCTGAGATGGGCCATACAGGGTGATAGTGTTATGCAGCTGGAAATAGGTGATCTCTGTCATGGAAAGCAAATTAAGTTGCAAGCTTAGTTCAGGGCTGAATGGGATACCAAGTTTGCAAACAGCCTAGTTCAGTTTGAGACAATGTCTGGGAAGAGGGATAGAATCGGTGGCAAGGGTGCAGAGCATGTAGCGGCGTCAAAGACGATAGCTTCAGTTTTCCCATTGTTTAACTGAAGGACACTGGCTCATCCAAGACTGGATGTTGGACAATCAGCCTGACGACACAGGTTGATGGGTCGATAAAGGTAGTGGAGAGGTAGAGCTGGGTGTCACAGCATAACAATCCCAACCTTCTAAAATTGTTGTTAATTATCACTGGATCTAAGAAAAATGTTTCATCAGTTTTTTTTTCTGTTAGATAAACACACAAGCCATGTTCTGAAGGAGAGATGTTCGAATCATACAACATGTCTATCAGCAAATGGAAAAGCAGAAAGCAGTTTGGCAGGGGACCCTCTTATCAGAACATAAATCTGCCTTTTCTCTTTGAGCTGCTGTTTGATCTGCTGTGTTCCAGCATTCACAGCTTTTCTTTTTATCTCCAGTTTTGTGGAGGGACTATTTATTCTGAGAAAAAAGGGTCCATTTGTATGGTATGTAGGTGTTACCACCCAATCTCCTGACAGATCTGTATTGCCCAATTCATAGTCCTTGTAGCACTATATCCTGGAATTCTCACAACATGGGTCTACTTATGAATTTGTGACAGGTGTCTTGGGCCAGTTTATTTAAGCAATGCTAATGGCATGTACAAGCCTCAGGTAAATATGTCATTTAGCCAAATCAGGTCACGCCAAATTTCATGAATTCGGTTGAGGCTCCACCCATGTGGTGGTAGCCTCACCCATAAAAATATGGTACATGAGTTCTACCAAAGACGGTCTGCTGTTGTTTTTGCTGCCATTCAGTTCAGCTTTTTGTCTTTGAAAAATTTTGATGGTCATTTTCTGATCCTGTTTCAAGACTTTTTTGGGTCCCTGATGCCGCCTTTTACACAATCATCACATTTGCTGCACATTTAAAATGGCTTCATCATTACAAGATGCACCTAGAAAAAATGGGATGATGGGACTCACTGTGGATAATGTAGATCATATTCATCCTTCCTAATATCCTCTACTTTGTCTGTATCCCTTATTAAAAAATTACACCTTTGTGAAGTGTTTTGGGATGTTTTTCTACATTAAAGAAGTTATTACATGTATGTTATTTGTATCTACACACTCATTTGAAATTTTAAACTGGAAGTAAATTTTGAGCAAGTTCAGCCCAAAATTAATTGTCCTTTTGGTGTAATTGTTTCTCAGTGGCCATGACATCAGTGGGGCTGGAGCTTGGTAGCACAGGCGAAACACTTCAAGGTCTGAGACTTTTTGGCAGGATCTCATTATAATTTTTTTTCCCATTTTCCACCTGGCAGCCTGCCAAATTGACAAGCTGGACAGGAAATCCAGCGACGGGGTCCACAGCCAGGGACCCTTGGGACAGTGCCCACAAATCAAGAGGGTGCGAGAGATCAAGACTTAGGTTGGGGTGGAAAGAGAGCAACAATCGAGAGTGAGGGAAAGAGTGAGGGATCAGTTCTTGGGTGGGGTGAAGGGAGTGACAATTGAGAGTGAGGGAGAGAGGTCAAGGCTTGGTGGAGGGCAAGGAGAATGCAGCAGTTAGGAGAGAGGCATCAAGCAAGAGGTCAAGGCTTGAGGGCAGCAGTCGGGAGGAAGCAAGAGATCAGGGTTCAGTGGGGAGAGGAAGAGAATAGCAATCAGGAGTGAGAAAGAGGTGGGGGTAAGGAGAGTGGCAATTGGGAGTGAGAAAGAAGTAGGGGCTTGGTGGGGGCTGCTCCTGGGGTGTTTCTCGAGCTCTGGAAAACCAGCTGGCAACTATTAAATTTAAAGCAGCTTCCAAATTCCACTCTGGAAGTCTGATTGAAAGTGTCCTGCCGCCATAAAAACAGCAAGTGGGCATGTACATGGTGGGTTGGGGGACGTGTTCCACAATCATGAGAGGGTTAATATCGTGGTCTACATCTCTCCGTGTCAATTGTATATTAATTGTATGCAGCAGGTGGGCATTAATTGGTGGTTCACATGAGTCATTATAAATAGACACAGACTGAAACTGGTTGTTTGGGTTGGAGGCATACGCTTGAAATGTATAACTAAATAAATATAAAAGTGTGTAAATATTGGCTCCAGTTCTACCCTTTCCCAATTGGCTTTCTGGAGAAGAACACCCTGTGTCTTTGCCCTATTCATCAACACTCCTTGTGGCTTTGTTCCTTCCATTTATCAAACATCCAGTGGCTTTTCAATGCATTCCATGATCTTTTCTGACATTCTCCCCTCTTCCACTGAAAGCACTGACTCTTGCTGGATGCTGCCCTCCAGTTCCTTAGCCAACTGACCATTTTCACATGTGAACTCAGAGTGTTAGCAGGCTGCTCCACTATGGGAAGGGTAGGGGGAGTGGATCACAGCCAAACCTAATTCTGTCCTCACCTGACATCTGCAGATGGCACTTTCCAGCAGGGGTCACTGGATAGTGATTAGGAGCAGGAAATATAGCCCAGGGCTGCTGAGGCTAATTGTAGTGTCCAAACTGCTGCCCCGGGTGACATCAGCTAACTCAGCACAAGCTGGGGATCAAACCTGGAACCTTGCTGGATTGTATGGCTCAGATATCTCTGGGATCTGAGCCATTTAAGGGGTTCTGATTTCCACAAACCTTATTTTAACACAGAAGATTGCTTGTGCGGGGGATAGGAGTTATTGAGAAGGTAAAGGTTTGCTCTATTTTTATCATTAGTGGCCACGTTTCTTGTAATGTTCCTGCTTCCTCTTTTTGTCCACTTTCCTAGCCTCTTTTGGTTGATGTTTTGCCGTTGTACTACTTTTAAGTTCACCAACAAGCATGCATCATAATCTGATTTTGTGAAAATGTGTTGCAAATAGATGTCCTGGGTGAAGGGTAGAAGCAACATTATGGAGATTACGGCTCCAAAGTAAATGAGCTCACTCTATTGGTATTGCGCTTTTGTCATTCCCCAGCCAAATATGGTGCAACGCGCAGTACTTCTAAAATCTTCAATATAAAATAATTTGTAGTGCTTATCAACACATTCTTATCTATATTTTGGGTAGATTAAAATAAGTCAACTTTAAAAAATCCCTTTTAAAACATCCGCTCTGAGCCACTGGTTTTGAGTCTGCCGTCATGAGAAATGCTGACATTTACTGGAAAATTCCCTTCTGACTGTTTAGTGCCATCTACAAATTCACACGGTATAAATTTAGCTTTCCAGCTCCCAGGGCCAAAGGCCCCAATCACTTGGCAGCTATCTAAAAACAAACAAGAATGTAGTGTATTCAAGGAGGAAGTGCTTGAGAGGAAGAGTGCTCCAGCTCAAACCCCCTTATTCTCATATCCAGCCCAGAGAGATGAAGGGTAGCCCTCTTATTATGATACCTGATCCAGGGGACAGTGGTCATTTATCATATTGGTTACAGGGTAACCCTTTTATTATAGTATCCAGGGCAGCAGAATTCTCCTTCCTCCCAGTGAGAATGTCTACAAGGTGGTGCAGCATTTTATCCCCTTCCCCTTGGAGCTTTCCATGGGGACATAACTCCACCCACCACCCCTAGCCCATTGATCTTTATCACATGACCGTGAGGTTGTACCCTGTCATTGATCTCCTTTTAATATATAACAGCCACTACTTTCTGTAAGGGTTTTGGTATCATACCCTGTTCCACAACACCCCCCGCCACCCCAATGATCTCTCTATAAGATAAATGTGGAGTTGTACCCCTCCATTAATCTCTATATAATATAACTGTTGAGTAGCAACCCCCCATTGACCTCCCTAATTGAAGTGTGGGGTCATCCAACCTCCTTACAATGGGATGTGGGCTGGATTTTATAGCTCAACTAACTTTGATGTCTCCCTATTGGCTTGGTGTCTCACATACACCACTGTGCTTTAAATAACTGTTTTATATTGTTTTTTTCTTATAGTCGATCATTTTTGATGAAGTAGATTTAACAGATGCCAGTGTCGCAGAATCCAGCACGAAAAATGTTAACAACAGTTTTACAGTGAGTAGCTCTGACATTAATCATGCTTAACAGAAATTTGGCTGCACCCGGTAATGTTACTGAGAGTGGATTGTATGTTAATGAGCACAGGCAGTATAGATGTCTGATTATTTATCAGACAGATAGGTAGTTATACCAATGACAGTAGTTATATTTTGTTTTAAATGTATTAATTGCATTTAGTTTTGTATTGGCTGATTATGTTCCATGCTAAAGAATGAAATTTGTACAGTGCCCATCATAATCTCAGGATGTGCCAAAACATTTCACAGCCAATGAAGAACTTTTGAAGTGCAGCTGCTGTTGTAATGTAAAGTGGGTTCAATTTGCACGCAGCAAGGTCCTACAGACAGAAAAAAGATAAATGGTCAGATAATCTGTTTTAATGATGGTAATAGAATAGAATGGTTACAGCATAGAAGGAAGCCATTGGGCATGTCGTGTCCGTGCCGGTCTCTGAAAGCAATATACCTAGTCCCGCTCCCCACCCTTTTCCCCAAAGCTCTGCAAATTTTTTCTCTTCAAGTAATTATCCAATTTTCCTTTGAAGGCCTCGATTGTATCTGCGTCCACCACACTCTTGGGCAGTGCATTTCAGATCTTTACCACTTGCCGCATAAAAAAGTTTTCCTTATGTCAGCGTTGATTTTTTTTTTTTCCAATTATTTTAAATTGGTGTCCTCTGGTTCTTGATCCTTCCACCAATAGGAACAGTTTTTCCTTATCTTCTCAGTCCTGACCCCCATGATCTTGAAAACCTCTACCAAATCTCCTTGCAATCTTCTTTTTCTCCAAGGAGAACAGCCCCAGCTTCTCCAATCTATCCACGTAACTCAAGTTCCTCATCCCTGGAACCATTCTCGTGAATCTTGAGGTCTACACCCTCTCGAATGCCTTCATATCTTCCTGATGTGTGGTGCCCAGAACTGGACACAATGCTCCAGTTGAGGCTAAACCAGTGTTTTATAGAGGTTTATCATAACTTTCTTGCTTTTGTGCCCTATGTCCCTATTTATAAAGCCCATCTACAAATTTTGAAATTCTGCCCTGTACAGCCAAGTCTAGGTCGTTAATATATCAAAAAAGCCATAGGATTTAACACAGACCTCTGGGGAACCCCATTATATACCTTCCTTCAGTCCGAAAAACAACCAGTTACCAGTACTCTGTGTCCTGTCACTCAGCCAATTTCATATCCTGCTACTGTCCCTTTTATTCGTGGCTTCAACTTTACTGACAGCCTGTTAATATGGCACTTTATCAAATGCCTTTTGGAAGTCCATGTACAACATCAACTGCATTACCCTCATCAGCCCTCTCTGTTACTTCATCAAAAAACTCAAGCACGTTAGTTAAACATGATTTTCCTTTAACAAATCTGTACTGGCTTTCCTTAATTAATCCACATATGTCCAAGTGTCAGTTAATTTTGTCCCAAATTATCATTTCTAAAAACTTTCCCACCACCGAGGTTGAACTGACTAGCCTATAATTGCTGGGCTTATCCTTACACCCTTGTTCAAAAAAGGTGTAGCATTTACAATTCTCCAATCCTCTGGCACTACCTCTGTATCTAATGTGGATTGGAAGGCATAATCGGTTGAGGCATAAATGTTGCCAAGGACTGCTGCTGATTGGGCCTAAGTTTTTCTTTAGCTAGAAGTTTAATTTAAATCCCGAATTAATTGTTGCAGAGGTCGGATGTGGTGAGCTGGGATATAGGAGTAGAGGGGTCACAGAGGTCAGGTGTAGTGAGCTGGAATGTAAGGGGAACATAATAATAGAGGTCGGGTGCAGTGAGCTGGGATGTAGGGGTAAAGAGATTACAGGTTTATGGTGGAGTGAGGTCCTGGAGAAATTTGGAGATTTTGAATTCAATGTATTGAGGTACTGGGAGCCAGTAAATTTCTGTGAGGATGGAGGTGATAGATTTGCATGAGAGCATTTGGAAGAGGGAAATTATGGATCAATTGGTATTTGTTCTGGTTGGGAGACCGATAAAGGGGATGTTGGAGAAGCTGTGTCTACAGGTAACAAAATGTTTCATAAGGATTTCAGTGATATTAAGGCAAATAAATGCAGGTGATGTTGGCACGGTGCAAATTAGCAGTTTTGGTGCTGGATAAAATGTAGATTTGAAGCTCAGCTCAGGATCGAGCAGGTTTAGCATTGTAAATCAGCTTGCTCATACAGAAAGGGATGGGAATGCAATGTCAGGCAAAAATGCAAATGTTTAGCATGAGACAAGTAACATGGCTTCAGTAATCCCAGTGTCTGAGAAATATCTGACTAGATTTGAGTACAAGATATATTAAAGACCAGTTTCTTCCTGTTGTTGCTCATTACCTCTGTGTTGTGAGACTGTCCTGGACTTGATGTTGGACAGTATGAAAATACAACAACAACAAGAAGAGCAAACTGTTCGTCAGTATTTCTTATACCCACATCCAGCCAGAATTTCCACATTGATTTTAATTCATTTGGAAGTCTACCAGCTCCTATTGCATTTTCAAGGAAACTTTTGACTTTATTTGAGGTTTCATAACAGATGTGGTGCAATTATTTGCTGTTCAGAGATTTCCTGGTTTCCATCTTTTCCAATGTGGGTCTTTGCTGGGAGAGTGTCGGAAAGCCTGGGGTTGTTGGTGCTGGTCCGATTCAGATCTAGTGGCTTATATAATCTTGTTAAGGGGTGTCCTTGTTCATAAGTCACTGAAAACTAACATGCAGGTGCTGCAAGCAGTTAGGAAAGAAAATGGTATGTTGCTTTTATTGCAAGAGGACTTGAGTACAGGAGTAAAGAAGTTTTGCTGCAATTATATAGAGTCTT
Source organism: Heterodontus francisci (assembly GCF_036365525.1). Lineage (NCBI taxonomy): Eukaryota > Metazoa > Chordata > Chondrichthyes > Heterodontiformes > Heterodontidae > Heterodontus > Heterodontus francisci. The sequence continues at coordinate 34,120,300 of NC_090381.1, read as the reverse complement.
GGTGAGACTGCATCTGGTGTATTGTGTATAGTTTTGGTCTCCTTACCTAAGGAAGGATATACTTGCCATAGCGGTAGAGTAATAGAGTTTTACCAGACTGATTCTTGGGATGCTGGGATTGTCCTATGAGAAGAGACTGAGGAGACTGGGCCTGTATTCTCTCGAGTTTAGAAGAATGAGAGGTGATGTCATTGAAGCATACAAAATGCTTACAGGACTCGACAAGGTTGATGCAGGAATGATGTTTCCCCTGGCTAGGGGGGTGATCTAGACCCAGGGGACACAGTCTCAAAATAAGGAGTAGGCAATTTAGGACTGAGATGAGGAGGATGGGGAATCTGTGGAATTCTGTACACCAGAGGGCTGATCAAGACAGAGATTGGTAGATTTCAAGATATTAAAGATTTCAAGGGATATGGGGATAGTGCAGGAAAATGACATTGTGATAGATCAGCCGTGATCTAGTTGAATGGCAGAGCAGGCTCGAGGGGCCAAATGGTCTACTCCTGCTCCTATTTCCTTTGTTCCTATCACAAACAAAAACAGAAAGTGCTGGGAATACTCAGCAGGTCTGGCAGACTGCTGCCAGACCTGCTGAGTATTTCCAGCACTTTTTGTTTTTGTTTCAGATTTCCAGCATCTGCAGTATTTTGCTTTTATCCTTTGTTCCTATGTTATCTGTTAATTGTATAGTAATTGTGTTTAATTGTATGCAGATGGGGGTTTCATCGAGTCACATGTTAAGAGACGCTTATTGACACTATGGCATGGTAGAGTTAGGAGGTGCATGCTTATAATGTTTAACTCTGTACATGAATCAGATCTAAGTAAAGATTGACTACAGTACTATCTTTCACCAATTGGCTTTCTAAAAGATAACGTTAACAACCAGAGAGAAATCCTCGATCGCACTATTTTGTGATTTTTGTCATACAGCCTAAGTATGGGAACATATGGAACTACTTGATGTAAAACAAAGTAAGACAAGGAATGTAAAGCTGGGTAACTTGATTGTGCTCTCAGGGCACTGTGCAAATGAGTCCCATCCTACAAAGCACATTGGGTTAAATTTATCCCTAATCTCAACAACTCGGATAAATGCAGCTGTCTCCCAGTCTTTGCTTAGATTAGTGACAGTGCAGAGGCAAATGCTGACAGCATTGCCCAAATAATCAAGCTGATATAGCATTGAAACAGGGGTTGAACTGTCACCCAATCCATTCGGCCCATGGGCTTGAATAACAGGGTTTCAGAGCTCCCTATTGCCCTTTAGAAAAAACTCCTCCAGCTCCCCTCCTACATAAACGTCTCTTTAAAACCCTTCAATTAATGCCAGAACAGTGAGGGAAGTATCCTGTGAATAGCTCAAATGACACAAACCTGCACAGGCTTTGTGTTATTGCCTAAGACAGCCAGACCTCCTCTCATGCCAGAGGAGTTCAATGAGTTTCCATAACAGGAGAATGCAAGTTGCTTCTGTTGGGGGGCTCAGAGTGTTATCATTCTATACTAAAACAGAAGTCACCAGTCCAGTGGAAACAGAATTGCAGATAAGTACATTGCTATACAATGAGGAACTGCAGGGAAAGAAGCAGGAGCAATTCTGACTTGGAGAAATGAAGGGGCTAGAGAAGCAGCCAGACTATCTGGGAGAAGCTTTGTTCCCCTACTCTCTCCAGTCCCTACCTGTTACACTTTGTTCTACTCTCGCTGAGTTTCACCGTGCATCTCCCTTGTTATTATCTACTGTCAGGAATTATTCAAAAAAATTTGAAGTCAGCTTGTGGGACAGTGTGCAGAGGGTTCCTTTACACTTGAAGTAGCTTAGGTGCTCTCATTGAGCTTTATGGCCTGCTTCAGTGTGGCTATGCTCCAAACTGGCATAAATGTAACCGACAGTTCTTGTATTTTTGCAATTCTGTTGTGTGTGGATGTCGGACAAAGGAGGAAGACAATTAGATACCAACTGCAGTTCTAATCTTTGTAAGAATGTATAAAGTTAGAAAACATTCCAGTCCATTTGATTAGCCCTTATTCTTTGAATATGATTAATTTTCAGACAAAACATTTTTACTTTCTGTCCTTTGGTTGACTGTATCACCTGACGCTTTCTGATGCTTGGTGCACGTTTATTTTCTCTCAACATTCCTCTTTGATCCGTCCGTTCCCCTTCTGACATGACAGAGCATTCAATTGTATATGAAGTTTTCATCATGTTCAACAAAAGCAGCAGCACTCACTAGCTCCTCTCCAAGTTATGCACTAAATGTCATTGTAGGACCACCAACTACAATGGCTGCAGCAGTTCAAGAAGAAAGCCGATATCACCTTCTCATGACGTCAAGGGGTAGGCAATAAATGTGACTAATTATCTCGCTGAGATGTCTCCTCTTTATTCCAGTGTGCTTGAGGTTCTCCTCTATGTATCTGAGATTTTCTTCCATCCTCCTTTGTGATTTCTTTCACTGTCCTCTGTCTCAGAGATTGTTGCTGTTGTCGGTGCTAGAAATCAGCACAGGCTGCTCCCCAACTTGGCTAGACCAAGAGAAACAAAGAGGATGATTTAGGAGTCACAATAATACAAGCATTGATTCTTTGGTGAAAAGACTTTTTTTTATCTATTGTGCTGTGTCGTCTTAATAAAACCTTTCACTCCTTGTCTGCACTTGAATTGCTCTGTTTTCTTTCTTTTCCTGGAGAGACAGGCTGGCTACAGGCATGCATAGTATGATATAGGGACTGAGTCGGTGGAATGGGAAACAGCACAGCAGAGATGAATCCCTGCCCAATATCATTGCTGCCTCTATATTTGCCATGGTGATGATGTCTTGCACTCCCACAGCTACCCAGTACGTACCCTCAGCTGAATCTCTACTTGGGTAACAAGAATTGCCATAACAGGTGGGATTTATTCAGCCATATTCAGGCCAGCAGGGAAAGAAGCAGGAGCAATTCTGACTGGAGAAATTAAGGGGCTAGAGAAGCAGCCAAACTGTCTGGGAGCAGTGCCCTGCTTTGTTCCCCTACTCTCTCCATTCCCTACCTGATACATTTTGTTCTAGTCTCCCTGATGAACCGCACCATGCCTATGTGGATCTTCTACATCATTCTTACTTCCTTTCCAGACTCTGGTCTTTCCTGGTCATGTCTACAATTTCCCGCTGCATTCTCCATCACACATACTGTGGCACACACCACAAATCTCCAAGCAACTCTTCCAGGAACCTCATTCCCCTGTCCTGTTATTTATCCCATCCCTTATACTCTGCATTGGTCACATTTTTCATTCTGTTTCCCATTCCCTTGTCCATCTTCTGCACACTCACTGATACCGTCAGTCGGTCTTTCCTTAACCCCCTGATATCCCAGTTCATTGTTCCCTCTGACTCATTCAGTGAGTTTTTTAGTTCATTTCCTCACATCCATTTGCAAAATGTCTTCTCACTCTCAAAAAAGACGTCCCTCTCCATGACTTCATCATGGAGGAGCATATTGTCATTCTGACCATTGTATGGCTCACTGACAATAGGTCTTTCCCTAACAGTGGCTCCACCACTCTAGACTTTCCAATCTGTCCCTGAGAGGCACTGCCAGTGGGCACTCTCATTTTGCCCTCTCCCTCAACTTCCCTGCTGCCATCTGCACATTCCGACACACCACCTTCAAGATTCTCCAGTGTCTTCCTCATTCATTTTTTTGTGAGTAAGTGACTGCTCATCCTTGATGATTCAGAAGGGGTGGCGGGGTGGCTTTTATTCTATGTATACTGAAATTCCATCACTTCCGTGACTTAGTGGCAGACAGGCTGTTGGGAATAAAACAACAGTTGTTAATATGGTGGAAGGAATGTTAGAGTTTGAGCTGACTGTGCTCTTATGGATGAGGCAGCAATGTTGACAGAGTCGAAGCCAGAGCCACACAGCAGAAACTTTATTCTGTCTGCCCTGTGCTGTATCTGGCCTGGGAGTGTTTGAAGGGACAGTGTAACAGGACGTTTGCTTTGTGTCTAACCCAGGCGTACCTTTGATTCAGGATGGTTGCTCCAGTGTTATGGAATAGTAGGCTGCTCATTTCATACCTACAGTTCTACACAAACTTCAGTTCCTGATCTCTTTTATATGATTGGTTAGGTTGCAAGAGAGGGGGAAATCCCAGGTCAAGTTTGTACAGTTCTCAAAGACCAGTAAAGCGGGAGACCTAAAAACAGACTTGGGAATGGTGTGTGACGTTGAGGGGTAAGGAACATGTAGAAGAAAGGGTATTGTGTCAGAACTGGGAAGATGGTGAGGATAATAATGAAAATAATATCTATGACAATACACAGCAGATTTTGTATTCAAGAAGCAAGCTAGCCCAGCCATGCTTTAAGGGTTAAGCTTCAGTGTTCCAGGACTAGGATTTCCTGCTGTTTATGTTCAAAACTACTGGACATAAACTCACTTCCTCATGTCATCCTGTTAGTATTGACCGGGATGCAGTTTGAGACAAGAGGCCATCAGCTTCAGACAGAGACTGTTAGACTCAGAGGGGACAGGAGGGGAGGAAATATTCCTTTGCAAAGTTGTTTAAACAGAGTGTGTAGATGTAGCAGTTTCTAATAGATTAAGTACTAGACTGTCACCACAATCACTTGGCATTATTTATGTGCAAATGTCACAGCAACTTCAGGCGAGGGCAGATGCATGATTAACCATGGAAGTCCAAAGGTTGCTGTCTGAGATGTGTTGCTCCATCATTAGCTTTGCGAAAATGGCATCTTGCTGTCTGACTCCCCATTCAAATGCACTGAATGGCATGAAGTTCTTGTATGTGTACTGTAGATATGAAATAAACTCGCTACAGAGTTATGGTTTATCCATTTCAGCTTCTTTAACTTTTTCTTTGCCTTTTTTCACTCTCAATTCAATCTTTCATTCCCTGTATTTCTCTTTCTGTACCTGCTTTAACATTGAATTCACCCCCTCTAATTTAGAATTCCTGGTTCAGACCTTGTGCTGTTCATTTCACAATCCTTGAATCCGATTGCTAAGGAGACACGCAGTTGTTTGTCCTGTTCACACAGATCCCAGATACCCTGTAGAGGTTGGTGCGCCGTTTCCATCTCGCACTTTCAGCAATTCGCAGGGCACAATATCATCAGCATTTAAACAGGAAAGGGCAAGTCTAACTAACTAACATGTGGCACAGCAATTTTTGGGCCACAATCTCATAATACATACAAGGAATTGTATGCTGAAGTATAAAGTTACAAAACAAAGAGAGAAAAAGATGGCAGTGTGTCTCAGGATGCCTATCCAACTGAGCACTTCTGTTGGCATTCTACAGTGAAGTTGAACTGTTTTATGAGGATAACAAATTTGGAGATTAAGTGATAGCATTAAGCTGAGTGCTGCTGGTCCCTAATGTCATACTATCTTTTGAGTCAAACAATCACTTTGTTTATCTTGCTATTCCTATACTGACAGATACGTGAAACCAGGAGTAGTTCTTGGATTGCTACTCTTAAGGCTCTATTCTTCAGCTAGTCTCCTAAATTCCTTAAGCGTCTGTTGTAGCATCTCAGTAATAGGCCATGTAGACTATTTCCTTGGGGAGTCAGTGACAATTTTAAATTGTAACTAAGTGATTGACAGTATGAGAGTAGCTGAGGCATAGGCCAATGCATTATTTACAGGAAAACTAGATAAACATTTGAAGCAGAAGATACCAAGCTGTGGGGGGAGAGCAGGGCTGGGATTAGTTTTGGATTGATCTGGCATTGAGCCAGCACAGACTGTGATGGGCTGAATAGTATTCTTCTGTTCTGTAAACTTTTATGGCTCACTGTGGCCCAATCCTATTTATCAGCTCTGTTGCAATTATTTGTCTTCCCTCCAAGGGCAGGATATCCCCAATATGATATGGTGCCCAGATATGGACAGTACCTAAGGTGGAGTGAACCGATATTTTGTGCAAATTAGCACTTACTGTTTCAAAAAATTCTTCCATTTATATATGTGCTTTTTGTTCATTTTGATTAACTTATTCAACAAATTATCATATGGTGCTCTTCTGACAAGATTTCTATGTTGTCTATTGCATCTGCAGTTCATGCAGATCCTAATACAAACCTCCCACTTGCAGCAAATCGATTGCACATTTGTCATGAATAATCTATAAAAGCATTGAAACTTAATCAGACCATCCTGTAATATTTGCAAGTGTGATACCTTATAAACCAACCTATAGGCCCTCACATTTATTTTTCTAAAGCCGCTGTTACCTTTCCCCGGATCCCAGCTGCTGCCGCTTTCAAGGCTTGCCAATCTGCTCACTGTTTGAATATGCACTATGCATCCCACCACAATAAATGCTTGAGCTTTGGAACCTTTCCAGCTGCCCCTTATAATGTTCAGGATGTCAAGTGTACCAGAATTGCCCTGGAGTGCCAGTGCAGAATGTCCATGGATTCGCTAACAGTTGTCAGGACCTCATTTTAATTTGGATTGATGTTTTCATGTTAGAGATTTAAGACTTGGAAGGTGCCTTAGCATAATGATGAGAAGCATCAGTGCCACTATACTTGAATTTATCTTCAGCCACTGACAGTCAAGCGTACGATGGAGAGTAGAGTTGAGCGTCTAATCTGTAGGTTATGTAGCCATAGCTAGTTGAGGAAGAAGAGGGGACAGGTTGGGAAACAGCACCATTGGCACATGCCTGAGCGCAACATAGAAGTAACTTTTTTAATATATTCATTCATGGGATGTAGGCATCGCTGGCTAGGCCAGCATTTATTGCCCATCCCTAATTGCCCTTGAACTGAGTGGCCATTTCAGAGGGCATTTAAGAGTCAACCACACTGCTGTAGGTTTGGAGTCACTCAAGAAGCTGTGTGCGATTCCTCAAATTCTCAACACTTCAGCTTTTGGCAAATGAGAGTTGATCGTTTTCCCCTGTGGAATTTATAGCTGGGTCCATTTGTTTAACTAATCTTAATTGATAAAAAGTTGAAATTAGAGCAACGTAATAGTTGGTGGGAAGAAAAAGGAATCAATAGAACTGCAATTGCAGTAGAGAAATAAATAGGATATTTTAATTTATTTCTAAAGGCCATGTTTTCTTGCAGAAGTGTAGGTTTACACTGAATTGCAAAATTCCCACCAGTTCCAGCAATGACAGTGTTAAAGAGTTGGAGGAACAACACAGTTTGTCCTTGGGAGTCTGAATGGATCAGTTCCGCTGCAGGGCATTCCCTGTAGGCTGCTGATACTATTTTAGTGTGTTTGTCTCTGACAGGCCTTTCTCGTTTTTTTGAAGGGTGTGGTTTAAAGATAGTGAGGAATTTGAAGTACCTCAGATCTTCCTGGTGCCTCTGCTTGGAACTCTACAGCAATAGCCTTTCACCACAGGCTTGGTTCTGTCACAGCAGGATATGTGCATTAGTCACACAGCCAGGACTGCAGTCAGGCAAAAAGAGTGTCAAAGGCATGAGTGTTCCCTAAGTGATGCAAAGAACTTGTGTAGCCTCACTGTTCAAGTTGTAGGACTGCTACTGTAGGGGTGCTGCTCTGCCTGAGGTGTTGAAGGGTGTTTAATCTTCACATTTGTGAAAACGGTTACTTTGTGTAGTGGTGTGCAAGTTTTGGAAGAAGTCCAGTGTAAGAGCGAGAAGGCCTGAGTGCCGAGACCTCTCAGATTTTGGAAGGGATTGTGAAATTAGTCCATGATGGAGCGCCCTGCAAGACGTCAGCCGTAAGTGGCACTTTTCACTCTTTACCATGAGATCTACTGACCCTTTAGGGGCTGAGTGCTGCCTTGAACCTTTCAAAATGTGCTCTTATTTCGATCTTGCATCACGTAATTCATGTGCTAAGAGATTTTCTTGCGACCTTCTGAGGATAAATATTTAGAATAGGAGTTAGAGAATCGTCTTTGTAATACAAAATTTGTAACCTCCTAGAAGTTGTTACTTCTTTTCTGCTGAAACCCCAGCTGCAATTTCTCTAAAAGGTCCAGACTTGAGGTTCGAGTGGTCTTACATTGTTTGGAGTTTGTATGTGGATTGGATTTGCTGTGCCTTGGCGATCCATTGAAGTTTAGAGATTTATTTTCTTTCCTCATGCTCAAAATTTTAATTTTTGCAATAAAGACACCCAGCATCAGTTGCTACTCCTGAACTTTCGGTTCCCCACCCCGCCCCCCCCCCCCCCCCCCACCTCCCCAATGTTACGTGGGGTTTCCACAAAGCCTGAAAATGAGCGAAAGAAATTTTTATAACTGAAACTGTGGAAACACCAAGAAGCACAATTCTAGCTACTGCCTGTGCAAACTTGAGCTGTGTTATATGAGAGCATTAGAGCTGTAGAACACCAGAATGAAGTAGTAGTGGGTACAGGCCTGTATAATGCAGGAGTAAATTGCTGATGGATCCAGGCCTGTCACCCTATAACACTGGGGTACAATGCTGATAGGTATGGGTCTGTCACTGTCCAACACTGGAGTAATAGTACTGATGGGTACAGGTGTGTCACTGTACAACACTGGGGTGCAGTATTGATGGGTACAGACCTGTCATTGTATTACACTGGGGTACAGTGCTGATGGATATAGGTTTGTCACTGTACAACATGGCTACAGTGCTGATGGGTATAGATGTAACACTGTACAACACTGGGGTACGGTACTGATGGTTACAGATCTGTCTCTATATAACTCTGGGATGCAGTGCTGATGAGTACAAATCTGTCACTATAACACTGGGATACAGTAATGATGGGTACATGGTGGTCACACTATAAAACTGGGGAAAGACATTGATGGATACAGGGCAGTCACTATGTAACACTGGGTGAGGTACTGATAGATGCAGATCTGCCACCATAGAACATTGGGGTAAAGTATGTATGGGTACAGGCCTGCCACTGTATAACACTGGGGTAAGGGTACTGATGGTACAGTTCTCTCATTGTATAATACTGTGTTAAAGGACTGATGGGTACATGGCAGTCACTATATAACACTGGCATATGAAGTGCCTGTGGTTACAGCAATAAAGGTGTTTGTTTTTGCATTTGAAAATTGACTGACTGCAACCACACAGCTTTCGTGCTGCACTTGCAAACACAAATGATCTGATCTCTGACAGTGAAGTCTGAAGTTGTTTTGTTGGTCCTCTGATTTGTTGTCAGAATGTGGACGTGACATGGCCCACTAAATTGATTACATTGGTTAAAATGTCACATCCCATGACACAATCTTTTTTGGCCTCCTTGTCTCGAGAGACAATGGGTAAGCGCCTAGAGGTGGTCAGTGGTTTGTGAAGCAGCGCCTGGAGTGGCTATAAAGGCCAATTCTAGAGTGACAGACTCTTCCACAGGCGCTGCAGATAAAATTCGTTGTCGGGGCTGTTACACGGTTGGCTCTCTCCTTGCGCTTCTGTCTTTTTTTCTGCCACCTGCCAAGTCTCTTCGACTCGCCACCCTTTAGCCCCGCCTTTATGGCTGCCCGCCAGCTCTGGCGATCACTGGCAACTGAATCCCACGACTTGTAGTCAATGTTACAGGACTTCATGTCGCGTTTGCAAACGTCTTTAAAGCGGAGACATGGGCGGCCGGTGGGTCTGGTACCAGTGACAAGCTCGCTGTACAATGCGTCCTTGGGGATCCTGCCATCTTTCATACGGCTCACACGGCCAAGCCATCTTAAGCACCACTGGCTCAGAAGGGTGTATATGCTGGGGGTGTTGGCTGCCTCCAGGACTTCTGTGTTGGAGATACAGTCCTGCCACCTGATGCCAAGGATTCTCCAGAGGCAGCGAAGATGGAATGAGTTGAGACGTCGCTCTTGGCTGACATACGTTGTCCAGGCCTCGCTGCTGTAGAGCAAGGTACTGAGGACACAGGCTTGAAACACTTGGACTTTTGTGTTCCGTGTCACTGCGCCATTTTCCCACACCCTCTTGGCCAGTCTGGACATAGCAGCGGACGACTTTCCCATGCGCTTGTTGATTTCTGCATCGAGAGACAGGTTACTGGTGATAGTTGAGCCTGGGTAGATGAACTCTTGAACCACTTCCAGAGTGTGTCACCGATATTGATGGATGGAGCATTTCTGACGTCCTGTCCCATGATCGTTTTCTTGAGGCTGATGGTTAGGCCAAATTCAACACAATATAGAGCTGAGAAGCAAATTTCCTGGTCAATCCACTGCCAAGATGTTGTGATGCTTTAGTCGCAGCGTTGTATCTTGAGTAAGTGTCTGATCTACCTTCATGTAGCCAGGAATAAAGTTATGACAGAAATGAGCGAGTGTACGCTGGCAGAAAAGAAAGCAACATAAAGACACTTTAAGAATCTCAAACAACATTGGATCTGTATTAGTACCCAGAGTTTCACACAAATAAAATGTATGTTAGTGCCCAGAGAATCACATACTAAACATGTATTAGTACTCAGAGAATCAGATATTAAACATGTATTCATACCCAGAGTATCCCACATTAAACATGTATTGGTGCCCAGAGTGTTCCAAAACATACAAGGAGTATTGTTACTCAGAAGTATTACACGACATAAAATGCGTATTAGCACTCACACTGTTATACATTAAATTTGTTTAAGTCCCTGCCTGTGCCACAGAACTGACATCTTTTGTGACTGTGACCATGGTGCATGAATCACATCTGATCCTCCTCGATCTCTCTGCAGCCTTTGGCACAATCAACCACAACATCCCCCTCTAAACCCTTTCCTCTGTTGTCCAATTCAGTGGGATTGCCCTCGCTCAGCTATCTGATCGTAGTCAGAGTTTCTCCAGCAATGGCTTCTCTTCCTTCTCTTGCACTGTTCCCTCTTCTTTCTTTTCTTTCTTTTGGGCCTCCTTATCTCGAGAGACAATGGATACGCGCCTGGAGGTGGTCAGTGGAGTGACCTCTCCATGGCGCATGCCGGGTCCAAAGGAGTGCAGGACACGACGTTTGGCACCAGTATGGCTGCAGGAACTGCCGGAAACATGCCAAAGGTGACACATGACCGCCTACGGGGTTCCGCTGGTCCCCCAGGAATCTTCCCTTGATCCCTTCCTCTTCCTCATCTGCATGTTTGCCCCAGACATGGAATCAGCTTCCACATGTATGTTGATGAAATTCAGCCTTACCTCTCTAACACCTCTCTTGACCCTCTCTGTTGTCAGACTGCTTGTCCAAAATCTGGTCTTGGATGAACCACAATTTCCTCCAGTTAAAAAGTGGCAAGACTGAAGCCATCCTGTTAGGAAACCGCCATGAATTCTGTACCTGCGCCATTGATTTCACCACCCTCACTGGCCATTGTCCTAGATTGAACCAACCCCGAGCTGAGATTCTGAACCCATATTTTCTTCATCACAAAGACTTCCTGCTTCTCCCTCTGCAACATTGCCACCTCCACCCCTGCCTCAGTGCATCTACTGCTGAAACTCTCATCCATGCCTTTATCAGCTCGATACTTGACAATTCCCTACCCTGGTTGGCCTACCATTCTACACCACCCTCCATAGGCTTCAGCTCATCCAAAGTTCCACCGCCCTTATCCTATCCTGCTCATCCATCACTGAAGTTCTTGCTGAATGTCCTAAATTTAAAATTCTGACCTTCATGTTCAAATCCCTTCATGGCCTTTTTCCTTCCTATCTCTGTAACCTCTGCCAACCCTGCAACTGTCCCTGTACTCTCTATTCCTTAGGATCTGGCCTCCCTTCATCCTACCAGTCATGCCTACGTCTTCAGCCATGCTCTGGAATTCCCTCCCTAATTCCCTGTGCCTCTCTTGCTCCCTATCCTTTTTTAAACCCCTCTTTGAAATCCATCTCTTTGATCAAGCATTATGGTCACTCATCCTAATATTTCTTTTATTGTCTTGTTGACTGTGTTTGTCTAATTACTGCTCTGTGAAGCATAGAATCATAGGATGGCTACAGCACAGAAGGAAGCCATTTGCCCATAGTGTCCTTGCTGGCTATCTGCAAGAACAACTCATTTAATTCCACTCTCCTGCCTTTTCCCCATAGCCCTACAAATTTCTTTCTGTTCAGGTAATTATCCAATTTCTGTTTTGAAACCCACGATTGAATCTGCTTTCACCACACTCTCAGGCAGTGAATTCCAGATCCTAATTCCTTGCTGTGCAAAAAAGTTTTTCCTCTTGTCACCTTTGGTTCTTTTGCCATTCACCTTAAATCAGAGATCTCTGGTTTTCAGCCTTTCCACCAACGGGAACAATTTCTTCCTATCTACTCTGTCCAGACTTTGAAATATTTTTCTATGTTAACGCTGATGTATAAGCACAAGTTGTTGGTGTCATTGTACAAGTGCCCAGAGCATCCCGCAACATAAAATAGTGGTTATTAGTACCCAGAGTATTACACAATATTAAGTGAACGTTAATACCCAAATAATCGCTCAACATTAAATGTGTACTGAAATTAGTATTGGTGCCTGGAGCATTTCCACATATGTATTAGCACCCAGAGTATCTCACAGCCTAAATTGCATTTTATTAACCATTTTATTAATATTGCACAACCTAAAACATGTTGTAGCATCCAGGGTATTGAACAGTCTAAAATGCGCATTACAATCCAAAGTTTCCACAACATAAAATGTGTATTGCTACCCAGAGTATCACACCTATTAAACACCATATTAGTGCACCGATTATCCAACAACATTAAATGTGTTTTAGTACCAAGAGTATTAGACAATATTAAATGCTTGTTAGCACCCAGAGTATTGCACAGTATTAAATGCATATTAGCACCCAGCATATTGGGCACCATTATGATCCAGAGTATTACAATATTCAACATTTATTACTATCCAGAGTACCACATTGTATTAATCACGTAGCACTGCAGAGAATATCATATATTACACATGGATAGCTTTTAATTCCAAGAGTATCTCACAATACTAATCACTTATTTAAACATGGATTACTATCCAGAGTAACACAGAAAATTTAAAACACATTACTATCCATAGAATCACATTATGTTAAACACACGTTGCTTTACAGAGTATCATACAATATTAAACATGGATAGATATTAATTCCAAAATATCATGCAACATTAATCACTTTTTAAAACTTGGATTACTATCCAGAGTATCATACCATATTAAACACAGATTATTAAAGAAACAAGAAAGTTTGCATTTATATAGTGCCTTTCATGATCTGAGGACAACCCAAAGCACTTTCAAGCAAATGAGGTACTTTTGAAACATAGCCCGGAATTTTTTGTAGGGCAGGAGGCCGCGTCCACTGGCCGAAAAGTCGGTGGCAAGTACACCTCCGCCAGGCCTGAGGAGCCAGACCAGGAACCTTCATTCCCCAGGCCTTTAATTGGTTTTGAGTGGGACTTGCATCTCCTTGAGGCAACAAGTCCCATCTAATGGAGCTGCCAGCCAATCAGTGGGAACAGTGGCCACTACTGGGACTGCACCCAGCCATTGGAACCAACAGGAGGACGGCCCCGGAAAAAAAGTAAGTTTTAGGGCCTCACGAGGGACAATCGGTCGGGCCCCAATGAGGCAAGGGGGGGTTGGTTAGGGAGGTGGGGGGGGAGTATTGTGCATTGGTGAAGGTGATGTGAGAATAACTGCCCTTGACATCAAGACAATATTTGACCGAGTGTGGCACCAAAGAGCCCTAATAAAATTGAAGTCAGTGGGGATCAGGAGGAAATCTCTAACGTGGCTGGATTCATACCTGGCACAAAGGAAGACAGTTATGGTTGTCAAAAGCCAAGCATTTCAGCCCCAGGACATCACTGAAAGAGTTCCTCAGGACAGTGTCTTATATGCAACCATTTCAACTGGTTCATCAATGGCTTTGCCTCCACCATAATATCAGGAGTGGGCCTATTGGCTAAGGATTGCATGGTGTTCAGCTCCATTGGCAATTCCTCAGATGATCAAGCAATCCGTGTTCACATGCAGCAGGTCCTGGACATCATCCAGGCTTGCGCTGATAAGTGGCAAGTAACATTCACCTCAAGCAGTGACCATCTCCAACAAGAGAGAGCCTAATCACTTCCCCTTGACTTTCAATGGTATTACTATTGCTGAGTCCCCCAACATTATCAGCCCAGGGGTCACCATCGACTAGAAACCCAACTGAAACAGTCAATATCTGCCATGGCTACCAGAGCAGGTCACAGAGACTGGGTATTCTACAGCAAGTGGCTCACCTGCTAACTCTCCAAAGACTCTCAACCATCTACAGTGCAGAAGTAAGGAGTGTGATACAAAATTCTCCATTTGTATGGATGGGTGCGGCTACAACAACATTCAGGAAGCATGCGACCATCCAGGACAAAGTAGTACGTGTGATCACCATTATATCCACTGACTTAAATATCCAAATCCTCCACCACTCGCTGGCTTAACCACGGTTCCAGTGTGTACTATCTATAGGGTACACTGCTCCAACTCGCCACAGCTTTTTCGCAGCATCTCTTAAACCCGATATTCCACAATCTCAGTGGACAAGGGTATCAGGTGTATGGGAGCTCCATCACATCCAAGTTCCTCTCCAGGTCACAATATCCTGACTTGGACATATACCACCATTCCTTCATTATCGCTTGGCCAAAATCCTGGAACTCTATCTACAGCATTGTGGGAATACCTTCACCACATAGATTGCATCAGTTCAAGAAGGTGGCCCACCACCACCTTCTCGAGGAGAACTAGGGATGCACAATAAATGCCGGCCTTGCCAGCGATGCCCACATCCCAAAATATGATTTACTAAATACTCCCTGGGATGATGGTCCCTCATCAATTCCTGATTATCTGTCTGAAACTTCAGTTCTGTAAATTAAATAATGGTACCATTTTGACAAACTGTTTGTTATCTCTGGTGATGCTAACCAAAAACTTACAGGAAGTATGTCGGAGTCTTCGAGAAGAGGAGTAAATGTGCATTTGATTACCATCGCAATTGATGGGTTTTACATAAATATATTGTATTTGCATATTGCATATCTAACAACTGGGTTGTATTATACTAACGTGAGGTTTATGCACAAGCGCCTGAATAAAGCACCGTCTCATTTGAGCAGTTGACAGTGGTCAGGCTGAGAGCAGGAAGTGGAAATTATATTGTGCTGAGAATCAGCCGTGAAAACGGGAATTGTTTTTTTCAATTCATTCAGTGTGTTGAAGAGAGAAGTGGAGAAGACATCTGAACTGGTGAGATTTTGATGCCAAGCAGGGAAGAGTGCTGTTATATTTGTGCTCCTTTGCTGCCAACGTGGGTAGTAACGTTAATATAGAAGTTTGGGCAGTAAGAGGTGATCACTGCCAGTGATTGTGTAGCAATAAATGCCAGAGTTAAGACACTGCCACACAATGAAATTTATTTGGATTCTGAATCAGAAGCTACCGTTTAACACTTACTGTTTTTAAACAAAGGTGCTGGTTATTGTTGACAGCAGATACTCTGCCTCCTGTTGCTGGTCAATTAAGGTAACAGCCAAAAGAGACAACCACCTGCCTGCTTTAGCAACGAGAGGTGAACAAAGGAATTTTTTTAACCTTGCTGATCTACTTTTGTATTGCTCAGAGGTATAATGCTTTGTTGTTCATTTGTTCTTTCCTTTTAATTTCCTGTCGGGAAGTCAACTAAACAGGTTCAGAGGCCAATTAGAGGCTAATTATTGCTCTTCACAGTTTCTTTATTGGATTGACACCTGTTTAGTGCTGTTCCTTCTTACCTCAGGTCATAAATGCCAGCAGGAAATGGCAGCTTTTTTTCTATTTGATATGCTTTTCTTAAAATTCTTCATTTGTGACTTGTTGGTGTTTTAAACAAAACGTGACATCCTGTGTGTGACAAATAAAGGTAAGCTGGCTATGCAAGCTGGAGCCCTGGCCTATTTTAACTCTCAGGCCTCATTTACATCCCACCAGCCAACTGCCCGCCGTAACAGGGAGAAAGATGTGGCTGCCAGCAGTTAAAGATCTGGCGGCCCAGAGGCCATCTAGTGGCACTCAAGTAAGTCAGGAGTTGTGGTTTTGGAAGTGTCTTGTGGGTGATCCACCAGGTCCCGAAATGGCCACTTTAAGGGCCTCTTCTTCCTGCAGGCCAGATTTCATTGAGCAGGCCTCTCGCTCATTTGGCAGTTAAAAACCATTGGAATTGGTGGACTCCAAATTGCATGATATATAAGGCTGCTGTCCAATTCAAGCAGGTGCCTTGGCCACCCAAAAGGAAATAGCAGCATCGTGCTTCATTTTGACTTCTGCTCTGGCTGGGTTCTGCCAAATGGGAAGAGTTAAATTTCCCCCTATAATGTCAAAACTTTTATATAAATACTGGTGGTGTTGTTCACAGTAGAACAAAGTGTATTGCCTGTATCATGTTTGTGTCTGTAAACATCACATTGCTGGTTCATTCTCTTTTGCTGCCATTTCTAAGCTCCTCTGCTTTAGGTCAGCAGTAGGAGGCCTTGGGGTTCCTTGAACCCTGAGCCTGCAGGGACGGAGATATTCTCTGCTACACTCGGAAGCAGTAGCTTGAAGGAAAGTAAGAGTAGCAGCAGGATTCTGAGTTGCTCATTTCTCCCAAGTGAAGCCAGGCAAGCAGCAGCAGGTAGTTCGGGGCAGACCCTAGAAAAGAGGCAGAATCCACAGCCAGTGCCCTGAACTCTGCAGGACCTGGACAGGCTTGCGCTGATAAGTGGCAAGTAGCATTCACCTCAAGCAACTCGCATAGCCAACATGGGAAACTCTCCACTGTGCTAAGAGCAGGCCAGCAAGGAATGAGAAACAGCAATGAAAATGAAATAGATAATGAAGGTGGAGGATTGAAATAAAAAAGACTGTGGGAAATGGCATTTTAAAAAAAATTGAGAGCAGACCTTTAAAAATACTGTGGGTTAAAAAAACAACAGCAATTCAATCAAATGGTGGGAATGAAAGCTCAGGGCAACAAAATAAGAATAGAAACGGAGCAAAAACAAAATTTAAAAAAAGAGCAGGAAGCTGGTATTCCAAAAAATTAAAGACCGGGCATCAGAAAATATTGGGGATGGGAGAAAAGCACAGGGAGTAGCAACCAGGGCTTCAAAAAATTTGGAAAATAAAAAAAAAAGCAGGGAAGCCAAATGAAAAAAGAGAGCAGGAACCAGGGCTTCAGAAAAACGTGAAAAAGTGAGTAGGAAACATGGATTTTAAAAGTGGGCAAGTCATAACACACAGAGCAGAAATCAGGGCTTCACAAAGAATTGGGGAAGGAGAAAGAGAAGGAGAGAGCAAGTACCAAAGCTTCAAAAAGAATTGGAGAAGCAACATGAAAAAGAGCACAAAAACTGGTGTTTAGAAATGGAAGGTTAAAGAAAAAGAACAGGAAGTCAGGCTTTAAACACATATAACAAGGCACGATAACAAAGAGGAGGAATAAGGACTTCAAAAAGTAAACTGGGGAAGCAAAAAATTCAGAGAGCAGGAACTAGGCCTTGACAAAATCGTGAATAGAAAAGATCAAAAATACAGCATAAAATTAGTTATTTTTAGCAGGAAATATTTTAAAAGATGAAAAGTACAGCAATCCATGGAGCTTGAAAGGAGCTTTAGACAGGATCAGCAAACTCACACCAGCTACTGGTGTCATGGAAGTGTAGTGTGGACATCTTAACATGGGATTCCCTATAGGAAGCATTTGAATAGAATACATAACACGTATTGATTTTATTTTAATAATTATTTTTATAGCTAGATATATTAAACGTTATTCAGCATCATATACACTGAAAGAGTGAAACTGCGAACTTAGTTGATTTTGGAGATACTATGTGCTTGGCACAAACATGAAAATGTCAAAGTAATGAAAAGCATGGGCTCCTACTACTGAATCCTATGAAACTCTGGTACTAGTTTAATTTCCCATCTAAAGAGTAAGTTCTCTACCATTAACCCCACAGTTCTTGATATGGAATTGAACTTGTGTTAAAAATCAGATTAGATAATGATGATGTCTGTGTTTTAATTATATTATTCTACTGGCGCACTTCATGTGACCTATCCTTTTAGTTTTCTGTTTGAGGGGTATGGACATCGTCCTGCTTGGTACTGGACCATGTGCCTCGGGCAAACAGCCAAACTAGCATTGTTCTGATCTCGATTCAGTGTCGGCACCAGTCGATGCATCTCAAAAAAACACAAATATCACTGTTTTCCTTATTAGGAAACGTATACAAAAATAATGGATGGTGCATGTGCATCATTGCAATCATTACGTATCATGCTCATCAAAATAAGCTAGTTCCAAACCAAATAAATTACAGCCAAAAGTAAAATTAAGAATTGAGGCACTATCTTGGATTTTGACATTCAGTACAATGAGTGTTCAGTTGCGTAGCCGGGCTGTGATCTTTTGGTACAGCATCAACACAGACACTGGCAAATTTGAGCTTAAAAGATATACAAATTCATCATCACTTTGAGATAATTAGTTTACAAGTCTTGTGGGAATAGGAAACTGCAGTGTGAGACTTCGAGTCTGGCTGGGAAATTTAAAAAGTCAAATCAAGGCTAACTCCTGCCTTTTCTCTCGCTGGTCCTCATTCTGCTAATGTAGTCACCTGCTCCCTTTCTCAAGGCCATTCAGTCACCATTGCCTCTTCCCTCTCCAGACATGCCAAATCTCTCGATTTGTCAGTAAAATTAAGCCTTTCTTGCAAACTCACAATTTCCTCAGGGAACACATATCCTACTCTCACAAATAGGAATGATTGCTTTCAGGCTGGAGGCCTTAGAAAATATTTATTTAACTTCTGGAGGCACCAATTTAGATTCAAAATTCAGGGAACATATTAAAGCTGTCAAGGTATTCGAAAGAGATTTGACTGCTTGGGGCAGGTGCTCTGCTCTGAGGGAGTCAACAATGGTCGCTCATAATGGAGCGTGGAGATCGCAGGAGCTCACAGCAAATGGACCATTAGGGTGTGTTATGGCAGCATAAAGCAAAAGGATAGGGATAAAGAGTATTTGCTGGGAGAGAACATTAAGTTATGGAGTGTATGCTCAGAGAGTAACAATTTGTGTAGTTACTTATCAGGGTCACGCTTAGATTTAGCCCAGTGGTAATATTACAGATCTAACTGTTTGAATATCCTCCAAAGTGGAGTGCTTATGGATTTTGATGCTGGAATAATCTCATTTTACAGTGTATCAGACAGCAAGCAAAGCTGATATGCACATTCCAGCAACAAACAAATTCTCTCTGCTTATATGGCTTTCTGTTAGTAGGATGGTTTATATTGATAGGGTTGGATCACCATTGATGGCATGTTCATATAAGTGACCCATAGTCTGGAGATCCAGTAGCACTGGAGACCTAGATATCAGGTCTCCATTTACAACTAAACATGCTTTTGTATTTAGTCGTTTGGTAGTACAGAACTTGAGTATTGCTGAAAATAGAGACATGTTCTGAAAGCTTTTCGTCTTGCGCTCATCAGGACAATCCGCAAGAATACCAATGTAAGGGAAAGCAACAACTTTACACTGTATGAGAAGAGAGTGCTGATTGGCAGTGTTCACATGCTTCCTGTGTTTACATTGTAAAATCTACTACTATCTTGAGGCAATAGGTCCATGAAAATCTGGGTCTACAAATCAGCTGACAGGCTAAAAGAGACAATTTTAGCAATGTTAGCCTGGAAAGCCAATACACAGGTTTCACTCTCCAATGACCATAACTGCAGAATGAACAAATATAGAAGCATGGAATTCAATTGCCTTCCTCATGGGAATATTAATCAGCCTTAATTTGGAATTGAATCAGGAAGAAAACTCAGTGGGGAAAGGGGTGCGTGGAGGTCATGAATATTTGAGCACCTCATTCTGGGTGTGCGTCTATAGCCACAGGTAAGCTGATGAACTAAGTGTAGCTTCATGTGATCTTTTAGAGATTAAATAAGCCACTTGTGAGGTTTATAAACCAACTGTCAATCTATATTGGTTTGTGTTTGGAAGAAAGATGTCTGAGGTGGGGGAGAGGGAAGTTGGTATTACTGCCTCACTAAACCCCATTCAGCTGCCGCTGCCTCTTCCCTCCCTAAGCCCCATTCAGCTGCCACTGCTTCTTCGCTTCTGGACTCAGTTCTGCTGGGGCTAATACTTCTTTTCTTCCCAGGCCTATTTTTCTGCCGCTCCTTCACTCTTGTAGGACTTGTTCCTTTATCACAGTTGGAGGCTGTTCCCTTTCTCTCTTTGTTTTTCCACCCACTCCTGTATTTCTTTTCTCCAACTTACCTCCGCTCAGGATTTCACTTCAATACACTATGATGCTTTGCTACTTTTCTGTGATGTGCTGGGAGTGACCCGGAAAGAGGGGTGTGTTCTTTTGGTCATTTATCTGGTATGCTGGTATTTTTGGAATGAAGTTGATCAAGGAAACTGTTGATTCTGTCAGTAGTTGCAGTTATTAAGGACATTGTAGGTTTTTAGGTTTTTAAGTTTACAGGTGTGACTTTTCAAACATGGTTTATATTTAAACTTAACTCAATCAACCAGATACTGGAACTTTCCTTGATTCAGTACAAGAGTCTCTCTCCTAAGAGCATAACCTGTTTTACGCTAGCAATTCCTGAGATTTATGGCCACGTTCTTAAATTGTACATAAGAACATAAGAAACATGATAACATCAGTTAATGGCTGTAATATCTGAAGTGTTGGTGTGTTGTAACATAGGGAAAAACCAACAGTGAGGGGCTTGATTCCAGTTTGTGAAAATTGGGTTGTTCACTTTCAATTTTGTAGAAGCAGTCATTCAGGTAGTTTGGTCAGGTTAATTGTCAATGATATATTGCAAGAGTGAGGCTTGAGTTAAAAAAACATGAAAAATACAGTTTGGCTGCAGAGGCTTAGGATTTTGCTCTCGCATAATAAGGGCCATCGCTAAATATACATTCAAAGTCTCTAGAGACTTATAAAGTCTCAAGAAAATTGAAACACAGCCTCTGCAGCAACTAATGGAAGAGGCTTTAAATAGTATGCACAATGTAATAAAAGGCAAAATATTTCAGTTGCTGGAAATCTGGAGCAGGAACAGAAAATGCCAGAAAGCACAACAGATCAATCAGCATCTGTGGAGAGAACAGACAAATTGGTATTTCGGGTGCAGACCTTCTTCAGAACTGAAAGATAAGAGATGGGCATGCATATTGAAACAATCAGAAAAAGAGTAAGTGGAAATATATTTGTGTCTTATATTTGCACTTTTGAACTACAAGAAAGCCCCAGCGATTTAACATCCGCAGCACTTAAAGCAGCCAGAAGTACTGCACAAAGAACAGCTAGGCGTTGCGCAAACGACTACTGGCAACACCTATGCAGTCATATTCAGCTGGCCTCAGACACCGGAAACATCAGAGGAATGTATGATGGCATGAAGAGAGCTCTTGGGCCAACCATCAAGAAGATCACCCCCCTCAAATCTAAATCGGGGGACATAATCACTGACCAACGCAAACAGATGGACCGCTGGGTTGAGCACTACCTAGAACTGTACTCCAGGGAGAATGCTGTCACTGAGACTGCCCTCAATGCAGCCCAGCCTCTACCAGTCATGGATGAGCTGGACATACAGCCAACCAAATCGGAACTCAGTGATGCCATTGATTCCCTAGCCAGCGGAAAAGCCCCTGGGAAGGACAGCATTACCCCTGAAATAATCAAGAGTGCCAAGCCTGCTATACTCTCAGCACTACATGAACTGCTATGCCTGTGCTGGGACGAGGGAGCAGTACCCCAGGACATGCGCGATGCCAACATCATCACCCTCTATAAAAACAAAGGTGACCGCGGTGACTGCAACAACTACCGTGGAATCTCCCTGCTCAGCATAGTGGGGAAAGTCTTTGCTCGAGTCGCTCTGAACAGGCTCCAGAAGCTGGCCGAGCGCGTCAACCCTGAGGCACAGTGTGGCTTTCGTGCAGAGAGATCGACTATTGACATGCTGTTCTCCCTTCGTCAGATACAGGAGAAATGCCGTGAACAACAGATGCCCCTCTACATTGCTTTCATTGATCTCACCAAAGCCTTTGACCTCGTCAGCAGACGTGGTCTCTTCAGACTACTAGAAAAGATCGGATGTCCACCAAAGCTACGAAGTATCATCACCTCATTCCATGACAATATGAAAGGCACAATTCAACATGGTGGCTCCTCATCAGAGCCCTTTCCTATCCTGAGTGGTGTGAAACAGGGCTGTGTTCTCACACCCACACTTTTTGGGATTTTCTTCTCCCTGCTGTTTTCACATGCGTTCAAATCCTCTGAAGAAGGAATTTTCCTCCACACAAGATCAGGGGGCAGGTTGTTCAACCTTGCCCGTCTAAGAGCGAAGTCCAAAGTACGGAAAGTCCTCATCAGAGAACTCCTCTTTGCTGACGATGCTGCTTTAACATCTCACACTGAAGAATGCCTGCAGAGTCTCATCGACAGGTTTGCGGCTGCCTGCAATGAATTTGGCCTAACCATCAGCCTCAAGAAAACGAACATCATGGGGCAGGACATCAGAAATGCTCCATCCATCAATATTGGCGACCATGCGCTGGAAGTGGTTCAAGAGTTCACCTACCTAGGCTCAACTATCACCAGTAACCTGTCTCTAGATGCAGAAATCAACAAGCGCATGGGTAAGGCTTCCACTGCTATGTCCAGACTGGCCAAGAGAGTGTGGGAAAATGGCACACTGACACGGAACACAAAAGTCCGAGTGTATCAGGCCTGTGTCCTCAGTACCTTGCTCTACGGCAGCGAGGCCTGGACAACGTATGCCAGCCAAGAGCGACGTCTCAATTCATTCCATCTTCGCTGCCTTCGGAGAATACTTGGCATCAGGTGGCAGGACTATATCTCCAACACAGAAGTCCTTGAAGCGGCCAACACCCCCAGCTTATACACACTACTGAGTCAGCGGCGCTTGAGATGGCTTGGCCATGTGAGCCGCATGGAAGATGGCAGGATCCCCAAAGACACATTGTACAGCGAGCTCGCCACTGGTATCAGACCCACCGGCCGTCCATGTCTCCGTTATAAAGACGTCTGCAAACGCGACATGAAATCGTGTGACATTGATCACAAGTCGTGGGAGTCAGTTGCCAGCATTCGCCAGAGCTGGCGGGCAGCCATAAAGACAGGGCTAAATTGTGGCGAGTTGAAGAGACTTAGTAGTTGGCAGGAAAAAAGACAGAGGCGCAAGGGGAGAGCCAACTGTGCAACAGCCCCAACAAACAAATTTCTCTGCAGCACCTGTGGAAGAGCCTGTCACTCCAGAATTGGCCTTTATAGCCACTCCAGGCGCTGCTTCACAAACCACTGACCACCTCCAGGCGCGTATCCATTGTCTCTCGAGATAAGGAGGCCCAAAAGAGATAAAGAAAGACAACAATGAGTTGAATAATGTAGCACATCATCTCAGTCAAGTAATGGACAGAAGCATTAAAACCTTAAAGAATAGAACAATAACTTATATTTATCTAGCACTTTTAATGTAATAGAATGCCCTAATACGTGTCGTAGGAGTGCGATAATGAAGATTTGACACTGAGCCACATAGGGAGATATTAGGGCAAATGATCAAAAGCTTGGTCAAACAGTTTTTAAGAAGCTTCTTAAAGAAGGAAAGAGTGGTAGAGAGGTTTAGGGAGAAAATTCCAGAGCTTAAAGCTGAGGAGGCAAGAATTCGAGGAGTGCAGATATGTTGGACAGTTGTGGGGCTTGAAATTACAGAGCTAGGGAGGGGTAAGATCGTAAAAGGATTTGAAAACAGGGATGAGAATTTTAAAATTGAATTGCTTAACTGGCAGCCATGGTAGATAAGTGAGCACAGAGGTGATGGTTGAATGAGACTTGGTGCGGCTGAGGAGCAGTGTTTTGGATGACCTCAGGGTAGAATGTGGGAGGCTGGCTAGGAGTGCACTGGAATAGTCAAGTCTAGAGGTGACAAAGGCATTGATGAAGGTTTCAGCAGCAGATGAGCTGAAGCAGGGGCCGAGTCGGATGATGTTACGGAGGTGGAATATGCAGTCTTAGTGATGGTGTGGATATGTGGTTGGAAGCTCTTTACGGGGTCAAATACAACACCAAGGTTGTGAACAGTCAGGTTCAGCCAGGGAGAGGGATGAAGCTGAAGAAGGTTCACTCATCTGATTCCTGGGATGAGAGGGTTATCTTATGAGGAAAGGTTGGATAGGTTGTGTCTGTATTCATTGGAGTTTAGAAGGATGAGAGGTGATCTTATAGAATCATATAAGATCCTGAGGGGACTTGATAGGGTGAATGTGGAAAAGATATTTCCCCTTGTGGGAGACACTAGAACTAGGAGCACAGTTTAAAAATAAGGGATCTCCCATTTAAGACATAGATGAGGAGAAACTTTTTCTCTCACATGTGGGCGGCACAGTGGCGCAGTGGTTACCACCGCAGCCTCACAGCTCCAGGGACCTGGGTTCGATTCCGGGTACTGCCTGTGTGGAGTTTGCAAGTTCTCCCTGTGTCTGCGTGGGTTTTCTCCGGGTGCTCCGGTTTCCTCCCACAAGCCAAAAGACTTGCAGGTTGATAGGTAAATTGGCCATTATAAATTGTCACTAGTATAGGTAGGTGGTAGGGAAATATAGGGACAGGTGGGGATGTTTGGTAGGAATATGGGATTAGTGTAGGATTAGTATAAATGGGTGGTTGATGGTCGGCACAGACTCGGTGGGCCGAAGGGCCTGTTTCAGTGCTGTATCTCTAATCATAATCTAATCAGGGTCGTGAGTCTGTGGAACTCTCTTCACCAAAGAGTGGTGGAGGCAGGGACATTGAATGTTCTTAAGGCAGAGTTAGACCAAAGACCCAGCATGGGTATAATGGGCCGAATGTCCGCCTTCTGTGCTGAATCATTCTATGATTCTAAGGCGTGAAAATAGAGTTGAGGTACAGATCAGCCATGATCTAATTGAATGCTCGAGGGACTGAATGGCTTCTTCCTATTCCTAATGATATAATATTGTATTATGACTAATCCACGTTAAACAAACCCAGAATCAGAAAAAATGAGACAGACTATCGTGTTTCTCAGTCAGAGTGTTGAAGCCTAGGGTGAGGCTGGTGAGTTGAATTGCCACTTATTGTATTTAACTGTATGTTTAATTCACTTTTTTGCTTCCCATCCAATAGGGAAGTACCAGATTTCAGTTGTGCAGAATTGTGTGTGAGATGGTAAGAAGTAAAGGGGGATAAGATAAAGGTTTAGGATGTGCTCACAAATCAGTTGTTCATATCTGGGCCGAGCATGTATTCCCATCAGTCACGCCAGTTTTTACCAGCACAAACTTGTACAAATGAAATGCTGCAAGTGTGAATGGGGTTTTGCATAACTGCCCTCACACATTCAGGAATTGGTTTCAGTAAATACTTTGAAAATACTTTTGTGATCTAAACTAAGGCGCGATGCTAGTCGTGTCAAAAGTTGTGATAGTTTTTCTTTTTGCTGCATCATTTTGAAAGACACCCATGTCTTTCAGCTTTCTGATGATGGTCACTTTGTGAATTCCTGGGCTCTAGGTACTTGGCTAAACCATCGAGCTTTGAAGTACTCAATTTTAGAACTGTTCTGAGTTCTAACTTGGATTCAGGTTTAGAGCTGGTCTGATCCCTGAGTCAGGTTTCAGGTTTGGAGCTGGTCTGTTGTCTCAGTAGGGGTTGAGGTTTGGAAATGGTCTGATCCCAGAGTTGGGGTTCAGGTTTGGAGTTGGTCTGATCTCAGAGTTGGGGTTCAGGCTTGAAGCTGGTCTGATTCCAGAGTTGGGGTTTAGGTTTTGAACTGGTCTTATCCCAGAATTGGGGTTCAGCATATATTCCCATCAAACGCGCTGGTTTTTACAAGCACAGGCTTGTACAAATGAAATGCTACAAGTGTGAATGGGGTTTTGCATTACTGCCCTCACACGCTCAGGAATTGACTTCAGGAAATACTTATTTTTAAAATACTTTTGTGATCTAAACTAAGAGTTAGTTTGATCCCAGAGTTGGGGTTCAGGTTTGGAGCTGCTCTGATCTCAGAGTTGGGGTTCAGGTTTGAAGCTGCTCTGATCTCTGAGTAAGGGTTCAAGTTTAGAGCTGCTCTGATCTCTTAAGTTGGGGTTCAGGTTTGAGCTGCTCTGATCTCTGAGCTTGGGTTGGTGGGATAACATGTTGCAGCAGTTTGGGGCGTGGCTCCATTTCATACAAACCTCATTTGAACCTGAGAATTCTGGGTGTCATGTGTGGTACCTGCTTTGTCTTGTTCTTGAATAGGACAGGACACTGCAACCTTTACACTTTGGGTGTCCAACCATTTGCATTGTAATTGGCCGGAACTGGACACCAGCCTTTACGCAGTTTGGGGTTGAGTTTGCAGCGATAATTAGGTCATATCGAGTTGGACTGATTTCTTTGAATAACATTTGAATGGAAAATGTGAGAGCAGCCATATGTGGTGTGATTTTTGATGTGGTTAGTTATAGGATGTGAGCAAAGGAAGGTGCAGATAAGTGGTTGTCAATCACACGTACACTTACTGCTGCCATACTAAATATAACTTTGGTGCTGATATAATCTTTAGGCCAGCAATCAGACTCACTTCTGATGTAAAGAACCATCCTTTCCACATGGTTGAGCAGAATAAGTGTGACTGGTGTTTCAGGATATGAGTTTTGAAGGTGTCAAAAACCACCAACCACGCAAAGAGAGAAATAAACAGCCATGTGAAATTATCATTGACCACATAGTGAAGTGCTCTCCGGGCCCTGGCAGCTCAGGGTTTAAAGAACTTTCGCAATCAAATGCAATTGATTATATGATTGGGAATGAGCAGAAAAATTCACATGTGTAACAAAAGCAAAATACTGAGGATGCTGGAAATCTGAAATAGAAACAGAAAATGCTGGAAATACTCAGCAGGTCTGGCAACATCTATAGAGAGAAAAACAGAGTTAACATTTCAGGACGATGACCTTTCATCAGAACTGGAAGATGTTAGAAATGTAACAGGTTTTAAGCAAGTACAGAGGCGGGGAGGGAGGAAAGAACAAAAGGGAAAGTCTGTGATAAGGTGGGAAGGCAGGCGTGATTAAATGACAAAAGGAATGATGATGCAAGGCAAAAGTGGGTGGTAAGGCAGTAAGTAAAGAAACAAAAGATGGGTCTAGAGGAGCTGTACATGGCAGCAGCTGAACCATTATTGGTGCCTGATGTCCAAAAAATGGGAACCGTGGTTATGCTCTGAAATTGTTGACTCAATGTTGAGTCCGGAAGGCTGTAAAGCACCTTATCAAAAGATGCAGTGCTACTTCTCGAGCTTCTGTTGAGCTTCATTGGAACAAAGTAGGAGGTCAAGGACTGAGAGGTCAGAGTGGGACGGAGAATTAACATGGCAAGTGACTAGAAGCTCAGTCCTGCGGACTGACTGTTCCACAAAGCGATCACCTAATCTGTGTCTGGTTTCTCCAATGTAAAGGAAACTGCATCATGAACAGCGAATACAGTATACTAAATTGCAAGAAAAAAAACTAAATTGGTGATTCACCTAGACGGAGTGTTTGGGCCCTGGGCAATGGGAAGGGAGGAGATGAAAGTGCAGATGCTGCATCTCCTGCAGTTGCAAGGGAATGCGCCGTGGGAAGGGGAGCAGATGTTGAGGTGATTGAAGAATATACCAAGGTGTCCAGGAGGGAATGGTCCCTTCGGAATGCTAAAAGGGGAAGGGAAGATGTGTTCGGTGGTGGTATCATGATGGGGGGTTGGGGAAGGGTGGTGACAAATGGCAGAGGGTGATTCGCTGAATGTAGAGGCTGATGGGGTGGGCAGTGAGGATAAGGGGTGAAAGAAGAAGTATAGGAAATGGGACAGATATGGTCAAGAGCCCTGTAAATCATGATGGAAGGGAATACTCAGTTGAGGAAAAAGGAAGAATTATTGGAAGGTGGCATCGGTCAGAACAGATATGGAGAAACTGAAAGAAGAGTCCTTACAGAAAGGGGGTTATGAGGAAGTGTAGTCAAGATAACTGTGGTAACCAGTGGGCTTATAGTAGCTATTTGTTGACAGCCTATCCCCAGAAACAAAGTGATTCTTGACAACGCAGCCGGCCACTGACGTCATCAGGCTGCGCCAAGGTGCGCACATGGGCAGACGGGCTCCTGCTCTCTGTGCGTGCGCTGTGTTCCGACTTGCCAGGACTGGTTAGCGCATGCGCCAATGACGTCATCACGTGACGTGTGCATCTTTGGGCAATGCGCCTTGTCGGCCTCTGCGCATTACGCATACAGCAATGCAACACCAACGGGTATTCACTCATGCGCCAAGCTCCGCTCCCCCAACCCCACCCCCCCCCCTCGCTGCTCTCTCCAGCTGCTCCGCCCACCCCCCTCCCCCTCGCTGCTCTCTCTGGCTGCTCCGCTCCACCCCCCCCCGGCTACTCTCTCCTGCCGCTCCACTCCCCCCCCCGCTCCACTCCCCCCCCCGCTGCTTTCTCTGGCCGCTCCGCTCCCCCCCTCGCTGCTCTCTCATGCAGCTCCGCTCCCCCACCTCGCTGCTCTTTCCGGCTGCTGCACTCCCCCCCCCCCCCACCATCTCCGGCCCGCTCCCCCGCCTCCCCGTCCTGCCCCACCCCCCCCCCCCCCCCACTGTTCCCGGCCCGCTCCGCTGCCACCCCCACCGTCCCCGGCCCGCTCCGCCCCCCGTCCCTGTCCTGTTCCGCTCGCACTCCCCGCCCTGTTCCGCTCCCACCCCCCGTCCCACTGCACTCCCCCCCCCCCCCCCCCCACACTCTCCCCAGTCCGCTCCGCTCCCACCGTCCCAGTCCGCTCCGCTCCCCCCCACCCCCGTCCCGCTCTGCTCCCCCACCTCCCCGGCCCGCTCGCTTGCTCTCTCCCTCCGCCATTGTGTGCTGCCATGTGTTTATGTTAGGTTGCTTTCATGTGATTATTTGAGCAGCGCCATCTTTAGTCCTGGAAGCTGCCTGAAGTCACAGACTGTGATGTTTTAGTGGCATATGCTGCATTTGCACATGTGCCGTTGCAGCGCCACCTTGTGGTAGTGTTGTCAGCAAACGCAGTCCCCCAGAAATGGTGATGAAGAAGTCGAGGAAGGGAAGGGATGACTTGGAGAAGGACCAAGTGAAGGTAAGGGAAATTGGAAGCAAAGTTAATAAAATTTTCTAGTTTGGAGCGACCAATGCATTCATCAGTGTACTGCAAGAAGAGGTGAGGAACGTGACATGAATAGGACTGAAACAAGGAATGTCCCATGTAACCCACAAAAAGACAGGCATAGCTAGAACCCTTCAGGGTTCTACAAGTGAGTGGAGTCAAAGGAAAAGTTCTTCAACTTAAGAACAAGTTCAGCCGGTGGAAGAGGGTAGTGGTGAATGGGGCTGATTGAGACTCCATTCAAGGAAGAAGCAGAGAACCCTCAGACCATCCTGTTTTGGGATTGAGGTGTAGAGGGGCTGGGCATCTGTGGAGAAAGGGAGATGGTTGGGGCCATGAAACTAACAGGCAGAGGACGTTGCAAGAATTGTGCATGTAGGTCAAAAAGAGACTGGACAAGGTATTTGATGAGAGGATAGCAGGTGACTTCTCTCTAGGCCTCAGCCAGTGCAGCTTAGTTCTCCCTTCATCACTCTGTATGGGATCAGCTCTTGTCCTTCATCCCCAATAAGCCAAAAGAAATCACAGATTTACTTGTTGGAGAATTTCTGGCATCCCATGTCCCATCACAGCATGTCACAGGCCCCACAGTGTCAATCAAATGAGGGCCACAGTGTGAGGGCAAGAACCAAAAGACAACTGCGATGGTGAAGAAGAGGTTTCTAGATGCTGACAGTGTGAGGGAGAGGGCCAGCAGACGCTGACAGTGTGAGGGAGAGGGCCAGCAGACGCTGACAGTGTGTGGGAGAGGGCCAGCAGACGCTGACAGTGTGTGGGAGAGGGCCAGCAAATTCTGACAATGTGAGGGAGAGGGCCAGCAGAAGCTGACGGTGTGAGGGAGAGGGCCAGCAGAAGCTGACGGTGTGAGGGAGAGGGCCAGCAGAAGCTGACAGTGTGAGGGAGAGGGCCAGCAGACGCTGACAGTGTGTGGGAGAGGGCCAGCAGACTCTGATAGTGTAAGGGAGAGGGCCAGCAGACGCTGACAATGTGAGGGAGAGGGCCAGCAGACACTGACAGTGTGAGGGAGAGGGCCAGCAGACGCTGACAGTGTGAGGGAGAGGGCCAGCAGACGCTGACAGTGTGTGGGAGAGGGCCAGCAGACGCTGACAGTGTGTGGGAGAGGGCCAGCAGACGCTGACAGTGTGTGGGAGAGGGCCAGCAGACGCTGACAGTGTAAGGGAGAGGGCCAGCAGATGCTGACAGTGTGTGGGAGAGGGCCAGCAGACGCTGACAGTGTAAGGGAGAGAGCGGGAGAGGGCCAGCAGATGCTGATAGTGTATGGGAGAGGGCCAGCAGATGCTGACAGTGTGTGGGAGAGGGCCAGCAGGCGCTGACAGTGTAAGGGAGAGAGCCAGCAGACGCAGACAGTGTAAGGGAGAGGGCCAGCAGATGCTGATAGTGTATGGGAGAGGGCCAGCAGATGCTGATAGTGTAAGGGAGAGGGCCAGCAGATGCTGATAGTGTAAGGGAGAGGGCCAGCAGATGCTGATAGTGTAAGGGAGAGGGCCAGCAGATGCTGATAGTGTAAGGGAGAGGGCCAGCAGATGCTGATAGTGTAAGGGAGAGGGCCAGCAGATGCTGATAGTGTAAGGGAGAGGGCCAGCAGATGCTGATAGTGTAAGGGAGAGGGCCAGCAGATGCTGATAGTGTATGGGAGAGGGCCAGCAAACGCAGACAGCATGAGGGAGAGGGCCAGCAGACACTGAGAGTGTGAGGGAGAGGGCCAGCAGATGCTGTTCATTTCAGGATTGGATCTGTGTAATGGAATTCACTCTGCCTGTGCTGGGGACGGGAAATTCTAGCTAGTTCATCCAATAATGTCATCAGAATATTTGAAGGTAACCAGTTTCTTTTTTAAAGAGCTGAAATGCCCAGAGAGATGTTCAAGGTGATTTTTTTTTTTCCTTGCTCCATTTTTATATTTTATGATTATGGTAAAGTCCTTTTGTGGTGAGGTTCTCCCTCCAATTCTGTGCGTGCTGGCTGTTGCTTGAGAACATCTCCACAGGCACCAATCTCCACAGTGTCTATTCGTCATGTGTCAGCCGAACAGTGAGTGTCAAAGTGCTATTCTACCACGAAGGGCACCACAACCAAGACTAGTCTCATCGCCACTTGGCGTCCACGTGCCTGCATATTTCAGTGAGGATCACTGGGTAGTCATCTGAAACAGGGATCCGACCTAATCTGGAGGTGCTGAGTTCAATTGCTTAGCTCCTACTGCCTCCCGAACAGAAACCCCTTGCATGAAGTTGACATTTAGAGGCTAATTGCTTGTGACAGCACAGTGAAATGTGTGAGGATATTACAATACAACTTTAGCTTGAATATGCTGGCTATTTTTCCATGTTTAGCCTGTATTTCTTCACTGATACTATTTCACCCCAGAAAGTGGTATTATTTAACTGGATATATACTTGTTTTTGCAGATAATTACTCCTTTCCGAAAGCTGATCTTGTGTGCTGAAAACCGCAAGGAGATGGAAGATTGGATCGCAGCAATGAAAACTATCCAGAACAGGGACCATTTTGAGGTGAGGTTGCTGAAAGACCAACAATTGCTACACATTCAGGAATCTGTGAACATGTGATTGCAAG
Organism: Heterodontus francisci; assembly: GCF_036365525.1. Lineage (NCBI taxonomy): Eukaryota > Metazoa > Chordata > Chondrichthyes > Heterodontiformes > Heterodontidae > Heterodontus > Heterodontus francisci. The sequence continues at coordinate 34,088,490 of NC_090381.1, read as the reverse complement.
TGAGGTAATCACACCATACTGGACACTTGTGAGAGAAGAGAGAAAAGTAGCAAGGTTTCAAACCTGAAAGAAGGATTCAGACAGTGGTTTGAAAAGGCCTTCAGATTTTTTCAGGGACAAATGGCTACATAAAGGCAAGGGTTATCTGTACCAGGGTGAACATTTATTGCCCTGAAACTCTGTGGCTTGCTAGGCCACTTCACAAGGCATTAAGAGTCTGCCATGTAGTGGGGGCTAGAATCACAAGTTGGCCAGACCAGATAGAAATGGCTAGTTCCCTTCGCTGAAGGATATTTGTGAACCAATTTGGGTTTTATGACAGTCAGCAATCTTCATGATTATTTTAAGGGGCAGAAATTGCCAGATTTATTGGAATGTGTTTCCACACCTTGCCATGATTTTGAGTTCCTGGTCCAGGGTTCATTGCTAAATTGACTGTACGCTAATTTGTGCAGCCAATCACAGCAGCCCTGACTCCACCAGCAGTGCTGTAAATGAGCAGCTACTTCTCGACAAGTGGTTTGCTAGGACCCTCCTAAGGCAGCTGGGTCATCATTAGTAAATAGCTGCCACATTTTTGCCTGTAAGCACGAAGTGCTCAGCCCTCCCATGCAGGGATTTTTTGTTTGTTCATACACAGTTGTTTTTGTGGTAATCCATTTGCAGTGTAAATGATTTTAATCCTTAATGATGTACTGCAGAAGCATTCCTATTGGGAGCAGTGTAAAGAGGATGTTTGTGATGGACCAGGCTTTGACCAATAACAAATAGAAAGGCTCACAGGTGTCCTTGATGTTTTTCCTGACTCATTTATTACTGGAAGCACTTTGACACATCCTTTCTCCCTGCTTTGACAGAAATCTTTGCATCCTCATTGGCTACACCTTGACAGAAATCTTTGCATCCTCATTGGCTACAGGTGAGGTCCCAGAGGACTGGAGAATAGCCAATGTTGTTCCTTTGTTTAAGAAGGGTAGCAAGGATAATCCAGGAAATTATAGGCCAGTGAGCCTTACATCAGTGGTTGGGAAATTATTAGAGAGGATTCTTCGGGACAGGATTTACTCCCATTTGGAAACAAACGAACTTATTAGCGAGAGGCAGCATGGTTTTGTGAAGGGGAGGTCATGTCTCACTAATTTGATTGAGTTTTTTGAGGAAGTGACGAAGATGATTGATGAAGGAAGGGCAGTGGATGTTATCTATATAGACTTCAGTAAAGCCTTTGACAAGGTCCCTCATGGCAGACTGGTACAAAAGGTGAAGTCACACGGGATCAGAGGTGAGCTGGCAAGATGGATACAGAACTGGCTCTGTCATAGAAGACAGAGGGTAGCAGTGGAATGGTGCTTTTCTGAATGGAGGGATGTGATTAGTGGTGTTCCGCAGGGATCAGTGCTGGGACCTTTGCTGTTTGTAGTATATATAAATGATTTGGAGGAAAATGTAGCTGCTCTGGTTAGTAAGTTTGCGGATGACACAAAGGTTGGAGGAGTTGCGGCTAGTGATGAGGATTGTGAGAGGATACAGTAGGATATAGATCGGTTGGAGACTTGGGCGGAGAAATGGCAGATGGAGTTTAATCCGGACAAATGTGAGGTAATGCATTTGGGAAGGTCTAATGCAGGTGGGAAGTATATAGTAAATGGCAGAATCCTTAGGAGTATTGACAGGCAGAGAGATCTGGGCGTACAGGTCCACAGGTCACTGAAAGTGGCAACGCAGGTGGATAAGGTAGTCAAGAAGGCATACGGCATGCTTGCCTTCGTCGGTCGGGGCATAGAGTATAAAAATTGGCAAGTCATGCTGCAGCTGTACAGAACTTTAGTTAGGCCACACTTGGAATATTGCGTGCAATTCTGGTCGCCACACTACCAGAAGGACGTGGAGGCTTTGCAGAGGGTACAGAAGAGGTTTACCAGGATGTTGCCTGGTCTGGAGGGCATTAGCTATGAGGAGAGGTTGGATAAACTCGGATTATTTTCACTGGAACGACAGAGGTGGAGGGGCGACATGATAGAGGTTTACAAAGTTATGAGTGGCATGGACAGAGTGGATAGTCAGAAGCTTTTTCCCAGAGTGGAAGAGTCAATTACTAGGGGACATAGGTTTAAGGTGAGAGGGGCAAAGTTTAGAGGGGATGTGCGAGGCAAGTTCTTTACACAGAGGGTGGTGAGTGCCTGGAACTTGCTGCCAGGGGAGGTGGTGGAAGCAGGTACGATAGCAACGTTTAAGAGGCATCTTGACAAATACATGAATAGGATGGGAATAGAGGGATACGGCCGCTGGAAGTGCAGAAGGTTTTAGTTTAGGCAGGCATCAAGATCGGCGCAGGCTTGGAGGGTCGAATGGCCTGTTCCTGTGCTGTACTGTTCTTTGTTCTTTTGTTTGTTCTTTGTTTGAGATTGGTAGCATACACAGTACATGTTGTAGTCAATATTCACCCTGTTAGCTCTCTTATCTCCCCTTCCTCCATTTTAAGGTAGTGACTGTCACGGGGATACAGTTACTCCAGTACCTTGTCCAGTTGGCCGTTCTCCATGTCTGCAGCTAGGCAGTGAATGCTAGCAGCTATTCAATTGTAGGGCGCGTCCGAGCCAAACTAAATCCCAGTCTGAGCTACTGTGCACACAGACAAACTTTCCAACAGCACTAACTTGCATGTATCTAGGACCTTTAGCATTAAAAATTAAAGTCCCAACGTGCTTCACATGGACAACCGACATGGCGGGGGAGATTAGCCTGGTTAACCAATTATTGGTCGAAAATTTGATTTTTGAGAAGGTTTTAAATGAGGAGAGAGAGATCAAGAGGCATGGAAATTTAGTGAGGATATTTCTGAGACTGGTGTTTCTGTTGGTAAAATCAGTATGTAACTGAAGGCCCCACCAAGGTCTTATCCCCTATTATTGTCATACCTAAGTCTGTTTTTAATGAGCCCACTTCCCCATTTACCACAGTTTTTTCTTAATGTCCATTACTACAACTTTAATTTATTTAATAAACCTGATCCCTTTTCTATTTGCACAGAGTTACATAGTATTTACAGCACAGAAACAGGTTACTCAGCCCACTAGGTCCATGCCAGTGTTTGTGCGCCACATGATCCTCTTCCCACCCCTCTTCAGCTAACTCTGTCAACACATCCTTCTCTTCCTTTTTTCCTTATGTGTTTATCTAACTTCCCCTTAAGTGCATCTATGCTAGTCACCTCAACTAATCTTTATGGTAGCAAATTCCACATTGTAAAGAAGTGCTATGTGGATGGGAATTCTATTAAATTCCCTCTTAGTATGATGTTTATTTCCTATCTGTACACATCTTTAAGTCTCCCATTATTACCACAGTTTTCCAGCTTAGTACCCTCCCTAATCTTCAATGAATACTTTCCTTTGTTAAGTCATCACAAACAGATCTCACCAGCATTTTCTGTCCTTTCCTCCTCTTTAGTTCTACCCATACTGATTGCACCTGCTGATTCCGTTAATTTAGACCCTTCCTTCCCATCACCCTGATAATGTATTTTGTTAATAGTTCAATTGTCTCCCCCCCCCCCCCCCCCCCATCCTCCTCACTACCTTTTTTGTTTCCCTCTTTCTGAAATGCCATATCCTATTTTGTTTAGCTCCCACCATTGTCTAGGATGCAGCCAGGTCTCTGTTATTACTGCTGCCTCACTCTGCTCTAGCTAGATTTGTGCTTCCAGTTCCTCTCTTTCATTTGTTTTCTCTTGGCATTGGTATGAAGACAGCTTGTTTGGTTGGCTATTTTCCTCCTCTTGTCCATTCCATCTGCTAGTCCACTTGCCTCTACTGGCACCTAATTCCTCAAACTCCCATTGCAAGATTTCCAGGCTGCTCTTCCGTGCTTCATTGATTTCCGTGGAAGTCATGGCTGTTCACCCCGTATTTCTCTGAAGTTTTTCTACCTACTCCATTAGGTTCTTTACTCCTGGCGGTGACTCACTATCAAGACTTCAGAGCACAACTGGAAAAAGGTCTTTCTGTTCCTCTAATCACAGAGACACTCACAACCACCACTTGGTTGTTCTGAGAACTGTTCATTTTCATAGTAACCACTTGCTCCATTGTGCTGTGATGTTGCTCATGATTACCCTCCTCCTGGGTTACTGGCCAATCTGTAACACAAAACATCTAGCGCTCTTTGCTCACAGGAGACTATGCCATCTCTGCTTCCCACCTCCCTGTCCCTCCTCAATATAGTTAAAAGGTTTGAATCCACACTAGATGATGAACCGGCTTTTTTTTAAGCCTGCTTATAACATACCTGTTGTGACTGTTCCAGTGTAATAGTGGAATCAAGGTAGGATTTGGCCACACTGTGTCACCCATTCCACCACTCTGATTGAGGGAGTAACTGGCAGGTATACACAGTTGATGACTGCACTTGTGTCTTGTAATGATGACCATACAAATTTATCACATTGTTTGATTTAAGCAGCACATTTCAGAACTGATATTGGATTCATTCAGTATCATGTGACCTTATACACAGCACTAGAACAGCAAAGAACAAAATGGTAACTGAGAATATTTGTCTGTTTTCATTCACATGTCACAAATGTAGTGTCTACTACCAGTAAAGCACACAATTAGTGTAGAACCGAACCAGATGTGGGAGTTAAGAAACACTGATCTGACACAGAAACAATGTAAGATATGTCTTGACTGTTCCAGGCATGATGTACAGATGAGCACATTTTCCACACTTTGCCAGCTGCTCCCACTCAATCTACGAAATCCTGTAATCTAATTTCCATGATTTGGATCCAACATGGTGACTGGCAAGTAGTACATATACTTTGGCAGTATCTGTTAAGTAATTCTTGTGCTTCATCCTTTTTTTGCTCTGAGCAGTCAACCCAGTACAGCATGGACCATTTCTCAGGGATGCACAACTGGTACGCCTGCTCACATGCGCGGCCAACGTACTGCAATGTGTGCCGAGAGGCCTTGTCTGGGGTCACATCTCATGGATTGTCTTGTGAAGGTAAGGAAAAAACAGTTTCTCACTTTATCCTTTCTTTCCTGCTCTCTGTCACAGCCAATCACGATACTTGTGCGCGGGGGAGGTTTCATGATTGCTCTTCATGTTGTGTGTCCTGTTACCACCCACCAACATCTCGCTCTTCCTCCCCGCCCAACCATGGCACCCTATCTGAGCACTGTAGGAAGTACTATGCATTAAAATTACCATTATAAACATTACTGTGAGATAAATGAGGCATAGTATCAATGCACAGCCCTGCAGTGATAGAGGATGCTTAAAACTCATCCCACAGGGAGGGATGAACTATTGATTTAGAGAGCACTGAGCAGATTCTTCCTTAAGGAGGAATGGACTGTTGATTTATAGAATGCTGGGTAGATTTTTCCTTATTGGGAGGGATAGGCTGTTGATTTGCAGATCATTGGATAGATTCTTCCTCATAGGGAACCTAACCCTAACCCTAACCTTCCAGTTTCTCTGAATCAGGAGCCTTTTAAAATAAACTTTAAAGAATGTCTTTCATTTTCACGTTCTTCCTCTGTCTATTCTTGTTGATTTTTTTGTTGAATGTTCCATTTGGTTTATTTACTGCCACGTTCTGACCTTGAGTTGGCAGGACTTGATCTTCTAAATGATATGAGACATTTTAGTTAATATCCAGTGTAATCCCTACATTACGTGGGGGTCAGTGACTGCCTCATTAACCAGTTATGTGGCCATTCTCAGTGTAGCTTGCTGGATTATGTAATCAGCCATGATACTTAAACAAGTAGTAAGTATGAAAAAAACAGAATCAACGGAACGAAAAGGACATTTAGAATAGTTCCAATAGTGAGGCTCCTTCTGTAAAGGTACCTGATGATGAGACTGCCACAATAACAGTTCGACTGTCTCTGTAAAGAGATGGTGGACTCTTAAGAGTGCAACTTTGTATGTGTATAAAGGGTACAGATAATGAGGCTGCCTCCAAAAGGTTCTGTTCATATAGGACACCATGATAAGTGAGACTTACACCTCATAAGGGATCCCAATGGTTAGATATTCTCCTTATCAGTGGCGCTAATGGAGAGAATCTAGGCCCCAGTTGCACAAAGGCTGCAAACTAGGCAGCTAATGACCTACCATGGGAGATTCTGATATCCATGATGGAGGCATAGCCTCCGCCCTGCCCCCGTGACAGTCATTCATGCAGTAGGGGCGAGAACTGCTTACACAATAATGAGGAGGTGTACAAGCTAGCAGTTATGGGGCTCACCTTGGTCCTAATGGGAGCCAATCAGCAGATGTTGCCTAACTAAGTTCTGTAGATCTACATTTAGCCTGAGGTGGAACCCTTCTACCCACCCCCACTTCCCAACAAATCAAGCACTTTTCTACACAATAGCTGTTGAAGACTCTCATATGTCCTTTCTGTTCTGGTTCACAGTGTGTAAGTTCAAAGCTCATAAACGCTGTGCTGTGAGAGCCACCAACAACTGCAAGTGGACAACGCTGGCCTCAATTGCCAAAGATATAATTGAAGATGAAGATGGGGTATGTTGTAAATGGGGAGACAAGCGAATGCTGATAAATGGAAAGCAGAGCGACTGCTGGTTAGAGCCTGACAATCAGCCACTGCTCTTAAAATGGAATTCATCACGATTGACATGTTGGTGGAGTGAGTTAGCGTCCTTTTGCGGCTGGAGTTGGGACTGGTGAGAGTTGAATTCAGAAAGTTGTGTAAAATAATTCCATCAGGAACCCGTGGCACTGGACAGCAAGTGTGTGCCAGGGGAACATGGCACTGGGCAGCAAGTGTGTACCAGGGGAACGTGGCACTGGGCAGCAAGTGTGTACCAGGGAACATAGCACTGGGCAGCAAGTGTGTACCAGGGAACATAGCACTGGGCAGCAAGTGTGTACCGGGGAACATGGCACTGGGCAGCAAGTGTGTACCAGGGAACATGGCACTGGGCAGCAAGTGTGTACCAAGGGAACATGGCACTGGGCAGCAAGTGTGTACCGGGGAACATGGCACTGGGCAGCAAGTGTGTACCGGGGAACATAGCACTGGGCAGCAAGTGTGTACCGGGGAACATGGCACTGGGCAGCAAGTGTGTACCAAGGGAACAAGGCACTGGGCAGCAAGTGTGTACCAAGGGAACATGGCACTGGGCAGCAAGTGTGTACTAGGGGAACATGGCATTGGGCAAAAAGTGGTTACGGGGGAACATGGCATTGGGCAATGAGTGGTTACGGGGGAACATGGCATTGGGCAATGAGTGGTTACCGGGGGAACATGGCACTGGGCAGCAAGTGTGTGCCAAAGGAACATGGCATTGGGCAGCATGTGTGTACTAGGGGAACATGGCATTGGGCAAAAAGTGGTTACCGGGGAACATGGCATTGGGCAATGAGTGGTTACCGGGGGAACATGGCAGTGGGCAGCAAGTGTGTGCCAGGGGAACATGGCACTGGGCAGCAAGTGTGTACCAGGGGAATGTGGCATTGGGCAACAAGTGGTTACCGGGGGAACATGGCACTGGGCAGCGAGTGGTTACTGGGGGAACATGGCATTGGTCGATGACTGGTTACCGGGGGGGGGGGGGGGGGGGACATGTCATTTGGCAACGAGTGGTTACCGGAGGAACATGGCATTGGGCAACAAGTCGTTACCAGGGGAACATGGCATTGAGCAACGACTGGTTACTGGGGAACTTGGCATTGGGCACCGAGTGGTTACTGGGGAACATGGCACTGAACAGCAAGTGGTTACTGGGGGAACATGGCACTGGGCAGCGAGTGGATACTGGGGGAACATGGCATTGGTCGATGACTGGTTACCGGGTTGGGGGGGGGGGACATGTTATTTGGCAACAAGTGGTTACCGGAGGAACATGGCATTGGGCAACAAGTCGTTACCAGGGGAACATGGCATTGAGCAACGACTGGTTACTGGGGAACTTGGCATTGGGCACCGAGTGGTTACTGGGGAACATGGCACTGAACAGCAAGTGGTTACTGGGGGAACATGGCACTGGGCAGCGAGTGGATACTGGGGGAACATGGCATTGGTCGATGACTGGTTACCGGGGTGGGGGGTGGGGGGGGGGGGGGACATGTCATTTGGCAACAAGTGGTTACCGGAGGAACATGGCATTGGGCAACAAGTCGTTACCAGGGGAACATGGCATTGAGCAACGACTGGTTACTGGGGAACTTGGCATTGGGCACCGAGTGGTTACTGGGGAACATGGCACTGAACAGCAAGTGGTTACTGGGGGAACATGGCACTGGGCAGCGAGTGGATACAGGGGGCACATGGCACTGGGTAATGAGTGGTTACCGGGGAAGCATGGCATTGGGCGATGACTGGTTATGGGGGGGAACATGGCATTGGGCAACGAGTGGTTACCGGAGGAACATGGCATTGGGCAACAAGTGGTTACCAGGGGAACATTGGGCAACGAGTGGTTACGGGGGGAACATGGCATTAAGCAACGACTGGTTACCAGGGGAACATGGCATTGGGCACAGAGTGGTTACTGGGAAAACATGGCATTGGGCAATGACTGGTTACTGGGAAAACATGGCATTGGGCAACGAGTGGTTGCCAGGGGAACATGGTATTGGGCAACAAGTGGTTACAGGGAGAACAAGGCATTGGGCAGCGAGTGGTTGCAGGGAGAACATTGCATTGGGCAGCGAGTGGTTGCAGGGAGAACATGGCATTGGGCAGCGAGTGGTTACCGGGGGAACATGGCATTGGGCAGCGAGTGGTTACAGGGAGAACATGGCATTGGGCAGCGAGTGGTTGCCAGGGGAACATGGTATTGGGCAACAAGTGGTTACAGGGAGAACAAGGCATTGGGCAGCGAGTGGTTGCAGGGAGATCATTGCATTGGGCAGCGAGTGGTTGCAGGGAGAACATGGCATTGGGCAGCGAGTGGTTGCCAGGGGAACATGGTATTGGGCAACAAGTGATTACAGGGAGAACAAGGGATTGGGCAGCGAGTGGTTGCAGGGAGAACATTGCATTGGGCAGCGAGTGGTTGCAGGGAGAACATGGCATTGGGCAGCGAGTGATTACCGGGGGAACATGGCATTGGGCAGCGAGTGGTTACAGGGAGAACATGGCATTGGGCAGCGAGTGGTTGCCAGGGGAACATGGTATTGGGCAACAAGTGGTTACAGGGAGAACAAGGCATTGGGCAGCGAGTGGTTGCAGGGAGATCATTGCATTGGGCAGCGAGTGGTTGCAGGGAGAACATGGCATTGGGCAGCGAGTGGTTGCCAGGGGAACATGGTATTGGGCAACAAGTGATTACAGGGAGAACAAGGCATTGGGCAGCGAGTGGTTGCAGGGAGAACATGGCATTGGGCAGCGAGTGGTTACCGGGGGAACATGGCATTGGGCAGCGAGTGGTTGCAGGGAGAACAAGGCATTGGGCAGCGAGTGGTTACAGGGAGAACATGGCATTGGGCAGCGAGTGGTTACAGGGGGAATATGGCACTGGGCAACAACTGGTTACTGGGGAAACCTGGCAGAGGGCAGCATGTCTGTACCGGGGGAACATGGCATTATATAATGAGTTGTTACCCAGGGAACATGGCACTGGGCAATAAGTAGTTACTGGGGGAACAAGGCATTGGGCAACGAGTGTTTACCAGGGGAACATGACAATGGGCAACGATTGGTTACCAAGAGGAATATAGTACTGGACAGTGAGTGGTTACCAGGGGAAATTTGCAGTGGAAAAAGACACATGCACAGATAGATAAATGGTTGATATTGTGCTAAGAACCTGAGCTCTCACTTTGAAAACTCTCAGTTTGTATGCTAACTATTGGAGCCCCCCCCCCCTCCCCCCCCCCCCCCCCCCCAATTAGTGGAACTTGGTAAAGCAGCATATCTTCAACTTACAGAGGTCATTTTGATTTTGAAGAAAGAATTAGCAGCTTTCATAATCTCAGGACGACTCAAAGTGCTTAACAGCCAAAGAAATACTTTTGAAGTGGAGTCATTGTTATAATGTAGACAACCATGTGGCCAATCTGTGCACAGCAAAGCCCCACAAACAGCAATGGAATAAATGACTAGATAATCTGTTTTTAGTGATGTAGATTGAGGGATAAATATTGACCAAGACACCAGGGGAATTCCCCTGCACTCCTTTAAATAGTGGTTTTGGATTTTTCTTATGCTCAGCTGAACAGATACTCCTCAGTTTAGCATTGCATCTAAAGAATGGTACTTCTGGCAGTGCAGCATTCCCTCACTATTGTCACTGAAGTGTCAGCCAAGGTTACACACTCAAGTCTCTGGAATGGGCTTTGAACCCACAAGCCTCTGACTCACAGGTGAGAGTGCTACACTTGAAACAAGGCTGACATTTATTTGCACTGATGGAAGGACTGAGGCACTGCCTAAAATCTGCATGTCATGTTGAAAACACTATGTTCCCTTCTTTGTGCTGCGCAGCTCCCTTTGACTATGCTGGCAGGTAGTCCATGCCAATATTGACAATTGTGAAATATGTGTTTGATCCATTGCTCCAGTTCTTACTATTGTACAATGCACCTAGCAAACCTTTTCACAATGCCCTTGGGTATAGCTGTACTTGGGTGTCAGTCCAAAGTGTAAGGCAAAGAAATCACTGCTTAAGTCTGTGCTGGCCCCTTAGGCAGGGGTCTGGCCCCTTGGGCTGGGTTCTGTGCTGAGGTTTGTACTGGTCATTTTGCTGAGGTCTCTGCTGGTCCATTTTGATGGGATCTGTACTGATTCTTCTGTCTGTGGTTTGTGCTGGTGCCTGTGTTGTACTTTGATTTTTGTCCTTCCTTCCTCACTGCAGATCTCATTGCTGTATGTACTTGTGCACCTGTTATACTGTAATTCTCTTCTATCTTCCTCACTCAGGTTTCAATGCCACACCAGTGGTTAGAAGGTAACCTACCTGTTAGCGCAAAATGTACTGTCTGTGACAAAACATGTGGCAGCGTTCTACGCCTGCAGGATTGGCGCTGCCTGTGGTGTAAGGCGATGGTGAGTAGAGGCTGGTGAGAGCATTTTTTGCTGTGCTGTGAATCAGGACAATGTCCTCACATCATTGTGATAAATGGTGATTATCTGTTCTGTCACTTTTGCACCGTTCTGAATACAAAGCAGACTTCAAATATCTTAAACCTGACAAATAGAAAACGTAAAAATGAAATTTGCATTTTAAATCAGTTAACTATTCAGTTACTGCCTGTCCAATTTGATAGTAATCAGTTCACAAACTTTTTATATCCCTTTTTTGCAAAATCAGATTCTTCTGTGTCACCATAATCTTAGCTGATTATTCAAATGCCCTCTGTGATTTCTGATTACCCCATCCAGTACCTCACTTCTTTCCCTTTCCCTCCCTTACTCCCTGTCTCCTCCTTATCTTCCCTTCCCTTTTCCTTGTCTCACACCCTGTTTCTCCTTGGTCCCTGCTCCTCATCATAACACCACTGTGCGTGTCTCTGCTCTTCCCTAGCTCTGCCATTATGTCTCCTCTCCTCATCTCTCCCAGCTTTCACATCAATTCGCCCTTCCCCCATGCCATCTTCTCACCCTCATTCCTTCCTGTACCCCACACCCCATCTCTCTGCTTCCTGGCCACACTCACTCCCCATTTCCCTTAACTGCACTCACTATCTCCACCAGCTCACTTTGCATCTCACCCCCATCACTTCCTTTCTCTCCTTTGCTCAACACTGCTTATCTCTACCCCACTCCCCATCTCTGCTCCCTCTCTCCCCTCCCCCAGATCCCTGTCTCACCACAGCTGTTCTAGACAGTCCCAGCTATCCTAGTCTTCCTTATGGAGTTGATTTTGTCTGAGGTGGGCTGCAGACCTGGTGTCATGAGTATTCTTTATCTGGCCACAGATTTTACTGGACCAAGCACCAGAGCAGTAACAGAGTCCTGCACACGGTCCATGCCTGCAGAGAAGGAACAGTGCCAGGTAGAAGCAGGAAGCAGGCTCACAGCTGTGAGAGGCTGAAAATGTTTATACCCTGCACAGGAACAAATTGACTTGATTTCCATTCAGTGAACATCATATGTGGAAATACAGGAATGGTGTACACAGGTTAAGAGGTTTTGCCATTTGCCACAGTTTAACCAAGTAATTATATGTGAAGCCATAGCAACATTTATCCGCATGTTGACTAAGTCATGTTTTGGTAGCCCAGGCATGCTGAGTAACTGAGTTAGATCATCATCCTGGTCTAGTCGGAATTTCACTGAAGGGAATTGCAAGCATCCATTAGGAATGTCCCATCACAAATTACCTTAATGAAACCAGCTGTATGAGAGACTATAAGTCTGCAGTAGCAATTAATGTCTTTTCCCTCACTCCTAAGTCGCTTTGTTCTTTGCTTTTGCCCTGTTCAATTTCAGTCCTCCTGTGTGGACCATTGTGTGCTAATTTCTGTATCATATTCATTGATTCTAGGTACACACAGCCTGTAAAGACATGCTTCCAATCAAATGTCCTCTGGGGCAGTGTAAAGTATCTGTTATTCCTCCGACTGCACTCAACAGCATAGATTCTGACGGTGAGTTCAACACCTTTGTTCCACTTGTTGTTCAAAGAGCAGTTTGCCTTAGAGGCTTGCTCAGGTTGGGAAAAAAGAACCCGACCTGAACCCAACCGAACCACAGCGGACCCGAGCCTGACCCAGTCCGAGTCCCTCTGATTTTAACCCGAGCCTGACCCGACCATCCCTTTACGTACCTTCCTGACACCGAATCCGCAAGAAGCTACAGCGCATGCGCGATGACGTCATGATGACATCACTCGCTCACTGCACAGACTCAGTTTCGTCCCGGACTCCCAGCTCAGGTAAGTTTTTTTATTTTTAATATTTACCAGCAGAGCACTTACCATGTGTGTCCGGGCCGAACCAACCCGACTTGACCTGGACTCAGCCCAGCCCGACTCGAGCCCGAAAGCTGTACCCTGAAGATGGGCCCGACCCGACCCGAACCCAACACATGTCGTCTGGTTCGGGTCGGGTAGCAGGCCTCCAGTTTGCCTACATGTACTGAGCTATCAAACTGAAGGGGACAAGCAGATTGGGAATGGGTGAGACATTTGACCCAAGAATATTTGTAAAGCTAGGAGTGCGCAGGATGTTTGGCCCTAGGCGAGGAATGGGTTGAATGTATGACCTGAGTTTGGGAGTATGGCTGACGAGAGAGTGTCAGAGAGAGAGAGCATGTGAGTGAGTGTGAAAGAATCTGTGAGTGATTGTGAGAGGGTATGAGTGAGTGTGGGAGAGTTTTTAAGTGACTGTCAGCTTGTAATTGAGAGTAACTGTGAGAGGGCATGAGGTAATTTGTGAGTAATTGTAAGAGAGTCTGTGAGAGGTTGGGTGTAGGTGTGAGGGAGTTTGAGTCTGAGCAATTTTGAGAGGAAGAGTGATTGTAAGAGGAACTGTAAGAATTTGTGAGTGGTTGTGAGGGAGTTGGAGTAATTGTAAGAGTGAGTGATTCTGAGAGGATTTGCAAGAGTTTGTGAGCATGCAAGAATTTGTGAATGAGTAGTTGTGAGAGTTTTTAGAGGGTCCGCAAGAGTTTGAGAGTGATTGCGAGAAGCTGTCAGTGATTCTGAGTGGGTCTGAGAGAGTTTGTGAATGAGTTTGCAAGGATGTGAAGAAGTGAATGGCAGTGTGTGGGGCCACAACTTCTTTGAAATGGGCTGAAGCTGCAATGTCACCCATGGTGGCTTCAGCCCAACAGCAACCCAGCTACTTGCTGTTGACAGTGAGGGCGCAGGGCTCTGCTAGAGTGCCAACTGTATACTCACCACCAGTCCTGCCCTCTGTATTAGTGGTAGGCACTAAGCCAACATGTCCAATAAAACTAACAATGACCCAAACTTACAAATCAAACAGTGTAAGAGATACAGTGGTCTAGGGTGACAAGTGATCGTACAATTACTAAACTCATCACTTTTTTTTCAGTGAGCAACAGCACTCCTAATTCGGTAACATTTTTAATCACAATCCTGCTGTTCTTCAGGGTTTTGGAAAGCAACTTGTCCACCATCCTGTACCAGTCCGCTTCTTGTCTTTGTGAATTCTAAGAGTGGAGATAACCAGGGGGTGAAGTTCTTGAGGAGATTCAAGCAGTTACTGAACCCGGCTCAGGTGTTTGACTTGATGAACGGAGGCCCGCATCTTGGGTAGGAGGTGCTTCAAGTTTCCTTAGTGCACACATCTTTGCAGTTCATATTTATCAGACTATTGGGGTGTAGTATTAGGCAGGTTTTATTAAAAACAGAACTGCTCTTCTGCGGTGGGCAGGTAAGGAGGGGAGCAGCAATAGCCTTAGTCCCTTGGTTTAGGGAGGGGAAAGATCATTCATAGCTCCTGCTCATGGTCACTACCCAATGACCCCGGCCGGAAAGATTTCATGGATGGATGGTGACAGAATGGAGCCTAGCTGTGTGCACCCTCCATACCTGGAATACTTTGCTGGCCCTCACTGTCTAAACTCATACACAAAGCATGGCCATGGTGAGAAACCAGAGGAAGGCTAGGTATTTGTGCAAACCACCCAACAAAAGTTTGAATTGTGGGAGTTATCATAGAGCTCTAACTGTGGGTTGTAACAGTGATAATTGTGGGTTAAAACAAAGTTCTAGTTGTGGGAGTTCTCATTGAGGTCTAGTTGAGGGAGTTCTCATTGTGGTCTAATTGTGGGAGTTAAAATGCACAATTGTAGAAATTATGGATATAATAGTTATAATTGTGATATAAAAATTTTATAAGTGGAGAGTTTAATTATCTAAAACTAGACTTGGATAGTTAAAATATTTGTGTTAGCAGAGAGCTCTGTCTTGCAGTCGGTTCCGGACTAATTTTTCTATTTCATCAAGGAAGGAGGTGCTACTTGATATGATTCTGGTAATGATGCAGGGCAAATAGATGACCTAAAAGTAGGGAAACTCTTGGAAGCAGTGATCACAATATAATTTGATTCAAGTTGATGGCAGGGGCACCTGACAGGAACAAATTAAGTAATAGTGAGATATAAAGGACTTCTTAAAGTGAAAAATTAGAAAATGGAGCCATAGATTAGCATGGGGGGATATTTAAAACAGAAGATGAGAAGAGGTCCATTAAAGGTAAAGAGAATGAGCAAGAGATTGGGATTATACTAAGTGGGGCCTGTGGAAGATCTGATGTGCCAAATGGCTTGATTCTATCATTCTGAGGGTTAACTACCTTTGGGCAGGAAAACGAACGTGGAAGATTGGGAACAGAATTGTTTAAGAAAGGAGTGAAGACGTAGTTGGAATGACAGTCACCAGTGTAAGAGTGATGTTCAATTTAATCGAGGGGTGCAGGCATACAGGTTTGGGAACGTTATTTGGGTTTCTTGTCATTTCTTGTGTTTATTTTCAGACAGTTAAGACCAAACAACAGTGTAAGTTAATATGCTGTCTTTTTGTTTACAGTTTGCGGTTATTCCAGAAGTTTGACACATTTCGAATCCTTGTATGTGGCGGAGACGGCAGCGTTGGATGGGTGCTGTCTGAAATCGATAGCCTCAATCTCCACAAACAGGTATTGTGTGGAGTATCCGATACAAAAGATCTATTAAAAGATCTCCTTGCTGTTTTGATTGGAGCTAAAGGCACAATAACAACCTACAATGGCAGAGCAAGAAAAGGCTAACAAGCCTATCATTTCAACTATGAGAGTCCATGTTTGACTCTATAATTGGGTCTATCATGCCACTCCTTTTCGAGTCTGACATTTCTAACATTGGACCCATCATCTCATTCCTTGCTTGTTATCGGAGGCTACATTTAAAGAAGTGGAGGTTTGAAGTATAAGAGGTTGAGGGGAGGTGTGCGACAGAAAACTGTATTTGAGGATGTGGGTATTCCAGGAAATTGCTGACTCTTTTGTTTTTAATAACTTGCACACTTTTTCAGTGCCAGATGGGAGTGCTGCCTTTGGGTACAGGGAATGACCTGGCACGTGTGCTGGGGTGGGGTTCGGCCTGCGATGACGACACACAGCTCCCTCAAATCCTGGAGAAACTGGAACGAGCAAGTACAAAAATGCTGGATAGGTGAGCACATTGTTTAAAAATCCAATGGTTTTCCTTAGTTTTATTGCATTAGTGAGACGTGGAGCCTGTTAACCCTCTATTCTGTTGATTTCACTTAAATGCACAATTGTGCAACACCACATTGTCACTCTGAACTTGAGTACATAATGACTTCACCATCTTTGATCTTGGGAGGGGAGAAGCAGTCAGGGTTCCTGCTCCTGATCACAATCCTGTGAGCCCTGCTGGAAAGTGCACGCATGTGGATATTGAGTGAGGACAGGATTGGGCACGGCTGTGATGTCCTCTCACAGTCAAGTAGTCTGCTCTCACCACATAGCACAAGACACTTGCTGATGCTTGTGGAACTGTTATCCCAGGATGGGTCAATGCTGACAAGGAGGTGAGGCGATAAGACATTCAGCACCAAGCTTATAGACATGTGATAGAAGCAAAAATGGTCAGTAACTGAGAAAAGATGAAAGAATGCTTACTACATAAATAACTAAACATCACAGCAAAGTGTGGATGTGGCTGAGACAACAGCAAGCATTGCGGACCCCTGGGACATGCAATCCAGCACCTTAAGTTCATAATCCCGGACCAGTCGGCTCAGGGAATAGGGGAGGGCACGATGCTGGAGCAATCAGGAAGCAACAGAGGGCCAGGTAACAGGCATTTCTCCTGCATATGCGAGAGGCTATTTACTGAGTATGCACAGGTTAACTCCCATTAGTTGGCAAAAGTTTGGAAGAAGGGTGCTTACCTTCCTTTGAGCTTGGGAATGGTGCATGGTAGTGGGAAGTGGATAATGGTGTGTCATAAGAGGAGGAGAGTAATGCTGCATAGTACATGGGAAGAGTAATGGAGTATGGTATTTGGGTTAAGGATAATAGTGCACGATATGGGGGGAAGGTAATGGTGCATGTTATAGATGGAAGGGAATCGTGCATGCTGCAGGGAGAAGACTAATGGTGCATGATATAAGAGGGCAAGGTAATGCTGTATAACTGAGGGGAGCATTATAACCTAGAATGATGTACTGAAGTTGAGAAAATGGGAAACCTATGAGCAGTGTCTAATTATAATAATTTTTACAGATGGGGTATCATGGTTTACGAGACAAAAGTTCCACGGCATTCCTCATCATCAATAGGGATGGAGGATTTCAGCGACGATTTGGAGGTAAGAAGTTAACCAATATAAGTACAGAGCTAAATGCATATAAAATGATTGTCAGGTAATGCAAGGGTCAAGCTCACACCATGGAAGTGAAGCTAAGTAATCTAATCAACCTCAGTGTCCATCCAGTAGTATTATGGAATGGTGGGGATGGGGGGCAAATGCATTTCTTTATTCATAGATAAATTCTCATTTTGGTTTATGACAGTGGGCAGGTTCTCTCTCTGTTCTTTCTGCTGAGCCCCACTCTATCTCTGTACAGCTACAGGGCTTACGTTCCATATATATCACAGTTAGTAAGGTTTTAAAGAACATTTTATGTGTGGTGATAAAAAGGAACTTTTCAGCTGAAAATCTGAGAAGGTTAAGGGAAGAATTGATAGGTGTTTAAAATGATAAAAGATATAGCATGATCAGATTGAATGGCAGAATAGTCTCGAGGGGCTGAATGGCCTACTCTTATTCCTATGTTCCTTCCTTTGTTCCTTACCAAGTTAAACGATAGCTTTTTCATTTTGTGAAAAGTTAAATAGGCTGGATTGTAAAGGTGACTGATTGATTTAACTCTTGTGTTGTGCCCAATTTTCCTCAGGTGCAGCAGATTTCATTCTATGAGGATTCAGTCGCTGCACACCTGTCAAAAATCCTGACATCGGATCAGCACTCGGTGGTAATATCATCAGCAAAGTGAGTAATGTGCAATAACATGCACCTAGACTATGCGAGAGCATTAAGTTTACAAGGCTGACTGATTCCAACCAATTCTTTCCTAAGCTCTTTTCAATATTTCATCAGGCTGCAACTCCTCCCACTGCGATCTCCCACATAATGTAGACCAGACTATAAAATTTGTGTCTCTTTTTACAGTTAGATCACTGACATCATTTGTATAATGAGGCAACAACTGCTGAAATCTGTGGAATTAAAAATTATATGTAATAATTAGATGCAAAATTATATTTTTAGTGCAGAGCTATTTTTAATCTGGAACAGCATTCTTGATCTTCACATCCAAAGTTAGATGAAACGTGATAAAAGCAAAAAAAAAAGTGTTGTAGATGCATATCGAAGTATACAATAATGGAAGTTGAGGAAGCGCTGTTGAATGCTTTAAATCCTTTCAGTTTTCAGCAGTCAGGAGTGTGGTGTCTGATTCCCTAGTGTAGCCGACCAGTTGCTCTAATTCAGTGAGGGTCATATGGTTAGTAGTGGCCAATCACAAATCAGGACACAAAAAGAAACACAGACAGGTAATTAGGTCAATGTAGATTTAGCATGATGAAAACCAGCAGAACCATCAAGAGGATGCCTGCGTGTGGCACAAGCCGAACATACCAAGGTCTGGTCTGAATAATGTCAGGTGATGGTCTCCGCTTTATTCATTTACTCTCTCCTTGCAGAGTGCTTTGTGAAACAGTTAAAGATTTTGTTGCCCGGGTCGGAAAGGCTTATGAAAGGACGACAGAGAACTGGGAAGAATCTGAGACAATGGCAAGAAAGGTATGCAGGTGGAGCTGCACTGTCAGCTGCTTACTTTTTTTTCCCTTCAGTTTCCTGTCCTGGTGGCACTCACTCTTGTTGGGTACAGTCCTACAGGCACTGGCACCCTTTTCTGATACCTCACCCAAGTCACCCATTCTTCAAGTGAGACCAGACAGTCAGTGTCGGTGTGCTATTCAACTTGGTCAATTTATTCTTTTCCCTAGTCTTGGTGTTTTGCATTTGTCCATATTAAATGTCACTTGCCACTAATGTTACCTTTAACATTTTTCTGTTGCGTGCTGCCAGTTTTTTCGGTGTGCAGTACCTTTAAATTTTGACTACACATGCACGGTATTTCACACAGAGCAACTCTTGAGCAGTACCTTCTGGTGGCTGCGCACCCACACATATGTGCGACTAAGCTGGAACATTGCTTGCCACTCCAGCTGATCTTCCCACTGATCAAGATCCCTTCATATTTGATTGGCTTCTAACCTATTGTTGAAAACTTCCTGCCACCCCAGTTTGTTGTCATCTGCTAAAGTAGATAGCTTTGTTTCTATGTCCAACTCTAAATAATTGATGTACTAATCCCTGTGACACCCCAGTGGTGACCTCCTGCCATGCTGATGCAGCTCCCTTCCAATCAGCTTTTGCTTTCTCTGGTTTAGCCAATTTTCAGCCCACCTCATCAGCTTGCCTTCACTTACACACCTTCTGATCTTGTGGACTGATAATCGTGGGGCACAGTATCAAAGGCCTTTCTGCAATCTAAATATATCACATCCACAGAATTTCCATTACCAGCAAGGTCGGTCATTTCGCAAAGAACTCCTGTAAATTTGTTCAGCTAAATTTCCCATAAATTCGTGCTGACTCCTTCTTTCTTCTCAATATTTCATTGTCCCATTTCAGGATGCCTTCTATTACTTTATCCACAACAGATGTGACCTTGGTCATTTAATATAAAATTACCTTTGGGATCGTCTGATGGTTCCACTGTTTCCTTTTTCCCCTGCTCGCTGCAAATTTCTTCCTAGAAATGCTTAACCTGTCTTTAGTAGTCCCTGCTATCCCAACCACTTTTTCTATTTTAGTTATTGTGACCAGCTGATAACTTCCATTCCCTTGTTTTTATATTTATTTTGTGCTAATCAAAGCTTTATACTTACGTGCAATCTTGTCTTTATCCTTTCATTTTTGCTCACATTGATCTTTTCCTTCTTTATGCATTTGTTCTGTGCTCTGTAGAATATTCCTAAACAGGAGCCACTTTTCTTCCATACTTTTCCCCTCTAACAATGCTAGCGCAGTCCACCCTCATAATCTACCTTCCGATAGTTGAATGCTTCCATCATACTCATTGATTTGTCCATCATAAGTCTAAATTTAAAATGCACCATATTGTAGTCTCTGACTGTGGCCTGCTCTACCATATCTTGATATTTAACATCAGGTCCAATAGCATCCCTGCTCTCTCAGGTTCCTTAACCAAGTGTCATGCACCAACCCATTATTAGGTCAAGGACCATGGCGTCACTCCTATTGCCACTTTAAAGACTTTTCAGCCTATCCCTGGCAAATTGATGCCACCCAGAATAACTGCAAATGTTCCAGTACCTAATTATTGAATCTCACTAGAAGGTTCCTGATACAATCCCTCCTCCTGTCATGGTAGCTCCCAGCAGATGTCCACAGTTAGTTCCTACCCTGTCATGTCTGCTTTCCCATAAGATTTCCGTCTTATCCGCTCCTGGCCTAGATAGGTCCATCTCCGTTCCAATCAAGTTCTTTTTCATATCGACTGCAACACACCTGCCAGTTTGTCCTTTCTATCAAAGTAATCTGTAGTCCAGTGCATTTAGCCAACCTGTATCATTGTTGAACCAGATCTTAATAATGCCTCTGATACCATAGCTGTATTCTCCAGCAAGAACCCCCTGGTCTTCCATTTTATTTCAAACACTCCTGGCACTTATGTATAATTTTGAGGCATTAATTTTTCCCACTCCCTATAATGTGTTCATTTATTTTGCCATTATTTCCTTTGTGGTCATATCCATATGCACATCATGCTTACCACTGTATCAGTACCTGTGCCTCAATTGTCAGCTACAAACACCTGCTCTACACTGTAAGAGCTAGCTTATGTATCTTTTCATCTCCATCACTCTTTATTTTCACAATAGGAGACTATCCTGATATATTCTTCCTTTAACTGCAGTGCTCTGTCCTAAAAGAAAAACTGGATTCGCTGCTCAAAACACTCAGTGATGAATCCCAGGCAGCATCATCCCTACCAAACCCACCGCCAACAATTGCAGAAGAACAGGAAGATGGCGAGACAACCAGTCTCGAGTGTGACCTTGTCGAGGACAGGCCGGCCTGTTCCCCTAGGCCACAGATATTCCACCCAAGGGAGCAACTCATGTTGCGAGCAAATAGCTTGAAAAAGGCGATCCGACAGATCATAGAACATGCAGAGAAAGGTGAGAAATCAGCAGAAGCTCACTGCAGAGCTACTGGAGTCATTGTGTAGATATGGGCAGGCATCAGACACCCTGACCAGTTTGTACACAGATCCCAGGCACCTAGTTCTGTTGAATTAAGGACTTAACAACAGTCAAAATGAAAGATGATTCACTGTAATATCCACATCTCTTCCTTTGATTGCTGAAACATTATAGGTGTACAGTTCCTACCAGCTTGAATTCTCCACAGAAATGTTGTTCATAAATCAACCAACATTTTAAATACAACGCAACACTAATTATTAATACAGTGTTAGACAGTAACACTCACTGAGAAGGCAGTCTGGCCAAGGATTAGGTCATTGTGAAGACCTCATAGTCAGTTTTAGTCTTGTCGTTGAATAGGTTACAATTTATAGCAAGAAATGCTGCAAATACTCAGCAGGTCTGGCAGTATCTGTGGAGACAGAAGCAGAGTTAACGTTTCAGGTCAGTGATCCTTATTCAGAACTGACAAATATTGAAATGTAAAAGGTTTTAAGCAAGTAAAGCAGGGGGTGGGGCAAGAGATAACAAGAGAGAAGGTGTTGATACGACAAGGTCACAGAGAATAACTGACCAGAAGGTCATGGAACAAAGGCAAACGGTATGTTAATGTTGTGCTGAAAGACAAAGCGTTAGTAGAGAGAGGGTGCGAATTGACGGTAAAGTAAGAAGCACTCCAAGCACAAACATTAAAAAAAATTTTTTTAAACAGAAACAGTGGATAGGCACAATAGAAACAAACTAACCAAACTAAAAAAAAATTAAATAACCAAAGAAAAAATAAAAAAATAACTAAACATAAAAAAGGGGGGCCTGTCATGCTCTGAAATTATTGAATTCAATGTTCAGTCTGGCAGGCTGTAACGTGCCTAATCGGTAAATGAGATGCTGTTCCTCAAGCTTGCGTTGATGTTCGCTGGAACACTGCAGCAATCCCAGGACAGAGATGTGAGCATGTGGGGGGGGGAGGGGGGGGTTGGGGGGGCGGTGTTGAAATGGCCAGCAACCGGAAGCTCGGGATCATGCTTACGGACTGAGCGGAGGTATTCCGCAAAGCGGTCACCCAATCTGCGTTTGGTCTCCCCAGTGTCGAGGAGACCACATTGTGAGCAGCAAATACAGTATACTATATTGAAAGAAGTACAAGTAAATCGCTGCTTCACCTGAAAGGAGTGTTTGGGGCCTTGGATGGTGAGGAGAGAGGAGGTAAATGGGCAGGTATTACACCTCCTCCGTTTGCAGGGGAAGGTGCCGTGGAAAGGGGACGAGGTGGTGGGGGTAATGGAGGAGCGGACGAGGGTGTCACGGAGGGAACGATCCCTTCGGAATGCTGACAGGGGAAGGGAGGGGAAGATGCGTTTGGTAATGGCATCATGTTGGAGGTGGCAGAGGATGATCCTTTGGATCTGGAGGCAGTTGGGGTGGAAAGTGAGGGCAATGGGGACCCTGTTGCGGTTCTGGGAGGGAGGGGATGAGGTGAGGGTAGTGGTGCGGGAAATGGGCCAGACACGGTTGAGGGCCCAGTCAACCACAGTGAGGGGGAATCCTCGGTGAGGGAAAGGAAGACATACTAGAAGCACTGTCATGGAAGGTAGCATCATCAGAGCAGATGCGTCGGAGATGGAGTCCTTACAGGAGGCAGGGTGTGAAGAAGGACTCCATTCCATTCTCCCAGTTTCTCCATCTCCGACGCATCTGCTCTGATGATGCTACCTTCCACGACAGCGCTTCTGATAGGTCTTCCATTTTCCTCAACCGAGGATTCCCCCTCACTGTGGTTGACTGGGCCCTCAACCGTGTCTGGCCCATTTCCCGCACCTCTACCCTCACCCCTTCCCCTCCCCTCCAGAACCGCGACAGGGTTCCCCTTGTCCTCACTTTCCACCCCACCAGCCTCCAGATCCAAAGGATCATCCTCCGCCACCTCCAGCATGATGCCACGACCAAACGCATCTTCCCCTCCCTTCCCCTGTCAGCATTCCGAAGGGATCGTTCCCTCCGTGACACCCTCGTCCACTCCTCCATTACCCCCACCACCTCGTCCCCTTCCCACGGCACCTTCTCCTGCAATTGCAGGAGGTGTAATACCTGCCCATTTACCTCCTTTCTCCTCACTATCCAAGGCCCCAAACACTCCTTTCAAAGCAGCGATTTACTTGTACTTCTTTCAATATAGTATACTGTATTCGCTGCTCACAATGTGGCCTCTACACTGGGGAGACCAAACGCAGATTGGGTGTCTGTAAGCATGACCCCGAGCTTCCGGTTGCTGGCCATTTCAACACCCCCCTCCCGCTCTCATGCCCATATCTCTGTCCTGGGATTGCTGCAGTGTTCCAGCGAACATCAAAGCAAGCTCGAGGAACAGCACCTCATTTAACGATTAGGCATGTTACAGCCTGCCGGACTGAACATTGAATTCAATAATTTCAGAGCATGACAGACCCCCCCCCCTTTTATGTTTAGATATTTTTTTC
The DNA here is from genome assembly GCF_036365525.1 of Heterodontus francisci. Taxonomy (NCBI): domain Eukaryota; kingdom Metazoa; phylum Chordata; class Chondrichthyes; order Heterodontiformes; family Heterodontidae; genus Heterodontus; species Heterodontus francisci. The sequence goes on along the minus strand of NC_090381.1, from coordinate 34,064,746 downwards.
TTTTTTATTTGGTTATTTTATTTTAGTTTTTTTAGTTTGATCAGTTTGTTTCTACTTTGCCTACCCACTGTTTCTGTTTTTTAAATTTTTTCTTAATGTTTGTGCTTGGAGTGCTTTGTGCTTTACAGTCAATTCACACCCTCTCTACTGACGCATTCTCTTTCAGCACACCATTAACATACCGTTTTCCTTTGTTCCATGGCCTTCTGGTCAGTTATTCTCTGTGACCTTGTCCTATCAACACCTTCTCTCTTGTTATCTCTTGCCCCACCCCCTGCTTTACTTGCTTAAAACCTTTTACATTTCTAATATTTGTCAGTTCTGAATAAGGGTCACTGACCTGAAACATTAACTCTGCTTCTCTCTCCACAGATGCTGCCAGACCAGTACGTCCAGCATTTCTTGTTTTTATTTCAGATTTCCAGCATCTGCTGTATTTTGCTTTTATTTATTACAATTTATAGCGTTTCTTTTCTCTGCCCTGTCAAGCTGTGGATGAACAGAACGCACAGACGCAGGATCAGGAAGGTTACACCTTTGGTCTTTGCTCTGAGGACGAAAGGAGAGAATCCCAAAATGAAGACAAGATCTCACTTCACTCCTCATACAGCACCAACATCAAAGGAAAGGTCCACTGGAAAGGTACTGAGCCTTGATGTTTGCTCTAAATTTCTGACAAAGTACTAGCTATGCATAAGAACAGCTGGCATAGTGATTAGAGGTTTTCCACATGCTGGCCCATAGAAGCCTCTGATGTGGGCCCGTGCACACAAGTTTGCATATAGAAAGTTCCAGGTTTTCAGGGAAAGTATGGAGCTGTTCCAAGAAATGGAGAAAAGGCACAATGGGGGGGGGCGGGGGTAAGAAGGAAAGAAAGAGAGAAGGAACAAGAAAAAAAAGAGAGGGGGATAGAGAGAGAGAGGAGCAGGATCATGAGAGGAATGAGAGAAAGAGAAGTGAGAGGAAACCCCAGAACCATAATCGTTATGTCTTAAGGGTAGGATATGGATTAACACTAAGTGAGGCTTGAACACATTAGTGGCATTGAAAGAGTTGTAGGGATGGGACTGTCAGTGGGGCAGGATCAGCACTAACTGAGATGTGGGTCAGGTTTGGCATTCTCCAAGGTCTGGGAGCAAGGACAACACTCAGAGAGATTTGGGGAAAAGCGACAGTGAATAAAGACAGGATGAGAATGGCGTTAACCGAGGACTGAGGGTGAGAATGGCGCTAACCGAGGACTGAGGGTGAGAATGGCACTGACCGGGGTCTGAGGGTGAGAATGACGCTGACCGGGGTCTGAGGGTGAGAAAGGCGCTGTCCGGGGTCTGAGGGTGAGAATGGCGCTGACCGGGGTCTGAGGCTGAGAATGGCGCTGACCGGGGTCTGAGGGTGAGATTGGCGCTGACCAAGGACTGACGGTGAGAATGGCGCTGACCGGGGTCTGAGGGTGAGAATGGTGCTGACCGAGGATTGAGGGGAGAATGGCGCTGACCGGGGTCTGAGGGTGAGAATGGTGCTGACCGAGGACTGACGGTGAGAATGGCACTGACTGGGGTCTGAGGATGAGAATGGCGCTGACCGAGGACTGACGGTGAGAATGGCGCTGACCGAGGACTGACGGTGAGAGTGGCGCTGACCGGGGTCTGAGGGTGAGAGTGGCGCTGACCAGGGTCTGAGAGTGAGAATGGCGCTGACTGGGGTCTGAGGTTGAGAATGGCGCTGACCGAGGTCTGAGGGTGAGAATGGCGCTGACCGAGGACTGACGGTGAGAATGGCGCTGACTGGGGTCTGAGGTTGAGAATGGCGCTGACCGAGGTCTGAGGGTGAGAATGGCGCTGACCGAGGTCTGAGGGTGAGAATGGTGCTGACTGGGGTCTGAGGGGAGAATGGTGCTGACCGGGGTCTGAGGGGAGAATGGTGCTGACCGGGGTCTGAGGGTGAGAATGGTGCTGACTAGGGTCTGAGGGGAGAATGGTGCTGACCGGGGTCTTAGGGTGAGAATGGTGCTGACCGGGGACTGACGGTGAGAATAGCGCTGACCGGGGTCCGAGGTTGAGAATGGCGCTGACCGAGGATTGAGGGGAGAATGTCGCTGACCGGGGTCTGAGAGTGAGAATGGCGTTGACCAAGGATTGAGGGGAGAATGTCGCTGACCGGGGACTGACGGTGAGAATGGCGCTGACCGGGGTCTGAGGGTTGGAGTGGCGCTGACCGAGGACTGACGGTGAGAGGGGCGCTGACCGAGGACTGACGGTGAGAATGGCGCTGACCGAGAACTGAGCGGAGAATGGCGCTGACCGAGGACTGACGGTGAGAATGGCGCTGACCGAGGACTGACGGTGAGAATGGCGCTGACCGAGGACTGAGCGGAGAATGGCGCTGACTGGGGTCTGAGGGTGAGAATGGCGCTGACCGAGGACTGACGGTGAGAATGGCACTGACCGAGGACTGAGGGGAGAATGGTGCTGACTGGGGTCTGAGGGGAGAATGGTGCTGACCGAGGACTGAGGGGAGAATGGTGCTGACTGGGGTCTGAGGGGAGAATGGTGCTGACCGAGGACTGAGGGGAGAATGGCGCTGACTGGGGTCTGAGGGGAGAATGGTGCTGACTGGGGTCTGAGGGGAGAATGGTGCTGACTGGGGTCTGAGGGGAGAATGGTGCTGACCGAGGACTGAGGGGAGAATGGTGCTGACTGGGGTCTGAGGGGAGAATGGTGCTGACCGGGGTCTGAGGGGAGAATGGTGCTGACCGGGGTCTGAGGGTGAGAATGGCACTGACCGGGGTCTGAGGGTGAGAATGGTGCTGACTGGGGTCTGAGGGTGAGAATGGCACTGACCGGGGTCTGAGGGGAGAATGGTGCTGACCGGGGTCTGAGGGTGAGAATGGCACTGACCGGGGTCTGAGGGTGAGAATGGTGCTGACTGAGGTCTGAGGGTGAGAATGGCACTGACCGGGGTCTGAGGGTGAGAATGGTGCTGACTGGGGTCTGAGAGTGAGAATGGTGCTGACCGGGGTCTGAGGGTGAGAATGGCGCTGACCGGGGTCTGAGGGTGAGAATGGTGCTGACCGGAGTCTGAGGGTGAGAATGGTGCTGACTGGGGTCTGAGGGTGAGAATGGCGCTGACCGAGGTCTGAGGGTGAGAATGGTGCTGACCGGGGTCTGAGGGTGAGAATGACGCTCAGCGAGGACTGACGGTGAGAATGGCGCTGACTGGGGTCTGAGGGTGAGAATGGCGCTGACTGAGGACTGACGGTGAGAATGGTGCTGACCGGGGTCTGAGGGTGAGAATGGTGCTGACCGGGGTCTGAGGGTGAGAATGGTGCTGACTGGGGTCTGAGGGTGAGAATGATGCTGAGCGAGGACTGACGGTGAGAATGGCGCTGACCGGGGTTTGAGGGTGAGAATGGTGCTGACCGGGGTCTGAGGGTGAGAATGGTGCTGACCGGGGTCTGAGGGTGAGAATGGCGCTGACCGGGGTCTGAGGGTGAGAATGGTGCTGACCGGGGTCTGAGGGTGAGAATGGCACTGACCGAGGACTGACGGTGAGAATGGTGCTCACCGGGGTCTGAGAGTGAGAATGGTGCTGACTGGGGTCTGAGGGTGAGAATGGAACTTACTGAGTTCTGGGAGCAGAAATGACACTCTCATTGGTTTGGTGTGTCTGCCTTTTTGCCTGGAGAATGGTGAACTGTGCAGGGGAATAACAAGAAAATAAGTAAGATGGGAAAGAAAAAACTTGCCATTTATATAAATCACCAACTCAAACTGGAAACACAAAAGTCAGTATTTGATTTAGATTTCTGTCGGCTGTTGCGCTTCTCTTGCGTGTTCTATACTGTGTTCTGAGGTGACTTTACAACACGTTTTTAAAACTTAGGAATTGCAAATGATCAGAAACTGGTGACATTTACATGAAGGTTTATGTCACGCTTCATTGAGATGATCAATCAGATTTGCTTGTTTGGGGTAATTGCATGGTTCCAGTCAAAGAATCACAGAATTGTTATAGCACAGAAGGAGGCCATTTTTCCCATTGTGTCTGCACCAGCTCTCCTAATGAGCATTTCACCTAGTGCCACTACCCCGCCTTCTCCCTGTAACCCTGCACATTCTTACTTTTCACAAAACAGTCTAATTCCCTTTTGAGTGCTTCAGTTGAACCTGCCTCCACCACACTGTCAGGCAGTACATTCCAGATCTTTGCCACACTCTGCTTGAAAAAGTTTTTCCTCTTGTCGCTTTTTCTAATTTTACCAATTACTTTAAATCTATGCCCTCTCCTCGATCCTTTAATGAGTCGGAACAGTTTCTCTCTAGCTACTCTGTCCAGACCCCTCATGATTTTGAATACTTCTATCAAATCTCCTTTCAGTCTTCTCTTCAAGGAAAACAGTCCCAACTTCTCCAGCCTATCTTCATAACTGAACTTCCTCACCCCAGAACCATTCCCATGAATCTTTTCTGCACTCTCTCCAATGCTTTCACATCCTTCCTGAAGTGTGGTGCCCAGAACTGGATGCAATACTCCAGCTGAGGCCCAACTAGTGTCTTATACAAGTTCAACATAACCTCCTTGCTTTTGTGCTCTATGCCCCTATTAGTAAAGCCTCGGATGCTGGAAACTTTATTAATTTCACTCTCAACCTGTCCTGCCACCTTCAATGACTTATGTGCATATGCATCCAGGTCCCTTTGCTCCTGCACCCCCTTAGAATTGTACCCTTTAGTTTATATTGTCTCTCCATGTTCTTCCTACCAAAATGAATCGCTTCACATTTCTCTGCAGTGAACTTCATCTGTTACCTGTCCGCCCATTCCACCAATTTGTCTATGTCCTTTTGAAGTTCTACACTATCCCCCTCTTGTGTTTCTCACAGTTCACAATGCCTCCAAGTGTCGTATCATCTGCAGACTTTGAAATTGTGCCCTGGACAAGGTCCAGACCAATCATATATATCAGGAAAAGCAAGGGTCCCAACACTGACCCCTGAGCACTCCACTAAACTTTCCTCTAGCCCAAAAAATATCCATTAATCACTACTCTCCGTTTCCTGTCACATGGCCAATTCCATATCCATGTTGCTACTGTCCCATTTATGCCATGAGCTATAACTTTGCTCACAAGTCTGTTGTGTGGCACTGTATCAAACGCCTTTTGGAAGTCAATGTACACTATATCAACAGCATTGCCCTCATCAACCCTCTCTGTTACTCTTCAAAAAACTCCAGCAAGTTAGAGAAATATGATTTTCCCTTAAGAGATCCATGCTGGCTTTCCTTAATTAATCCGCATTTGTCCATGTGACTATTAATTTTGTCCCAACTTATTCTTTCTTGAATTTTCCCCACCAAAGTTAAACTGACTGGCCTGTAGTTGCTGGGCTTATTTTTACATCCTTTTTTGAACAAGGCTATAACGTTTGCAATTCTCCAGTCCTCTGGCACCACCCCCGAGTCTAAGGAAGACTGAAAAATTATGGCCAATGCCTCCACAATTTCTACTGTCTCTTCCCTCAGTATCCTTGGATGCATCTCATCAGCTCCTGGTGCTTTATCCACTTTTAAATACAGACAGCCTATCCAACACCACCTCCTTATCAATTTGAAACCCTTCTAGTGCTTGAATTACCTCCTCTTTCACCATTGTCTGGGTTGCATCATCTTGCTTGGTAAAGAAAGATGCAAATACCTCAACTATGCTTTCTGCCTCCATGCACAAATCCCCTTTTTGGTCCCTAGTCGGCCCCACTCCTCCTTTTAGCACCGTTTTGCTATTTATATGTCTGTAGAAAACTTTGGGATTCCCTTATATGTTAACTGCCATTCTCTTTTCATACTCTCCCTTTGCTTCTCTTATTTGCTTTCTCACTTCCCCTCTGAACCTTTTATATTCAATAGTATTTTCTACCTGGCATCTGTCGTGAGCACACCTTTTCTTCCTTATCTTAATCTCTATCTCTTTTGTCATCCAAGGAGCTCTGGATTTGTTTACCCTACCTTTCCCCTTCAAGGGAACATACCTGGACTGTGCCCAAACTATTTCTCCTTCGAAAGTTCAACTACCGTTTTTCCTGCCAACCTTTGATTCCAATTTATTTGTCCCAGATCTGTTCTTACCCCATTGAAGTTGGCTTTCCCCCAGTTAATTATTCTTACTCTGGATTGTCACGACCCGATGAGAAAGAGGTCTAGGGTTCCCTTTCAGCCTTCACCTGGTCTTACTGTAACAGGGTGTAACAGGGTTTAATTTTTAAACACACTGTTTTTAGCTCCTGCTTGGTGAATCCTTGTTCACCGCTTTCCAATTATAAGGTAAAGAAATGAGCACAAACTAGCTTTCTTAGGTTTAGAGAAGAAAGGTGAAATTTTATCAAACTTAAACTCTAATTCGGTTGACGCCTACGGATACAAGACGCACCCACGCTAGCATGCACACAGGGACAGAAAGAGCAGAAGAAAAATAAAGTGGAAAAGTTTGAGGCAATCTCTGAAGAGAGTTTTTTGATTACTGTGCATCGAGCTCGCTGTAGTCCTTGATTGTGGATAGATCTTGCTTTTCGTTGGGGCCCAGTATTCTTCTTAAACCTTGTTCACTGTAGGAGACTTTTCTCTCTTGGGGTTCATGTGTCTTCAGAGGTTTCAGTTCTGTGAGAAAGAGATGGGAGCAGACAAGAGGTCTTCTTTAGTCCAGGAGCAAAGAGCTTTCTGCAAGTTCAAACACTGCCTCTACAATATAAAACTCACCAAGTTAGCCTGCAGGGTATTCACGTGACTGACTAATTTAACCACTTCTGGCTTTGTTTATTGTATTGGAGCAGGGGATAGCTCCTTTGTTCCAAGCAGTGTCTATTAATATGCAAAAATGTCCTTCCAGTTAGGGGCCGGGCAACCCCTTGTAACAGGCCTTCTCTTCCCAGCAACAATTTGAAATTTAATGTCCATGTGGCAAAATTAATGTGCCTCATTCTTGGCAGATGGGGGCCTACATGACAGGATCTTCTTTGTCCTTTTCCGTGGTCAGCTTAAACCTTATGATACAATGATCACTGTCTAAATGTTCTCCCACTGACACATGATCCACTTGGCCCACCTCATTCCCAAGAACCAGGTCTAGCAGTGCCTCTTTTCTCGTTGGACGAGAAGCATATTGTTGGAGAAAATTTTTCTAACCACACTCGGGGGGCTGGATTTTACCGAGCTCCTGACGTCAGGCTCTTTGGCGGGGACTGGAAGATTATTCCAGCAGAGTCCCGCCACGGAACCCAGCGCTTGGAGGGCTGGACCCGATCCTCCCAGCGACGGCGAGACTCCGTGGCGGTCCTCCCACCGCTGGACAATGGGACTTGCATCTAAATATGTAAATGAATAAAATGAATACATTAACATGCACTTAGCTGGGTTCTTATGGGCCCGCTGAGATCTTCAGAGTGGTGTCTGGCACTCTCGTGCCTTCACTTCCCCATCTGGGGAAAGCAGGCGTGACATTGGTGGGGGTGCAGTTAAGATTTTTAGTCCGGGGCGAGGGGGTGGGGTCATATAATTGTGTGAGTGTAGGGAATGGTGGAAAGGAGTGAACTTTAAACTTTGTACAGTATGGGGCGGGTGGTAATATTTCAAAAGTAGGTGTTTTTTGAGGGAAGGGGCAACTACTTAAGGTTATTGGTATTGGGGGGGTGGGAAAGGGGCGATAGAATTTTTATTGCAGCAGTGGGGCGGAGGGGGTGGGTATGACTTCAAAAATTTCAATTCACCGGCAGGACTGGCTGCCCTTTAAAATGGTGCCAACATCTGCACACAGGCAGCTGATGCCATTGCCGGCATCAGACAGCCTGCCCCCTCCATGTGATTGGGGGGTGGGCCGATCCAGGTATTTAAATGAACCGCCGCGTCAACAGCGGGCCGCCATTTTTTCCCCTGGCAGCGGGCTCTTAAAATCCAGCCCTAGGAATTCTTGCCCCTCTCTGCCCTTTAGACTACTACTATCCCAGACTATGTTTGGATAATTAAAGAGTTTATCCTGAATTTTTACATTTCTGAAGGGTGCTGCTTTTCGCTTTAAGGATTGTGTAGGTAATCTTGTGGAGCAGTTGTGAGGATTCTCACTTTGTAGCAGCCAACGAAAAGTAACTGGAGACTATTGTGCTGTCATCATTGCAGTGCCAAAGTCTCCCTGCGAGAGGAGGATTAGTAAAGGAAGCTTGTCTGTTGGCAGCTCCTCCTCACTTCCTACTCCAACAGGAAATCGAGACAACTTGCCAATGCTTAACTCCAAGATTCTTTACCCAAGTAAGTGACGGGATTAAACATTATCAGCAGTGACAGAGGGACCCCTGGTGGCAGAGTGAGTGAGAGCAATTCCTGTATCAAACTCAGCTGGAGTAGCAATGGGGATCTCAGTGATCATGAGCCACAGAGGGGAAAACCAGCCTCATTGCCCCTGGGCTACAGAGCGGGAAATCAGCTGGCATTCCAGCTGCTGGTTACTATCCAATGAGCTTTGCTTCAAAATGTGCTCTGGTGTGTGTGGATTTTCAGTGTAGGCAAAGCAGGCTCATCTGTGATGACCCTTGTGGTCATATGTCCTACTATCATTCACAGTCTGGGCTTATGCACCTTACAAGCAATAGCTGCTGACTGCACCTTATACTAACAGTTGCTGACTTCTTCAGTGTATTGTAAAAAGACAAGTGTGATAGCTAGGAATAAGATTATCACTTTAATGATTAGGCAGAATTCATACAAAATCTTCCCAAGTTTTCAATCAAAGAGAACCTTGGCATGCTGACATTATTAAAGTTGTAACCTTTAATTGTTGAGAATATTGAATGGATTGTTCTGATCCTCCTGCTACTCTCATGCAATAGTTTGCAAATTATTTTGTCTTTTGACTCTTCCTTTCTCAGTTCAATGCCTGACAACATCATCTGGGACATTGTGTGTCAGAAAGTGTGGGGAGAAGGGGCTGAGGATCTGAACACTGCTTTCATACTGGACTCAGCAATGTTAACTCGGGGGCTTATCTTTTATTCAGGTGGGGGTGTAGCTGGTTCCATTTTGTGCTGGCAAGTGCTTGCAATGTTGATTTCACCACTGACTCTCTGTCCTATGCACTTCCATCAGGTTTACGAGCTGGATTGGCTGCTTCCTTGGCTGGCGGATCTGTCATCAGCAAAATGTTATTTGTCCATGCTGACACTGTGAACCCGGAACCTGATATTCTGTATGTGCCATGAGCAGTCGCAGTTTTTGTTAATCCTTGAAATGTTTCCTTGTGTTGTGCATTCTGTTCCAGGTGTTTTGATCTGATTCCAAATTGTGCTGTTGGTTTAATTCAGATTTTATTTGTAGTGATTTTTGTTTGTGCAATCAGAATGAATAATAACTGTCCAGGAAACATAAGATTTTTTATTACTTCTTCATAGCCTTTGTGAACACCAGGCACTTCCAGGGCAGGTACAGCATGGGCTAGCTACAGAATAAGGCTTCCTCTACACTGTCCCATCAAACATTACCAGGTCAGATACAGCACGGATAAATACAGAGTAAAGCTTTCTCTACGCTGTCCCATCAAATTCTCGGAAGTCAGGTACAGGACTGTTTAGATACAGAATAAAGCTTCCTCTACACTGTTGCAACAAGCGTGTCCAGATCAGAGACAGCGCAGATCAGATGAAGAGTAAAACTCATTCCACATGGCACGCTCGATTGTTCTTGCCTCCAATAGACCAGTGTCTAAAGTATGAGGTGAAGAGGAGCTGTCAGATGTAAAGCCTGGCTCGGGTATAAAATTAAAACCCGCGCCGGGCCCGACCCGAGAACAGCCAACCCGGGCCTGAGTCCTTTAATTTTTTTAAATTCCCAACCCAACCCGAACCCAACACATATAGTCGGGTAGCCAGGCTTTACTGCAGAGTGCAGAGTCCGGTTTCCCGCCTTGACGTCCTGAATGTTCATTTGAAGATTACTCCCAGAGCAAGGCAGCACTATCCATGTCCATCCCGACCCGACCTGAGCCCGAATGTTGGACCGGAAGAGAGACTCGACCCGACCCCAACACTTGTCGTCGGGTCTGTTCGGGTCAGTTGGCCACGCTTTAGTGAGATGGATGCTGTAGAGCTGCTATTGCCTTTAGATCTGCACCCCAGTCAAGTCAGAACTTTCAAGAAAGCAAGAGAAATTGGCAGGAGAAAATCCATTACTAATTCCCAGTATCTTGGAGTGTAGAGGCCAAAGTTGTGAGCATCATTCTGCTTAATTTGCAGTCAGTCTAAGCTACATTAATTCGAGAGGCACAGGCTGGGTATCTCCCATTGGGACAGTGAGGGATTTGGAGAAGATTGTCGCAGCGGGGTAGGCTGTAGGTCTTGGTGGCCAGGTATAGGAGGGATGGCAGTTGCCAGGGAGCAGCCAACGCACCCATTCTCTCAGCTGCAGAAGTGCCAGTTTTAAAAAGGAATTTTTTTTAAAAAGCACTGGAAGTTATTCAAATATATTGACTTCTCTGGCTTTGCTTTTTAAATCTGATTGCTAAGGTGTATCAAAGCCTTTGCAAATTGCAGTGCAGCTTGGATGGCAAACAGCAGGCATCTCTTGTGCAACACATTAAATTGAACTGAGTTGTACTGATCCATGTGAGATCATTTTATGATTTTACTGCATGTATATTTATTCCCAAACTTTGTTTCAATGCATCCCTCTCAATGTCACTCCTTTTCTCTTGAAGTATCAATTCTCTTCCCTGAAAATGTCACTCCTCACCACTCCCGCGGTTACTCCTAGCCCGGGCTGGTGTTGCCCCTTGCTCCCCGCCCAACTGCTGTCTCTCCTTGTCCCTCCCCCTGTCGCTCGTCGCCCCGGTTTGGCAGATTACTCTCATAGCCAATTCACTAACAGATATCCTTTTCAGATGGAAGGGACATGGTGTGGTCAGCAATATCTGAAGGCAACCACTCAGTACTGTGAAAGGGAGACACTCACAACCTCACTCAGCTGTGTAAGCACTGCTTAACTGCAGAGGAATTCACTGCACCTGGGGGCACTCACTACAGTCTACTTGGATGGCAGGACAATCATTGTATTCTGCACAGTTAGTGGGGTCAAGATGTTGCTATGGGTGCTGCTGCTGTAATCTAGGATATAAATTTGGAGTTCTTGTATTACCTCATGCAACTAATTTTATCTGAAGGAGCAATCAGTATAAGGGGATCTGGAATGCAAAGGTCATGAAGTATGAATGCAATTACACTTTTTATTCCATTCGTAACCCAGCTCAGGTGGGGGTCTCCTCATGGGAGACCTAGCTCTCTGGTCGGGTCTGCTCATTGGGAGCCCATCTGTACACTGGGATCTACTGATGGGGAGCCCAGATCAGCTGGTCAGAAGACTGGCTATCTGGAAGGGACTTCTAGTCAGGACCCCAGTTCACCCAGTCTTCAGGTTGGGATGACAGTTCTGGTGGGATTTTCTGGTTAGGAGTGCTGTCCTCTCGCAGTGTATCCTAGCATGAGTCCAACTCTCTATTGGGGTCTTCTAGTTGGGAGTACTGCTCTCTTGTGGGGTCTGCCGGTAAGTAATGCCGCTGTCTGGTGACCAGCTGGCGAATGCACCTTTCTGGAGTAAAACAAACTGAAATGAAGGGTTTCTCGAGGCTAAATTAGATGTATTTTGTTCTTTAGAAATGGCTACACGGAAAAATGTGTAATGAACAATTACTTTGGTATCGGATTGGATGCAAAAATTTCTCTTGATTTCAACAACAAACGTGATGAACATCCAGAAAAATGCAGGTGAGAAAACCAGTTGTCAGTAGAGTGCTGGGCTGAAAGGATAGCCAAGCTACCGCCACTCCACAGGCTGCTGGTTTAACCCTTTCCCACCAGAGATCGCATTTCAAAATACAGAAGGAGGTAATCATTGACATCAGGAAAAAGAAGCAGAGTCAGAGGTTGTCAGTCACATTCATGCTAATAGCAAGTGGAAATCCCTACACTCTTGATCACACTCTTGTTCCCCTCCAAGTCACACACCATCCATACTTGGAACTATATCGCCGTTCCTTCACTGTCGCTGGGTCAAAATCCTGGAACTCCCGTCCTAACAGCTCTGTGGGTATACCTACCCCAAACGGACTGCAGCGGTTCAAGAAGGCAGCTCACCACCACCTTCTCAAGGGCAATTAGGGATGGGCAATAAATTCTGGCCTGGCCAGTGACGCCTACATCCCATGAATGAATTTTAAAAAACACTGAATCCAAGAATCTCCAGTCCCGCTTACTCTGCATCTATGTCTGAGTGTTCCTTCATCTCTCCCTTCTTACCTCTTCAGGGGAGGTGGTAGTGGTAATGTCACTGGACTTGTAATCCAGAGGCCTAGGCTAATGCTCTGGTGACTTGGGTTCGAATCCCATCACGGGAGTTGCTGGAATATGAAATTAATTAATAAATCTGGAATTAAAAAGCTAGTCTAATTGTGACCATGAAACTATTGTCGATTGTTGTAAAAACCAATCTGGTTCACTAATGTCCTTCAGGGAAGAAAATCTGCCATCCTCGTCTGGTCTGGCCTGCATGTGGCTCCAGACCCACAGCAATGTGGTTGACTCTTAGATGCCCTCAAAAATGGCCAAGCAAGACACTCTGTTGTATTAAACCACTGCAAAGTCTAAGAAAAGGGATGAAACTGGACGGACCTAGGCACTGGAAACGACAACGGCAAACCCTGTCGACCCTGCAAGGTCCTCCTTACTAACACCTGTGGGGGGCTTGTGCCAAAATTGGGAGAGCTGTCCCGCAGACTAATCAGACAACAGCCTGACATAGTCATACTCACGGTATCATACCTTACAGACAATGTCCCTGACACCATCATCACCATCCCTGGGTATGTCCTGTTCCACGGGCAGGACAGACCCACCAGAGGTGGCGGCACAGTGGTATACAGTCAGGAAGGCGTTGCCCTTGGAGTCCTCAACATTGACTCCAGACCCCATGAAGTCTCAAGGCAGCAAGTCAAACATGGGCAAGGAAACTTCCTACTGATTACCACCTACCGCGCCCCCTCAGCTGATGAATCAATGCTTCTACATGTTGAACGCCAATTGGAAGGAGCACGAAAGATAGCAAGGGCACAGAATGTACTCTGGGTGGGGACGTCAATGTCCATCACCAAGAGTGGCTCGGTAGCATCACTATTGACCGAGCTAACCAAGTTCTAAAGGATGTAGCTGCTAGACTGTGTCTGCGGCAGGTGGTGAAGGAACCAACAAGAAAAACCAGACAGACCACACGGCATCAACCTAGACGCTGGAAACGACAACGGCAAGCCCAGCCCTGTTGACCCTGCAAAGTCCTCCTTACTAACATCTGGGGGCTTGTGCCAAAATTGGGAAGGAAAAACCTACTTGACCTCGTACTCACCAATTTATCTGTCACAGATGTATCTGTTGATGGCAGTATTGGTAAGAGTGTCCACCGCACAGTCCTTGTGGAGGCGAAGTCCCATCTTCACATTGAGGATACCCACCATCGTGTTGTGTGGCACTACCACCGTGCTAAATGGGATGGTTTGCAAACAGATCTAGCAACTCAAAACTGGGCATCTATGAAGCGCTGTGGACCATTAGCAGCAGCAGATATGTATTCAACCACAATCTGTAACCTCATGGCCCGGCATATCCCCACTCTACCATCAAGCCAGGGGACCAACCCTGGTTCAATGAAGAGTGCAGGAGGACATGCCAGGAGCAGCACCAGGCATACCTAAAAATGAGATGTCAGCCTGGTGAAGCTACAGCACAACTGCTTGCATGCCAAACAGTGGAAGCAGCATGCAACAGACAAGGCTAAGCGATCCCACAACCAATGGATCAGATCTAAACTCTGCAGATCTGCCACATTCAGTCGTGAAAGGTGGTGGACAATTAAACCACTAACAGGAGGAGGAGGCTCCACAGATATCCCCATCCTCAATGATGGGGGAGCCTAGCACATCAGTACAAAAGACAAGACTGAAGCATTTGCAGCCGTCTTCAGCCAGAAGTGCTGAGTGGATGATCCAACTCTGCCTCCTCCTGAGGTCCCCAGCATCACAGATGCCAGTCTCCAGCCAATCCAATTCACTCCAGTTGATATCAAGAAACAGCTGAAGGCACTGGATTCTGAAAAGGCTATGGGCCCTGACAATATTCCAGCAATAGTACTGAAGACTTGTGCTCCAGAATTAACTGCACCCCTAGCCAAGCTGTTCCAGTACAGCTACAACACCGGCATCTACCTGGCGATGTGGAAAATTGCCCAAGTATGTCCTGTACACAAAAATCAAAACAAATCCAATCTGTCCAATTACCGCCCTATCAGTCTACTCTTGATCACCAGCAAAGTGATGGAAGGGGTTGTCGACAGTGCAATCAAGTGGCACTTGCTCAGTAATAACCTGTTCACTGACGCTCAGTTTGGGTTCCGCCAGGGCTACTCAGCTCCTGACCTCATTACAGTCTTTGTCCAAACATGGACAAAAGAGCTGAACTCCAGTGATGAGATGAGGTGAGAGTGACTGCCCTTGACATCAAGACAGCATTTGACCAAGTATGGCATCAAGGAGCCCTAGCAAAACTGGAGTCACTGGGAATGGGCGGGGGTGGAAATCACTCTGCTGGTTGGAGTCATATCTGGCACAAAGGAAGATGGTTGTGGTTGTTGGAAGTCTAAGTCAACCCTGTCCCAGGACATCACTGCAGTAGTGTCCTAGGGCTAACCATCTTCAGCTGCTTCATCCAGGACCTTCCCTTTCTCATAAGGTCAAAAGTGGGGATGTTCGCTGATGATTGCACAATGTTCAGCACCATTCGCGACGACTCAGATACTGAAGTAGCCCGTATCCAGATGCAACAAGACCTGGACAACGTCCAGGCTTGGGAGGATAAGTGGCAAGTTACATTTGCGCCACACAAGTGGCAGGCAATGACCATCTCAAACAAGAGAGAATCTTAATCATCTTCCATTGATGCTCACTGGCTTTACCATTGCTGCATCCCCCACTGTCAACATCTTGGGGGGGTTACCATTGAGCAGAAGCTGAACTGGACCAGCCACATAAATACTGTGGCTACAAGAGCAGGATAGAGGCTGGGAATTCTGCTGACTCCCCAAAGCCTGTCCATAAGGCACAAGTCTGGAATGTGATGGAATACTCTCCATTTGCCTGGATGGGTGCAGCTCCAACAAAACTCAAGAAGCTGAACACCATCCAGAACAAAGCAGCCCGCTTAATTGTCACCCCATCCACCACCTTCAACATTCACTCCCTTCACCATCAATGCACAGTGGCAGCAGTGTGTACCATGTAGATTGAAGTATGAGGAGAGATTAGGTCGACTAGGCCTATATTCACTAGAGTTTTGAAGAATGAGAGGGGATCTCATAGAAACCTATAAAATTCTAACAGGACTAGACAGGCCAGATGCAGGGAGAATGTTCCCGATGGCTGGGGAGTCCAGAACCAGGGGTCACAGTCTCAGGATACAGGGTATGCCATTTAGAACCGAGATGAGGAGAAATTTCTTCACTCAGAAGGTGGTGAACCTGTGGAATTCTCTACCGCAGAAGGCAGTGGAGGCCAAGTCATTAAATATATTCAAGAAGGAGCTAGATATATTAATGCCACAGGGATCAAGGGATATGGGGCGAAAGTGAGAACAGGGTACTGAATTAGACGATCAGCCATGATCTTTTTTGAATGGCAGAGCAGGCCCGAAAGGCCGAATCTCCTGCTCCTATTTTCTATGTTTCGATGTTTATCTACAAGATGCACTGCAGCAACTCACCAAGACTTCTTTGACAGCACCTTCCAAGCCCGTGACCCATCCCACCTAGAAGGGCAGCAGATGCATGGGAACACCACCATCTGCAAGTTCCCTCCAAACCACACACCATCCTGACTTGGAACTATATCGCCATTCCTTCACTGTCGCTGGGTCAAAATCCTGGAACTCCCTTTCTAACAGCACTGTAGGTGTACCTACATCCCAAGGACTGCAGCAGTTCAAGAAGGTAGCTCACCACCACCTTCTCAAAGACAATTGGGGATGGGCAATAAATGCTGGCCTAGCCAGCAACAGCCGCATCCCATGAACAAATAAAAAAGAAGTCCCACTCCACCCATATTCTGTAGCTGATTATCCTATCATTGCACTTCACCATTCCGTTCCTGTCCCCCTCTGCTGCCAGCATCAATCTATTCCATCCTATTCCATAGCTAATTATTCTGTCACAGACTTCACCAATTTTCCTCCCAACAGGTCCACTCTATATTCGAAATTGTATGGTAGCATTACTCTGATCTAGTGTTGTCCATCAGTATGTCTGGCCTCCAGTATTGACCATCAGTATGTCTGGCCTCCTTTGTTGACCGGCAGTATGTCTGTCCTCCAGTGTTGGCCGGCAGTATGTCTGGCCTCCAGTGTTGACCAGCAACATGTCTGGCCTCCTTTGTTGACTACCAGTATGTCTGGGATCCAGTGTTGACCGGTAGTATGTCTGTCCTCCAGTGTTGACCAGCAGTATGTCTGGCCTCCAGTGTTGACCAGCAGTATATCTGGTCTCCTTTGTTGACTATCAGTATGTCTGGGATCCAGTGTTGACCAGCAGTATGTCTGGCCTCCTTTGTTGACCGGAGGTATGTCTGGGATCCAGTGTTGACCAGAAGAATGTCTGGCCTCCAGTGTTGGCCGGCAGTATGTCTAGCCTCCAGTGTTGGCCGGCAGTATGTCTGTCCTCCAGTGTTGGCCGGCAGTATGTCTGTCCTCCAGTGTTGGCCGGCAGTATGTCTGTCCTCCAGTGTTGGCCGGCAGTATGTCTGGCCTCCAGTGTTGACCGGCAGTATGTCTGGCCTCCAGTGTTGGCCGGCAGTATGTCTGCCTCCAGTGTTGACAGACTGAGTTCTTTAGATTCAGTTTTGACCAGCAGTATCGTTGAGGCTCAGGAGAGACCAGTGGGTCATTACTGACTAGCAGCATGACTCTGATTCATTCTTTACCAGCAATATGACACAGTTTGTTATTGACCAGTGGTTCAGTATGAACTGGCAGTACAGGTAGGAAGTGATAGAATTTGTTTTTAATACTTCGTGTCACCCTGAACTGTATTTAACTTTTTATAGTCTTTTCTTAGGAGTCGCACAAAAAATATGATGTGGTACGGGGTTCTTGGAACCAAGGAGCTGCTGCACAGAACCTACAAAAACCTGGAGCAGAAAGTACTGTTAGAGGTGGGCATCTCATTTACTTTCACATACTCTTGACCATATGTCCTCAACCATCCTTCTAAATAATTATTTTCAAGTTAATCTTGCATGCATCCAAATAAGGGATGTTTTTGCTGGGGAGCCAAACACTGTCCCATCAGGCCTTCTGTCTAGGGTCAGATGCAATCAAGCTCCCATCTAGAACTCCCTGTGCCAACCTTTCCTGGTGGCACCCCTGTTAGTGTCAGAAGCAGTGGTAACACTATTAGTTCTGAGTCAGAAGTTTGCGAGTTTAAGCCCCATTCCAGGGACTTGAGCATATAATCTGTGCTGTCTTCAGTGTAGTACTGAGAGGTGCCATCTTTCAGATGAGACATTAAACCAAGGTCCCATGCCAGTTCAGCTCGATGAAAAAGAGCAGGAAGTTCTCTGGTGTCCTGGTCGACATTTCTTCCTCAATCAGCATGATCAAAAACAGATTACTAGGTCATTTTATCTCATTACTGTTTATGGGATTTTGCTTGGCACAAATTGGCTGCTGTCTTTGCCTTCATAATGTTACGACTGACTGCTCAAGACAAAGCCCCCAATCAAAATATATTATCTGATTGTGGTGGGAGAAACGCACTGTTGTTCAGTCCCGCCCCTCCACAGATCGCCTAACATATAATTTTAAAATTTCCAAATTAAAGACCCAGCCAAATTGTAGCATCTATTAAGCCCCGTATGAGGCGAACCAAACCAGGTGTCTTTAGATCAACAAATTAACTGTTTAATTAGAAAAACTAAATTCTTAAACACTACTAAGATATAAACAACATTTAAAATAGAAAAATTAGTGTCCTTGCATATTTACGCCCCTGCCGAAGTGAAATCTTCCAATGTGGAATAGTCCAAGGTTGCTTGAAGTCCTCACAGCCGTCCGATGGGGAAAAACAACAGTTCTTCAACAGTAGAACAGTCCGTAGTCTAATTCACCAGTTGAATTGATGCTCTTCTTTTCCAGCGATGAATTTCAGCAATTACAGTTCAGTAGTTAAAGGAATTGGTTATTTTCTTTTTAAGAAATTAATCTGGCTGGACATCAGAATTCTGAGAGTATAATAAATAAGGTTTAAATAGAGAGAGAGCTCTCATTTCCTTCAGTATGCTGGCAGACAGTTTTTTATTTTATTTTATTTATAAAAGTCTGTGTGTGTATCTGTTAACTGTGTCTCAAAAGGCAATTTTTCAGCTAGTTTCAAATGTCAATCGGCAACATTGTATCTCGTGTCCTTGGTCCTGAGTGGCTGTATCCTACGGTAATGAGAATGCATATTTGAAGCTGGCTGTATCCTATGGCAACGAGAGTGCATCCTTTGACTCAATCCCTGGAGCTTGCTGCCTTAAAGCAGTACTGATCCTGTTACAGCCTTAAAGGCACACTGCATACTTCCCAGGAAAAGAAAAATCTACAGGATCATGACAATAACAACAGTGCCTACACTTCAAAAGTAATTCACTAGCTGTAAAGCACTTTGAGACATTATGAAGATGTAAAACCTATTGTAGAAATGCAAGTTCTTTCTTTTATGGGTTAGGTACCGATACAAAGTAAAGCTCCCTATCCTTTATTCCAACATGCATTCCTAGGTCAGTTACATGCATGGGTTAGACACAGAGGGAAGGTCCTACTACACTGTCCTCAATCCCAACTTCTGTGTGACACTAGTATGAATTATCACTGCCTATAGTGATTGTTTGCTTCTTCACTTTCTGAGTGAGATTCATTATGGTATGTTTCTGGGAAGTTTTATCCTGTGATCTCACACTTGCATTAGCTGGACTGAGATTTTACATAGGACTCTAGCACAGTGCAGACAAAGTAGAATTATATTCCAGCATCCAGGGCTAGATTTGAATTCAGTTTCCAATGGTGAAAGCATGATGTTTAGCTTACAGTACTTCATAATCCCAGAGTGTGGAAAGACAGTTTCTAACTTACTGTGCCACCCAGTCCAAGTGTCTTACCCCATCTGGAGTACTGAGTTCAGCTTTTGGCACTGAACCTCAGGAAAAATATATTGGCCTTGGAGTGGGTAAAGTGCATATTCACTCGAATGATACTGGGGCTTAAAGAGTTAAATTATGAGGACAAATTGCATAACTTGGTTTGTATTCCCTGAGTTTAGATGGTTGAGGGGTGATCTAAACAAGATGTTTAAAATGATAAATGAATGCACTAGGCTAGATGCTGAGAAAATACTTCTTCTAGTGGGGGAATCAGAACAAAGGGGCATAATCTTAAAATCAGAGCTAGGCCATGAAGGAGTGAAATCAGGAAGCACTTCCTCCACACAAGAGTTAGTGGAACACTCTTCCCCAAAGGGCTAAATGCTGAGTCAACTGACATCCTCAAGAATGAGATCAATAACTTTTTCTTGGACAAAGGTATCAAAGGATATGTCACAAAGGCGAGTAAATAGAGTTGAGGTACAGATCAGCCATGATCTAATTGAATGATGGAAAAGCCTTGAGGGGCTAAATAACCTACCTCTGTTATTCATCCCACTAAAGCACCCAGTCCCAGAGTATGAAAGCACCATGTATGATCCACTGGACTATAACCTTTTCTTCCTCAAATCTCTGCCAGTAACCTTCACCACTCGCACTTATTCATCCTTTGCCCCCTAAGCTGTGCCTTTCCTTATTACCAGCAATGACTAATTATATTCATTGGGCTCAGACATTTTTTTGGTGGATTTCTGTTAGCATGGACCCAGAACATTTGGTGATGGAACAATTAACAGTTATGTTTGTGTCACAGTTTTCTCTGTGTTGATGTTCCTTTCTGTTTTGCCCTGTAATGCAGTGTGATGGACAGCGCATCCCCTTGCCCAGCCTGCAGGGTATTGCAGTGCTAAACATCCCTAGCTTTGCTGGCGGCACCAACTTCTGGGGTGGAACTAAGGAAGATGATGTAAGTACAACTTCAAAGAGGGTTTGTGTTAAGTAACGACAAGTGCAATGGCTTGGTGGGGTTGCAGATACCGTGTTCATTTGCTGCATGGTGAAGCACAAAGTACCGGGTTGCAGTATTTGTATCCAGGCAGTGATAAAGCACACTGCAATCTCTTGTGCGTTAACATCATTGCTGACTAAATCTTTGTTGGTTCTTTATCCTGCAGATTTTCACAGCGCCTTCTTTTGACGATAAGATCCTGGAGGTGGTGGCTGTGTTTGGCAGTATGCAAATGGCGGTTTCACGAGTTATCAACCTGCAACACCATCGAATTGCTCAAGTGAGAGAGCTCACCCCTTGCCCTTTTTGTTTCCTTACGTTTCCTCATCTTGCTTTCTTTTTCTTCCACTTTGCCATATTAGTTTAATTCCCTCCTCCACAACTCTATTTACTCTCCCAGCAAGAATGTTGGTTCCCACTTTGTTCAGGTGAAATCCATCTATCCTGTTCAGGCTACTCTGGCCTCATAACTGGTCCCAGTGTCCTGTGAATCTCAATAGTCTCCTCCTGTGCCATCTCTCCAGTTATGCATTTACCTCTCAAGTCTCGCTATTCCTATGCCATTGAATATGAAGTACTGGGAATAATCCCAAGATTCATACCCTGTTCTTCAGTCTATTTTTTGACTCATAAAATTCCTTTTGCGGGATCTCACTTCCCATTTCATTGGTTCTGGCATGAAATATGACTTCTAGCAGTTCTCATTTCCTCTTTTGCACCCACTCTGTAATATCTCTTACCCTGGTATTTGAAAGGCAACAAACCATTCAGAATCTCAGTGTACCTACAACAGTTCCTGTCTACTGCCGTGAATATGGAATCCTCTAATATTACATGATTTTTGCACTTCATTACCCAAGCATTCAGTGATGCTTCCTCCACGAGGTCATTCCAGAAACATCCAGCAGCTCTCAAATTGTGCAAGTACCACAGATCACAGCGGTCCCCAAACAAAGCAGATTTCTTTTGCACAATGAATGTTATCAAACACAACAACTTAGTTTTTTAAAAGCAAAATACTGCGGATGCTGGAAATCTGAAACAAAAACAAGAAATGCTGGAATCACTCAGCAGGTCTGGCAGCATCTGTGGAAAGAGAAGCAGAGTTAACGTTTCGGGTCAGTGACCCTTCTTCGGAACTCCGAACTCTTTCCACAGATGCTGCCAGACCTGCTGAGTGATTCCAGCATTTCTTGAACTTAGTTTTTTAACCCCTCAAATATAATTTTAGCCAACTGCACCTCAAGGTTGCACTCCTGGTGAGGGTAAACTCAACAGTCCCCTGGTCTTTCACACTCCACCAGTCTTTGTGACTAATTTCTCATCAGTAAACCTAATGTTATATGTACACAATAGCCCAACTGCCACAGAAAAAGCAGTCAATCAGAGAACACTACTTACGTAACGAGTTACTCAATCTGTTACCCGCTTTAAACAGCACAGAATGCTGTCACTGAATCCTTAAGTTACAGAGTTGGAAATGCAAAGAAGCTCCAGACTGAAGGGTAAAGCTGAAACAAGAAACAGTCATTGCTATAAATATGAAACAGAAATCAAAAATGCTGGAGTTACACAGCAGAAAGGATTCAATCAGTGCAGTAATTTGTGGGCTGGGACCTGAAAATAAAGTGGCCATAAAAACTGCGGAATTGTAAAAACCCAGTTGGTTCACAGTGCCCTTCACGGAAAGGAACCTGTCACTGCTACCTGTTCTGGCCTACATGTGAGTTCAGTCCCACACTGCATGGCTAACTCAGTGCTTTCTGAATTGGTGTAGCAGTTCTCAGAGCAACTAGAGACTGACAGAAATCAGCTTGACAGTGTTACCTACATCCTGAGAGCAAATAAACAAAAGATCAGGCAGTATAACAGTGGTGGAGTTTGGAATGTGATCCTTTGTCACAGTAGAAGCTGGAACAGTGAGCTGTCTTTCAGAGGCTGATTAATCTGCTATGTAATTTTGTTTTTTTATCTCAGGTGCTGTGCAATCATCTGTCCCGTTGGGGCAGGCTGATCTGCTGGGTAACAGTAATGGGGTAAAATGGTTGAAAGTGTTAGACACATTCCTTGTAATGAGTGGTGTTCAATACTTTATCGGGGACAGAGAGACTGTGAGGACAAATGCTGAGACTCAGTGAGTTGTAAATAAGCCTCCTGTTTTACCTAGATACGCTTTTCCCCTACCCCCACCTCTAGTGTCGTGCTGTAAAGATAACAATCCTGGGCGATGAAGGAGTCCCAGTACAAGTGGATGGAGAAGCCTGGATCCAGCCCCCTGGTTACATCAAAATCATTCACAAGAATCGTGCACAGATGCTGACCAGAGATCGGGTATGTCCTCGCTTAAAATTAGCTGGAGAGTACAACAGATGGAGCATTACTAATACTTAAATGTGGCTGGGCCGAAACAGAAACCAACCAGTAAATCAAAATGTTTCCATTCCTTAGGTGAAAGGGGGATAGATCATTGATAGTCCATGGGTCATACTGTCACTGTCATCGGTATTGAGTAGCTGATACCTGCGAGTGATTACAGCAGACTTCAGTCAGTAAATTGAATTGACACCCTAAGCTTAGGTAGTATTTGTTTGTTGATTGAAATCCCAAAATTAAAGATTTCTGCCTGGCACTGAGAGAAATGTACCTGGCATGTGGAATCAAGCTTTAATATCTGACTTAACCCTAATGTTTTCTGTCAGTTAAATCCTGAAGTTTATTTTGTATGTGGTGCTGGATTTTCTTTCTGAATTATTTCATTTACCTTTGAACGATGACACCTCTGCTGCTGTTTACAGATGACAAAGCAAATCAATCAATGTTATGATGCAGTGTGAGACAGAAAATGCAGGCACAGCAGTATTAAAGTGCTGCTGCTGTATGGGTTTTTTTCAGTCTAAATGTCCTTATGCAATAGCAATTGGGTTTGGTTAAGGGATTTTGCAAGAGGTTGAGCCTTTAATCTTGTGCATGCTTGGGTCTGTTCATGCCACAGGCTTTTGAGAGCACCCTCAAGTCTTGGGAAGACAAGCAAAAATGTGAACTACCTCGCCCATCCTCCCAACATACCTTGCAACCCGAGATAGTTTCAGAAGAGGAAGCTGCTGAGATCAATCAGTTTGGCCGAGCGGCTGGAACGCTCATCCACAGGTAAGAGGTTCAGTGGAAAAACAAATCACAGGCACTGATCTAAAAACAAGAAATGCTGGAATTACTCAGCCAGTCTGGCAGCATCTGTGGAGAGCAAAGCCGAGTTAACGTTTCAGGTCAGTGACCCTTCATCAGAACTTATCTATACTGATTTGTTAATCCTTTAAAGTTTAAATTTCCCTATCCACGCATCTTACTTCAGCCTGGAGAGCAGGTGAGACTAAGCTGCAGGCATTCCCATGATGGGCTTCTGCATTACTGGCAGGAGGCCTAGGAAGGCCGCTAGTCCTAGACCATGTGCAGCATCTGCTGTACTGGACGAAAGCCAAGCAATGGAAGGGTTAATTAGTTAAGCCATGAACAGTATCAAAGGGGGGTTGGATGTTGGAACCTCTGCTTAACCTCATCCTCAACCTAAAAATAAAGGCAGCTTGCTATAGAAGCGAAGCTTTGCACAGTATAACACGCTGTATGTAATAGAGGAAGGGATGTGAGAACCATAAGCTCTTTATTCCACAGTAGAATAGCATAAGAGCTGTAATCTTATCTGCTGCACACAATGGCAGTCTGTTTGTGGTAAGGGAGGGTGGGAGAGCTGCATGACTGTTACACAGTATAACAAGTTGTATGTTGTAGGGAACAGGTTAAGAGGTGTTATATGGTATAACGGGCTCCATGTTATCTAGGATGCAGTCAGAGGTGTAAGCTGTCTAATACAGTATAGCAGACTATGTTACAGAGGTGTAAGCTGCC
Organism: Heterodontus francisci; assembly: GCF_036365525.1. Taxonomy (NCBI): domain Eukaryota; kingdom Metazoa; phylum Chordata; class Chondrichthyes; order Heterodontiformes; family Heterodontidae; genus Heterodontus; species Heterodontus francisci. The sequence continues at coordinate 34,040,601 of NC_090381.1, read as the reverse complement.
TGTAATACAGTGTAACAGGCTGTATGTTGTAGAGGCCAGGGTAAGAGATGCAAGTTGTTTTCTGATGGGAAAATATGCTTCCACTCACACCACTTGGACATCAAAGATCAGCCAGCACCAGGTTCCTTCCTTTGATTCCTGGTTTTGTGCTGTTGTTTTTTTTTCTTCTGGTCAGTTTTAGGTTTTTGCCAGCTTGCAGCAAATCGGTCAGTCCAGAAAAAGTTTATCATCCTCACTGTCTTCATCACAACATATGTTTCGCCAACCTTGCACTACCGTCTGCTTTATATTTCCCAAAAACCTTCTCACAAGATCTCCATCTTCCACACTGCTACTGCTTCATTAGCTGACATTCCCCATTCTCTTTTTTTTTTGTCCCTCTCCAATTGTTCCTCCTCCCTCGATCCAGGATTCGGGAGACAGCACAGCTGCATCACACCATGGAACAGGAGCTTGCGCATGCAGTAAATGCCAGTGCCAAATCCATGGACAAAGTTTACGCAAAGTCGAAAACAACTGAGGTAAGAAATAGTATTGAAAACTGTGGGCAGTGGGGTGCAGATCTACAGCCGGGTAGACTGGATGGGTTATACAGATCCGCAATCAATCCAGGCTCAGTTTTCAGGGAGTTGGGGGTGGCAGCAGATTGGGTTAGGGATGTTCAGATTGCAGCTGAGCCAGCTGGGGATGGTGTACAGAGCTGCAGTCCCAAGCCTCAATTTGCGCTGCATCCCCACCAAGGCAAATATATCTTCTTTGAGGCTCGATGCCCAAAACTGATGCAGTACTCCAGATGGGTTCTGGCCAAGGCTCTGTACAACTGTCTTTCTTGGATCCAAAATAGATGACCTCACACTTCCTCACATCAATCAGAGAACATTCCCTTTATCCCTACTGTCTGTTTCCTACAACCTAACCAATTACCAAGCCATGTCTTAAGGTAACTTCCCATTCTGTACACCTGTAAGTTGAGAAGGAGGTGGAGAGGCAGAGAGATTAAGGAAGGCCTGAGGCAACTGAAAGGAATGCCACCAAAAAGAAGTGGGGTTACGTGGAAGAAGTGGATGTAGGGCTGGAGGAAATTGCAGAGATATAGTGTGGTCAAGCCTAGGGGAGATTTGAATATGACAGTGAGGATTTTAAATTCCATGTGATTAGGGAGCCAGGATCAGTTAGGAATGAGAGGCAAACTGGACTGCATCTGATGTTATTCACTGTAATATTTATTACAGTATTCTCACCTGTACACCGATCAGACCACAGTGCAGTAGCTGTTATCGTACAGATGGTTTTAATTCCATCATCCTGCTGTAGTTCACAGTAGCTATACAGGCCGCAAAGGCCTGATCGCAGCTGACTAGCACCTGAGAAGTAAAATTGGTCCTCGCATCCCTTTGTTAGAAGGAGGAATTCATCCAGGATTCCACTCCCAGGTAATGAATTTTCCAGGCTCTGACTATCGTCATTAGGAACTGGCGTAGTCACATTGAACTGGAAGCAGCAAGCACAGCACCAGTATTAAAAAGGCCAGCAAATCTGAGCTAGGTTACAACAGATCCTATCATCAGGTACTATCATCAGTACCAGGCAAGATACTGGTGAATATCCTATGGGGCAAGTTGGAGGGAAACCTAGCACAGCAGTAACTTCATAAAACACAACCTAACTGGATTTAGAATGGGGATATTTGGATGATCGTCTTTGACTTCTATGAGGATATTACAGCTAGCACTGGTAGTGGATCACCCTACCACGCAGCCGATAGGACTGTGAGAAAGATTTAGACAAAATTTTAAGTGAAGGACTAATTAAACTAAAACCCACAGGGATCCAAGTAGAACGTGGGACTCATTTAGAAGTTGTTTAGGAATGAGAGCACTCATGAAAGGTGTAGTATCAGATTTGGAGGAGATGCTGAGTGGAATTCCCCTGGAACAGTGTCATATTGGGAGAGGGGCTGAGTGCAGTGCCGTGGAATGTCAGATTGGGTGAGGTACTGAGTGGAGTCTCATGAGCTTGACTAGGCCAGTTGCTGAATTGGGAGAGATACTAAGTGCAGTCCCATGGGGCGTAGTGCAAACTGGGGTACTGTGAGGCTCAGTGCTCGTAATTCAAATCAAAATTGAGGAGAATCCTGCAACTAATTGTAAGCTTGTCAGAGTTGCTGATGGGACTAAAACAGGAAGTGCAGTAGGGATGGAAGATGCAGTTTAAAATTATAGAAGAATTTGGCAGATAAATGATACAAGTTTAATACTAATATTTATATGTTTTTGCACAATAGGCAAAAGTGTTCCTATTGTTATGACCGACCGCTTAAGTCAAAGCCCCCAGTCAAAATATACGATTCTGATTGTGGTGGGAGAAACGCGCTGTTGATTCAATCCCGTCCCTCCACAGATCGCCTAACATAACATTTTAAACTTTCCAAATTAAAGAAAGACCACAGCCAAATTGACCATCTATTAACCCCCAAATGAGGCGAACCAAACCAAGTGTCTTTAGATCAACAACTTAACTGTTTAATTAGAAAAATAAAATTCTCAAACACTGCTAAGATATAAACAACATTTAAAATAGAAACATTAGTGTCCTTGCATATTTATGCTCCTGCCGAAGTGAAATCTTCCAATGTGGAATAGTCCAAGATTGCTTGAAATCCTCATAGCCGTCCGATGGGGGGGGAAAGAAGGTTCTTCAACAGTAGAAACAGCCCGTAGTCTAATTCAGCAGTTGAAGTGATGCTTTCCTTCTCCGGCGATAAATTTCAACAATTACAGTTCAGAAAGGAATTGGTTAGTTTCTTTTTAAGAAATCAATCTGGCTTTAAGGTTGAAATAAACCAAGAGAGAGAGCTCATTTCCTTCAGTACAACTGATCCAACTGTTTGTCTGTTTCTCTGAGAGTTAGAACAGTCTGTTTCCACTATAAGCCGGTTCAAAATTAAATTATAACATTGCATCTCTCGATCTTTGGTCCTGAGTCACTGTATCCTGAGCAACCAGAATGTAGTCTTTGAATCACAGTCTCTGAGTGGCTAGATCCCGGGCAATGAGAATGCATTCTTTGACTTGGTCTCTGGAGCTTGTTGCCTTAAAGCTGTACTGCTCCTTTTCCAGCCTTAAAGGCACACCGCATTCATCCCGGAAAAAAAACTACAGGATCCTAATGCTATACAAATAAAATGAATGAAACTTACAATCATAGAATCATAGAAAGTTTAAGGCACAGAAAGAGGCTACTTGGCCCATCGTGTCTATGCCAGCTGAAAAACGATCCACCTATTCTAATCCCACCTTCCAGCATTTGGTCCTGCAGCTTACGGCACTTGAGGTGCATATCCAGACTCTTTTTGAATGAGTTGAGGGTCTCTGCCTCAACTACCCTTTCAGGCAGTGAGTTCCTAACCATCACCACCCTCTGGGTGAAAAAGTTTTTCCTCATCTCCCCTCTAATTTTTCTACCAATCACTTTAAATCTATGCCCCCTCGTCACTGACCTCTCTGCTAAGGTGAATATACCCTTCACCTCCACTCTGTACAGCCCCCTCAAAATTTTGTACATTTCAATCAGAACTCCCCTCAGCCTTCTCTGTTCCAAGGATAACAACCCCAGCCTATCCAATATTTCCTCATAACTGCATTTTTCCAGCCCTGGCAACATCCTCATAAATCTCCTCTGTACCCTCTCTAGTGCAATTAGTGACCAGAACTGCACACAGTACTCAAGTTGTGGCCTAACCAATGAGTTATACAGTTGTAGCATAACCTCCCTGCTCTTGTATTCTATACCTTGGCTAATAAAGCAAAGGATTCCATATGCCTTCTTAACCACCTTATCCACCTGTCCTGCTACCTTCAGGGATCTGTGGACATTCACTGCAAGGTCCCTTACTTCCTCTACACTTCTCAGTATTTTCCCATTAATCATGTATTCCTTTGCCTTGTTTCACCTCCCCAAATGGATCACCTCACACTTTTCCAAGTTGAATTCCATTTGCGACTTTTCTGCCCATCTGACTAGACCGTCAACATCTTCCTGCAGCCTACAGCTATCCTCTTCGCTATCTACCACATGGCCAATCTTTGTGTCATCTTCAAACTTCTTGTTCATGCCCCCTACATTTACTCCCAAATCGTTAATATACACCACAAAAAGCAGGGAACCCAGTACTGAGCCTTGCGGAATGCCACTGGAAACAGCCCTCCAGTTGCTAAAACAGCCGTCAACAATTAAGCTTTGTTTCCTGCCAGTGAGCCAATTTTGTATCCTCCTTGCTGCATTACCTTGGATCCCATGGGATTTTATTTTTTTAACCAATTTGCTATGTGGGACCTTGCCAAAAGCCTTGCTAAAATCCATGTAGACCACATCAACTGCACTACGCTCATCTATCTTCCTTGTTACTTCTTCAAAAAATTCGATCAAGTTAGTCAAACAAGATCTTCCCTTAACAAATCAATGCTGACTATCCTTGATTAACCTGTGCCTTTCTAAGTGACAGTTGATCCTGTCTCTCAGAATAGATTCCAATAATTTGCCCACTACTGAGGTTAGATGGACTGGCCTGTAATTATTTGGTCTATCCTTCGCTCCCTTTTTAAACAGAGGTACAACGCTAGCATTCTCCAATCCTCCGGCACCACACCTGTATCCAATGAGGACTGGAAAATGATGGTCAGATCCTCTTGGTATTTCCTCTCTTGCTTATTTTAACAGCCTAGGATGCATTTCATCCGGCCCTGGTGATTTATAAACTTTCAAGGATGCTAATCCCATTAATACTTCCTCTCTCCCTATATTTATCACATCCAATACTTCACACTCTACCTCCTTAACTACAATATCTGCATCATCCCCCTCTTTTGTGAAGACAGACACAAAGTGTTCATTAAAAACCATACTCATATCTTCCACTGCTACACATAGGTTACTTTTTTGGACTTTTATGGGCCCTACTCTCTTAGTTATCCTCTTACTCTTAATGTATTGATAAAACATCTTTGGGTTCACTTTGATTTTGCTTGCCAACATTCTTTCATGTCCTCTCTTTGCTTTCCTAATTTCCTTTTTGATTTCACCCCTCCACTTTCTATACTCCTCTCAGCTTTCTGGAGTATTGAGTTCTTGGTGTCGGACATAAGCTTTCCTTTTCTGCCTTATCTTGCCCTGTAGGCTCCTTGACACCCATGAGGCTCTAGATTTGGCTGCCTCACCCTTTCTCTTTGAGGGAACATGTTTACCCTGAACCCCTTGGATCTCCCCTTTGAATGCCTCCCACTGTTCTGACACTGATTTACCTTCAAGTCGCTGTTTCCAGTCCACTTTCACTAAATCACTCCTCAGTTTCGTAAAATTGAGAACTCTAACTCCTGTTCTACCTCTGTCCTATTCCATAATTAAGTTAAAACTGACCGAATTATGACCACTACCACCAAAATGCTCTCCCACTGCCACTCTTTCCACCTGCCCATCTTCATTTCCTAAAACTAAGTATAAAACTGCCCTCTCTTGTTGGACTTGCTGCATACTGGGCAAAAAAGTTCTCCTTAATGCACCTCAAGAATTCTTCTCCCTCAATTCCTTTCACACTAAAACTATCCCAGTTAATATTGGGATAATTAAAATACCCGACTATTACTGTCCTATTGTTGTTGCACTTCTCAGAGATTTGCCCACATATCTGTTCGTCTATCTCCCTCTGACTGCTTGGGAGTCTATGGTACACTCCCAGCAGTGTGATTGCCCCTTTTTTGTTCCTTAACTCAATCCATATGGCCTCATTTGATGAACCTTCCAACATATATGGATTTGGTACTGGGTAATGAACCCGGCCAGGTGTTAGATTTAGAAGTTGGTGAGCACTTTGGTGATAGTGATCACAATTCGGTTAGGTTTAACTTAGCGATGGGCAGGGACAGGCATATACAGCAGGGCAAGAATTATAGCTGGGGGAAAGGAAATTATGATGCGATTAGGCAAGATTTAGGATGCGTAGGATGGGGAAGGAAACTGCAGGGGATGGGAACAATCGAAATGTGGAGCTTATTCAAGGAGCGGCTACTGCGTGTCCTTGATAAGTATGTACCTGTCAGGCAGGGAGGAAGTTGTCGAGCGAGGGAGCCGTGGTTTACTAAAGAAGTTGAAGAGCTTGTCAAGAGGAAGAAGAAGGCTTATGTTAGGATGAGACGTGAAGGCTCAGTTAGGGCGCTTGAGAGTTCAAGCTAGCCAGGAAGGATCTAAAGGGAGAGATAAGAAGAGCAAGGAGAGGACACGTGAAGTCATTGGCGGATAGGATCAAAGAAAACCCTAAGGCTTTCTATAGGTATATCAGGAATAAAAGAATGACTAGAGATAGGTTAGGGCCAATCAAGGATAGTAGTGGGAAGTTGTGTGTGGAATCGGAGGAGATAGGGGAAGTGTTAAATGAATATTTTTCGTCAGTATTTACAGTGGAGAAAGAAAATGTTGTCGAGGAGAATACTGGGATACAGACTACTAGGCTAGATGGGATTGAGGTTCACAAGGAGGAGGTGTTAGCAATTTTGGAAAGTGTGAAAATAAATAAGTCCCCTGGGCCAGATGGGATTTATCCTAGGATTCTCTGGGAAGCCAGGGAGGAGATTGCAGAGCCTTTGTCCTTGATTTCTATGTCGTCATTGTCGACAGGAATAGTGCCGGAAGACTGGAGGATAGCAAATGTTGTCCCCTTGTTCAAGAAGGGGAGTAGAGACAGCCCTGGTAATTATAGACCTGTGAGCCTTACTTCGGTTGTGGGTAAAATGTTGGAAAAGGTTATAAGAGATAGGATTTATAATCATCTTGAAAAGAATAAGTTCATTAGAGATAGTCAGCACGGTTTTGTGAAGGGTAGGTCGTGCCTCACAAACCTTATTGAGTTTTTTGACAAGGTGACCAAACAGGTGGATGAGGGTAAAGCCGTGGATGTGGTCTATATGGATTTCAGTAAGGCGTTGGATAAAGTTCCCCACGGTAGGCTATTGCAGAAAATACAGAAGTATGGGATTGAAGGTGAATTAGTGCTTTGGATCAGAAATTGGCTAGCTGAAAGAAGACAGAGGGTGGTGGTTGATGGTAAATGTTCATCCTGGAGTTTAGTTTCCAGTGGTGTACCGCAAGGATCTGTTTTGGGGCCACTGCTGTTTGTCATTTTTATAAATGACCTGGATGAGGGTGTAGAAGGGTGGGTTAGTAAATTTGCGGATGACACGAAGGTCGGTGGAGTTGTGGATAGTGCCGAAGGATGTTGTAGGTTACAGAGGGACATAGATAGGCTGCAGAGCTGGGCTGAGAGATGGCAAATGGAGTTTAATGCGGAAAAGTGTGAGGTGATTCACTTCGGAAGGAGTAACAGGATTGCAGAATACTGGGCTAATGGGAAGACTCTTGGCAGAGAGATCTTGGTGTCCAGGTACATAAATCCCTGAAAGTTGCCACCCAGGTTAATAGAGCTGTTAAGAAGGCATATGGTGTGTTAGCTTTTATTAGTAGGGGGATCGAGTTTAGGAGCCACGAGGTCATGCTGCAGCTGTACAGAACTCTGGTGCGGCCGCACCTGGAGTATTGCATGCAGTTCTGGTCACCGCATTATAGGAAGGATGTGGAAGCTTTGGAAAAGGTGCAGAGGAGATTTACTAGGATGTTGCCTGGTATGGAGGGAAGGTCTTACGAGGAAAGGCTGAGGGACTTGAGGTTGTTTTCGTTAGAGAGAAGGAGGAGAAGAGGTGACTTAATAGAGACATATAAGATAATCAGAGGGTTGAACAGGGTGGATAGTGAGAGCCTTTTTCCTCGGATGGTGATGGCAAACACGAGGGGACATAGCTTTAAGTTGAGGGGTGATAGATATAGGACAGATGTCAGAGGTAGTTTCTTTACACAGAGAGTAGTAGGGGCGTGGAACGCCCTGCCTGCAACAGTAGTAGACTCGCCAACTTTAAGGGCATTTAAGTGGTCATTGGATAGACATATGGATGAAAATGGAATAGTGTAGGTCAGATGGTTTCACAGGTCGGCGCAACATCGAGGGCTGAAGGGCCTGTACTGCGCTGTAATGTTCTATATAGTCCCTCTCAGTTGTAATAGTTTCCTTGACCAAAATTGCTGCTCCCCCTCCTTCCTTATCCCCCTCCCTATCGCGTCTGAAAACCCTGTAACCAGGAACATTGCGCTTCCATTCCTATCCCTCCTTAAGCCATGTTTCTGTAATAGCTATGATATCATACTGCCACGTGTCTATCTGTGCCCTCAGCTCATCTGCTTTATTTGCTATACTCCTTGCATTGAAATAGATACCCTGGAGCATTGCCAAACCTTTTTTTTTACTTTCTAACTCTCATTTCCTCTGACTTCCAGACTCATTCATTAATTTTCCACCTTCCATTTTAATTTCTGATTTTATCCCAGCTGGGTCTACCCTCAGGTCCCCATCCCCCTGCCAAACTACTTTAAACCCTCCCCAACAGCCCTAGCAAAATGTCCCACAAGGAACTCGGTACCCATCCGGCCTGTACAGGTCCCATCTCCTCTAGAGCCAGTCCCAATGTCCCAGCAATCTGAAGCCCTCCCTCCATCTTTACAGCCACGCATTCATCTGTCTTATCCTTCTATTTCTATACTCACTTGCACGTGGCACTGGGAGTAATCCGGAGATTACTACTTTTGAGCTCCTGCCTGGTAATTTCTTACCTCGCTCACTAAATTTTGACTGCAGGACCACATCCGTCTTTCGGCCTATGTCGTTGGTTCCAATGTGGACCATGACTGCTGGCTGTTTACCCTCCCCCTTCAGGATGCTCTGCAGCCCCTCAGTGACATCGTTGACGCTGGCACCAGGGAAGCAAAACACCATCCTGGATTCACGTATGCGGCCACAGAAACACTTCCATCATAACCTCCCTGCTCTTATATTCTGTGCCTTGGCTAATAAAGGCAAGTATCCCAGATGCCTTCCTAACCACCTTATCTACCTGTGCTGCTGCCTTCAGTGATCTATGGACAAGTACACAAAGGTCCCTCTGACCCTATGTATTTCCTAGTGTTCTACCATCCATTTTATATTCCCTTGCCTTGTTAGTCCTCCCAAAATGCATCACCTCACACTTCTCAGGATTAAATTCCATTTGCCACTGCTCCACCCATCTTACCAGCCCATCTATATCATGCTGTAATCTAAGGGTTTCCTCCTCAGTATTTACGACACCACCAATTTTCATGTCATCTGCGAACTTACTGATCATACCTCTATATTCACGTCTAAACCATTAATGTACACTACAAACAGCAAGGGTCCTAGCACCTATCCCTGCAGTACACCACTGGTCACAGGCTTCCACTCGCAAAAACAACCCTCGACCATCACCCTCTGCCTCCTGCCACTAAGCCAATTTTGGATCCAATTTGCCAAATTACCCTGAATCCCATGGGCTTTTACCTTCTTAACTAATCTCCCATGCGGGACCTTATCAAAAACCTTACTGAAGCTTTACCCTCATCTACACATCTAGTCACCGCCTCGAAAAATTCAATCAAGTTAGTTAGACACGATCTCCCCCTGACGAAGCCATGCTGACTATCCCTGATTAATCCCTGCCTCTCAAAGTGGAGATTAATCCTGTCCCTCAGAATTTTTTCCAATAGTTTCCCAACCACTGATGTTAGACTTACCGGCCTGTAATTACCTGGTTTATCCCTGTCCTCCAGTCCTCTGGTAACTCTCCTGTGGCCAGAGAGGATTTGAAATTTTGTATCAGAGCCCCTGCTATCTCCTCCCTTGCCTCATATAACAGCCTGGGATACATCTCATATGGGCGTGGGGATTTATCCACTTTTGAGCCTGCTAAAACAGCTAATACTTCCTCCCTTTCAATGCTAATATGTTGAAGTATATCACAATCCCCCTCCCTGATCTCTACACCTACATTTTCCTTCTCCATCGTGAACACAGATGAAAAGTAATTATTTAAAACCTCACCTATGTCCTCTGGCTCCACACACAGATTGCCACTTTGGTTCCTAATGGGCCCTATTCTTTCCCTAGTTATCCTCTTGCCCTTAATATACTTATAAAATGCCTTGGGATTTTCCAATATCTTGCCCGCCAGTGTTTTTTCATGTCCCCTCTTCGCTCTTCTAATTACTTTGTTAAGTACCCCCCTACACTTTCTATACTCCTCGAGTGCCTCCACTGTTTAGAGCGCTCTGAATCTAAACCTCCTTTTTTTCCTTATCCAATCCTCTATATCCCTTGCCATCCAGGGTTCCCTGGACTTGGTGGTCCTACCCTTCACCTTTACGGGAACATGTTGGCCCTGAACTCTCACTATTTCCTTTTTTAATGACTCCCACTGGTGTGATGTAGACTTTCCTACAAGTAGCTGCTCCCAGTCCCTCTTTCTTTAAAACATAATGCCCCGTATCAATATAACTGTCAATATCAATACAAAAGATTATCATCCGACTTGTGGAAATAATCTGAACCCCTTTTTTGAGTCTTTTATAGGGTGTATTTTAAAAAAAAATATTATTCACAGTATCGCTTGGGTGGTAAGATGTTGTGCCACCATCTTGTAAATTTGGCATTTGTTGCTCTCAGTGGTGAGTTGGTACACTGTACAGGCGATGTCGTGTCACTTGCTGGTGTTAATGTTGTCTCGCTGGATAGTGATGTTTCTGGTGTTGTTGATGGTCTTTTATGTTGTTACAGCTCAGGTGTAGGTCAAATATGGATTCTGTTCCTTCTTATTTGGTTACCGGTTTCAGTCTCAATGATATGTGATCTTGGAGTCTCAGCTTCACTAACAACTTGTGCTGAGCTCCAGGTTTTCATGATTGGATCCTGTACGTGTACAGTTTGTCCTTTCAACAGCTGGGATAGGGATTTAGCATATTGACGACACTTCCTGCACAAATGGTTCTCCAGGATATGGGAAGCATCCTAGAGCTCCCACATAGCACAGGAGGTGCAGTCTCGAGGTTGAACCAACCCTGCCATTCCTTTATTTATTAGTTGACCCTTTGCTACTGCTAAAAGAAAATCCTACCAATACTACAACAGCTTAGAATTATTTATAAAACCTTACCAGTACTTTTAAATCCTATTAAAAATCAATACAGTTCACTAGTTAAAATAAACCTTACTCAAAAAAAAAAACAGCTACTCACGTGTTCCTTATTATTAAACTATTTACACACACACCCTAACACTAGTTTACTAACCCAGCTATTTAGAGTTATTCCCTAACGGCAGTTACTCACCAGCTAATCACCTTGCAGCTTTTCTGTGATGTCACTGCTCACTTTGTTTTCAAACTCCGGCACACCTGGACTCCTCTCCGCTATTCCCCTGGAAAGTAAGTGCTGTAGGCCGTGAACCACAGGCTCTATTTATCCGCTCCACGCTCCGTGTTCTTCCCGCAGGTCTGCTCCTCTCCACTGCTCTCCTGGAAGGTAATGCTGTAGGCCACGATCCTCGGGCTTTATTTATCTGCTCCTCGCTCCGTGTTCTTCCCGCAGGTCCGCTCCTCTCCCGGAAGGTAAGTGCTCCAGGCCGCAATCCTCAGGCTTTATTTATCCACTCCTCGCTCCATGTCCTTCCCGCAGGTCCGCTCCTCCCCGCTGCTCTCCCAGTAGGTAAGTCAAGTTAAGAAACTTAAATCAACAGAGAGAGACTTAGAATGGCAGTTATGGTAGACTTATTACTGCCCATGTCAAAACAATGCAGAGGAGCAACCAGAAAGCTAGTAGAGTACTGGGAAGCATAATCAAAGCAGTACTGTATAAATTTACAGAGGTATGCTGAGACTTTATGATACACTGGAAAATAACATTGAATAAAGAGTGCAGTTCTAGCCACCACCCTTCAAAAAAACACAGATATTGAAGAGAGAACAGGATGGATGCCAAATGTAAAGATGGTGTGTTATGAAGGAAGATTAAAGAAGTACAAACTCTACAGTCTAAAGGGATATGTTAGCCTTTATAACTAGAGAGCGAGAGTATAAAGAGAAGGAAGTTTTGCTACTGCTATACACAGCCCTAGTTTGACCACATTTGGAGTGCTGGGCATCACACCTTAGAAAGGATGTATTAGCCATGGAAGGAGTGCAGTGCAGATACACCAGAATATTTCCAGGGCTCCAAGGGTTAGATTGTGAGGAAAGGTTGTATTCCCTGAAATATAGATGGTTACGTTTTAGGATTTTGAATGGAATTGCTATGGTAGATAGAGGAAAAAATTTTCCTGGTTGCTGAGTCTAGGACAAGGAGACATAACCTTAAAATCAGAGCTGGGCTATTGAGAGAGAATAGGAAACATTTATTCACTAAAGGGGGTTAGAAGTGTGGAACTTTCTTCCATAAAAAGCAGTAGATATTAGCTCAATTAATAATTTTAAATCTGAGATTCATAGATATTGTGCTCGAAATAGGTATTAAAGAATATGGAGCCAAGGCAGGTAGATGGAATTAAGATACAGATCAACCATGATCTCATCGAATAGTGGAACAGACACACGGGGTTGACTGGCCTACTCCTGTTCCTCTGATATAAGATATTAACTATTTTACAGAAAGAGAAAAAGTAAAGTTGAATGAGTGAGTGAAAAGTAAATGTAATGCAGTTTGCAGGAAAAAAAAACTTTACTTCGAAGAGTAGGAAATGTTTGGAATAATCTCCCAGTTGAGGAAAGTAGAGATAGAAGCATGAAGGACATTACAAATGTACCTGGATGTTATGAGGAAATTAAGTAACTTGAGGGATGACCTTTGATAGGACAGCTAATGTACTAGAGGGATGGGCTTCAATAAGGGAGTTAGGATAATAGAGGACTGGGTTTGGAAAGGAGTATTGGAGGATAGAATAGTGGACTTTTATGGGATAGATTGGCTTTTCTAATAAATGTCTTTTGACTACTGCTGATAACTGCTCATGTGACAATGATGGGTGAGGACAGAATCAGACTTGGGTATAGTGTTCTCTCCTTACCCATCACCCCTGGAGCAAATGCTATCTAGGTGCACACATAAATAATGACCCCTTGAGTGAGGCATCAGAGAACGACCAGGATCTCTGGAACCATACTCCAGCATGAGAACATGGGTCAGTAGCTGCAGGAGAGAAGGGCAGGGAATCAATGGGAAAGCTTAAAAAATACACAATCACATCTTCAAGGCCTGTAGTCTTAGACAGTGGGAGCCTGCTGCTCAGATAGTTACATAAATAAATCCTGTGCCTGAGATTTCCACTGACAGGAATGTAATATCCCAAACATGTTATCTTGTTCCATGTTTTATTATTTTTTCCTGAGTGTTTAGTGAGAAAGCTGCGCTCACTATTGTCATGTATTGGGGGAGAAACTAAGTGTATTGAGAAGAGGAGGAAGCGCAGTCATGCAAAGGTGAGCCCATTGCCGCTAGGCCTTGGGCCCACAGAAGTCATCACTTTCCAGCAAGATCCCATTCTACATAGCCTGCATTGGTTACGTGCCACTCCTTGGTTATTTGCCAGCCACTTGGATGTGGGAGAGTAAAGCAGTATCAGTTAGAGGCAGCACTAATTACAGCCTGCCACATATGTTGTGGGAGAGTAGCCCAGTACCAGTGACAGCCAGCCGCCCGGGAAGTGGGAGAGTAGCCCAGACAGGATCTTCCCTGTTTTGAGAATCAGGTGACCAGCTTACCCAGAGTTGAGCTTCAAGTGTCCATCCTATAATTCACTAAGACCACTTGCTTCCACCGACACAGCATTGCCTACCTACACCCTTACTTACTCCCACTACCGCTGGAACCCCTTCATAACACTTTTGATTCGTCCACATTCTAATTCTCCCGTGTCCTTGTTGCTGGCTTTCTAAGCTTCATCCAACATTAACTGCAACTCATCGAAAACTTTGCCTTCTACATTTTCCCTGCATTAAGTGTTGGTCATCCATCATGTCAGTTCCTGCTAACCTCCATTGGAACCCTATTCCCAGTGCATTAAATTCAAAATTTTCACCCATGTTTGAAAATCCCTACACATCTTTGTCTTCCTGATCTCTGCAACCTCCTCCAGCCTTATATCCCAGCCCATACATTCTAGTGTTCAGACTTGCTCTTTTTTGGATTCCCTCCCCCTCCACTCCATAACAGACCTTGATCTGTTTTGATCATGCTGTCTATAAATCTTTCCCTAAGCTCCTCTGCCCTGTTGTTGCATCCCACTTTAAAAAGTCTCTTCAAAATTTCTCTTTGGCCTTGCTGTCAGTCACCTCCCCAGACTCTTCCATTGCTAATTGATGTTTGTTTCTTCTCTGTGAAGGGCCTTAGAATGTTTACTGTGTAAAAGATAGTTTATGAGTGCAAGCTGTTACTGCCTGTCTGAGATTCCTTGATTTCTCAATGATCTGCAGGTGTTGTGAGAGGTGATGTATGGCAGTAATGGCAGTGCTGCTCAGCAGCCCTCAAATCCTGGTGCAGATTTAAAGTGACTCCATCTCATCTTGCTTTCTGTCCAAAGGGTCTGAGTTGCAGCCTGGTGATGGAAATGGTCAACAATGGGAAAGCCCTGCACAACGAGACAGAGCTTCTACTGGCAGGCAAAATGTCACTGGTAAGGAAAGAGTTTTAAATGGAAGAAACAGAGTGAGTTACAGATTAACAGCTATTTGAGGGGTTCCAAAGGTTTATATATGGAGCAAGTTACAGTCTGGAATGTAATCAAGGGGTTCAAATAATTTATGTACAGAATAACGGATACCCTGGAGTGAGTTGCAGGCTGGAATCTAATCGAGGGGTACAAATGGTCGATATATAGAATAGCTGATGCCCAGGAGTAAGGTGCAGACTGGAATAAAAGCAAGATAGTGCGGATGCTGGAAATCTGAAATAAAAACAGAAAGTACTGGAAATACTCAGCAGGTCTGGCAGCATCAGAACTCTGATGAAAGGTCACAGATCTGAAACATTAACTCTGTTTCTGTCTCCACAGATACTGCTAGACCTGCTGAGTATTTTCAGTACTTTCTGTTTTTATTGCAGACTGGAATTTGATTGAGGGATTCGGATGGGTTATGTATAAAATCGGGGATTATACTGAGTATTTTAACTGCAGGATGGTTTGAAGGAATTGAGTTTTATTACTTGTTTTAAGACAACGTATTAAAGGAAGTTTTAATGTAGTTGGTAATTGTGCAGTTGCAGCATTCTAAGATTTAAAGTGTCAGGTGAATTCTGTGATTTAGAGGCAAGAATCAAATTCTGACAGTAAAACAGTATTTAGTGTAAAATCACCACATAATTCTTGTATTCAGCTGTTGCAGACTGAAAGAATGATGAGAACTAGTCCTAATTATTTTAGTTAGTCTGATTTTTACAATATATTTGCAGGATCTGGCCAGTGTCCTATTACTGTACCTTTATTTATTGGTTTGCTCCTCTCCTGAAGGCAGTAATATTTGCTGGGATCACAGTTCTAAATGGGCTGCTAGCCCTTCAGTACTTCCACCCAAATGTCTATTCATCTTTATGTGTGATAGTAGATGCTAAGTGGCAGCAGGGAATTCCACTGTGCAGGAAGTCGCAACCAAGATTGAAACTGCTCCATGCATGACGCCCATGCTTTCACTTCCAGTGGTGGTGACTGGACAGCAGTTAGAAGCAGGAACCCTGCCTGATTTCCCCATTCTCTTTCCTAAGGAACTGAGACCATTTGTAGCACTGCAAGCACTGCCTTGAATGAGGGACCATGTGGCTGAGCACATACTGGGAATTGAACCTGGTGCCTTCTGGTCTGAAGGGCTCTGTTACACATCACCTTTACTTTGGGGCATCTGGCTATTATGTGGTAGGTGAGGTCTAACAATGGCTCTTTGTACTGTCCAGTGTTGCTGCAAATCCTGTGTATGTTGTGCTGTTTGCAGTTGGTCGAATGGCTCAAGTATGTCACTTTTTCTGTTCAATTTCACCCTGTGACATTTTTAATAAAATGCTGGGATTGCAGTTAATCTCGGCCGCTTCCCATTTTATATGTTACAATGTTTTTAAGACATTCGTAAGTCAATGATATGTCTCGGGAATTGGGGAAGGGCATCAGTAAATGGGGAAATAGGGGATGCAACAGTCATTGGGGGAGGGAACAAAGACCGAAGGTGTGCTATAAATAGGGTTAGATAGTGCATTTTTGATTGAGTAGGTTGGATTACTACTCGCTGAATGTGAAATCAAGCACAGTTTTGTAGCAATTTCACATGTGTGTTATCCATCTGGGCTTCCAGGATTACATTAGGTTGTAGCGCTCCCTGGCGATTGCACTCTGAAGCCCAGAGGTTGTAACAGCTTTGTTGTTTACTTCTGATCTGTACACATCATAAAAAGCAAGAGAGAGAAAATGTATCAAATAGAAAAACCAATCACAGCTACATGCGTACGACTAATGTTTGTTTTTGTTAAGTGATTAATGCTGAGCACAC
Organism: Heterodontus francisci; assembly: GCF_036365525.1. Lineage (NCBI taxonomy): Eukaryota > Metazoa > Chordata > Chondrichthyes > Heterodontiformes > Heterodontidae > Heterodontus > Heterodontus francisci. The sequence goes on along the minus strand of NC_090381.1, from coordinate 34,024,132 downwards.
AGCTGTATGCTTTCCTTTTCTGGCTGCAGCAGTTGGATCCTCCTCAGAAGGATGAACTCACTGGGGCTCTGGCTAATGTGGACCTGCAACTTCGAAAATTGGCAGAGATCCCCTGGCTGTGTCAGCTCATTGAACCAAGTGATGATGAGGTAAGTTCACAAGCCTCCAAGGGATTTTACTGAATGAGTGATTTCTAAGACACCAGTCTGTTTTTTTGCCAATTCCTTCCTTCCTCTCCTAATGATGCTGATTGTTTTAGAAATATAGTTAGTGTCCTTTTATCACAACAGCTCTGCCTCATGGTCCTGCATGGATCATGGATGTGCAGCTAAATGCCGCCAGGCGGGTAATATCAGGGATGCTGAAGTCCACTCCAATTGAGTGGCTCCCAGTGCTCTCCCACACTGCCCAGCCTGCCATTTACCATGACGCCATTGTGCTCCGTGGTAAGTCATGAGCAACACCAACGTCCCGTTCTTGAAGACTTGTAAAACCTACCAAGAAAGCGCTTAAAATTGCACTGGCCATTCTGGGAAACAGCAGGTAATATTCCTGCAGCTGGTAACAATTCACTATTGAGATTGATGGAATCGTGGGATGCATGCAGCATTAAAAAAACACCATTACTGGCCCAACAGCAGAGGTGCCTGGCTTCAACCTTCCTCAAAGACAGTGGACAGGGCTCAACTGAATCTGCATAGGGCATGGACAGTGTGGCCACCTAATCCATAAGTGGAAGATGAGGGGTGACCTGAAGTGTGATTGTGACTATGAGTCCTAGACATGGAACACATCATATCAATCTGCACGCTAAGATCTGTTGTGGGAGGCTCCTCATTTCTCCACTCAGCATCTCAGGAGGCCATCAAATGGATAGACAAATGAAACATCCCACCATAAGCTTTTCCCGTCAACCGAAAATAGGGGTAGAGTCTTTTTACAACTACCTGAGCAGGCCACATCTGCCTTAAAGGGATGTAAGTTATCTCAGCACTACTTGCAGAAGGGCAAAGGAGTTCTCCAAATATCATGGTCAACATTTATACCTCAACTAACACCACCCAAAATAGATCTGGTCCTTCATTCATTTATTATCTGTGTTTTAAATGACTGCTGCATTTACCCACATACAACAAACATAATTCTAAAGTTATCCATTGACTATTAAATACTGGGAATGTAAAAGGGTGCTACATAAATGCAAGTATTTTCTTTCTTTTAGTAACTTCATTACAGTTTTTACTTGAAGACCACCATCTCTACTACAGACCTGACTTGGGACTTGATAGCCCCAATTTTAACTGAGGGCAAAGGGTGAATGTGGGGCTGACAGGGCTCTTCGATGTGAGTGCCAACCATTTTAACTCCCAGACCTCATTTCTCTTAATTAGGTCTGCCTCCCACCCAATCCTTACATCAATGATGGACGTGTGTGTGTGTGTGTGATCAGTGCATTGGGATTTTTTTGCTCCACTAATTATGCAATATACTGCATCTTGTTGCTGCTTTACTTTTGTCATGTCTTTGTTCATCCAGGGCCAGTTGTTGGAATATTCCAAGCGCACTCGCAGTGCCAAATTCCGTCTTGTGTCAAAGTTAAAAAAAGAGAAAAACAACAAGAACAAGGAAACCAGGGGGAACATGGGATTACCAGGTGTGTATGTGAGCTCTGACTCTCCTTCACTTCCATCTTTTGTGTCCAGTATCTATAACTTATGACATCATCTAACTTATCCAGTGTCAGTCCCATTCACACTTGGAGAGATTTACACAGCACTTGGTCACAAGCTGCCAATGCAATCAATATCTCTTCAATCATACCAGTTCCATTAGGTGGATGGCATTTTGAAACTTTTCACTTCAAGTGTAGCTCCTTGGTCAAGCATTTGTAATAAGGATGTATTAAAAGATCTCAGTAAGCCCCAGTGCCATCCTTCTCCTTACAAATCCATGCCCCATAGTGGTACAAAAACAAGAAATGCTGGAATCACTCAGCAAGTCTGGCAGCATCTGTGGAAAGAGAAGCAGAGTTAACGTTTCGGGTCAGTGACGCTTCTTCGGAACTGAAGAAGGGTCACTGACCCGAAACGTTAACTCTGCTTCTCTTTCCACAGATGCTGCCAGACTTGCTGAGTGATTCCAGCATTTCTTGTTTTTGTTTCAGATTTCCAGCATCCGCAGTATTTTGCTTTTATCCCCATAGTGGTACCACAGGCTCCTCTGATGTTGGCCACTGGGTAAGAATCACGCACAGGTCCTTGAAGATTAGCCCTGAAATCATTGTCCACTGAAATTGTGAGGCAGTAAAAGCCGCGAGATTCAGCAGTGTGCACGGTGGCAGTAAGTAGTTCAAAACTGGTCTCCCACATTTGTTTGGAGGACGTAGGTGGAAATTAACTCCACACCACAATGTAAAGCCTTATTCTCCCGATTGCTTATTGGCATAATGTGCTGTGAGATGTGGTACTGGACAATATAGACCAAAACGTTCCCAGGTTCTTTCTAATCTCATCCTGGTAAGTGTACTGTAATTGGCCTCAGAACCCATGTGTTGTTGAAGGGAAATATTAGCTAAGGTTCCTACTTCCACTGGAAAGTAAGTGTTTGGAGGCGAGGGCAGAATCAAGCCTGACTGTGATGCTTCCAATGGTTGAATACTGTGCTAACATCCAATGTCCAGATACTGGAGGAAAACAGCTGCCAATGCAGTTGTGCCTGAACAACTTGAAGAGGCCTACCTCTTAACCCCGGTTCAGAATAAATAGCAGCTGAGAAGAGAAGGGAATCTTTCGCCTCCACCTGAACCCTGTGCAGAATGTCCTGTATCTGAAACTTGTGCAGAATCTCTCTCCTCCACCTGAAACCTGTGCAGAATCTCTCTCTTGCACCTGAACCCTGTGCAGAATCTCTCTCCTCCACCTGAAACCTATGCAGAATCTCTCTCTTGCACCTGAACCCTGTGCAGAATCTCTCTCCTACACCTGAAACCTGTGCAGAATCTCTCTCCTCCACCTGAAACCTATGCAGAATCTCTCTCTTGCACCTGAACCCTGTGCAGAATCTCTCTCCTACACATGAACCTTGTGCAGAATATCTCTCTTGCACCTGAACCCTGTGCAGAATCTCTCTCCTACACCTGAACCCTGTGCAGAATCTCTCTCCTACACCTGAACCCTGTGCAGAATCTCTCTCCTACATGTGAAGCCTGTGCAGAATCTCTCCCCTACACTTGAACCTTGTACAGTATCTCTCTCCTCCTCCTGAACCCTCACTTTCTGAAGGTTTACTTGAAGCAGTAATAATAAATTGTACAAAATCAATGTGTTTTCTATATTCATTGTTCTCTGATTAAATAGTCATTTTTTTATCTGTTTATTGGTATTAATGTATTGCACAGTCTCTTGAAGGTATTCTCCAGGCTGTAGTTTTAAATGGAACCGATGTTAATGAATGCAGCAGTGTTCTCTGCAGTACTGGTTTCAGTGCCATTTGGACACAAAATCTGTCTTAGTACAATAACTGTAGATTGCGCCAGCCCTGGATACCCCAATTTGTTCCACTTATCTTGACTCATACTATGGTTGGATTATAAATTTGCATCCTGCTTTCTACCAGTCAGAAGAATGCAAACTGAATTTAAGCCAACTTGAGCAGTAGTTTCAGGGAGTAACTTAATGAGGGATGCAGAGTGTGGTGAATGGAACACAGGAATAGGGGATGGGTGACAGTAGTATCAGCACAATCTGATATGTACCCAACTTCTTTTTCCCCTTCCTCTGTTGACGGTGCTGACTTTCAGTGGGGTAGAGATTTCACAGGTGCTAATGACCTTCTAGCATTTCAACCCAGTGACCATTCTTTATGTATTATCCTAGACAGTGAGTGTCAGCAGGGTCATCACAACCAAACCCAATTCTTATCCTCACCCAACATCCATTCTCAACAAGGGTCAATGAAGCAGGATCTCTAGGCAACTCCCTCCAATGCTTCCACCCTTCCCGTGGTGCAGAGACCAGTTGTAGCACTCTGACTGGGCTGACATCAGCTAACCCAGAACAGATCAGAGGTGGTTCTTGTGATGCTGCTGATCTGTGTGCCTCTGTATAACACCAGATGGTGCATTTATCAATGAGATATCACAGAACCCTCCTTTCATAGACCAGCAGGATTGTTTATCACTCTGCTATGGAGAGATTGAGATTGATGGGGTGGGTTGGGGTGCTTTTGTACATTTGATAATGTAGCCCGGAGCTTTCCATTTAACAGCAGGTCTTTCATTTCAGCAGCTATGACGGACTCCAAATGGCATTGTGTGCTTACTGATTTACAATGTCTTCCTGAAATAACCCTTGTGAGATTACCTGATACTTTGCACTGTCTGAAACTTCGTGGGCCTTCTTTTTGCTAGCGGGTGATGGTTGTGCATTTCTCTTTGCCTTTGGGATTGTGGGTACTGAAGGTGGCGCTGCTCTTCGCTTTCCCACAGTTCATCAGTGGGGTACTGAGGAGGTGGCAGCCTGGTTAGAGCATCTTAGCCTGTTCGAGTACAGAGACATCTTCATCCGACACGACATCCGTGGCTCAGAGCTCTTGCATCTGGAGAGACGAGACCTGAAGGTACTGCGAATGGCATTCTCACTTCTGCATGAATGACGAACCAATGCAACTTGGCCTTATCAGTGCTGTCTTTCTGCATTAACTTGCTGTGTGTGTTGAGATTACATCAGTTGGAAGTTACTGTGAAACCATGAGCTCTAAAAGAGTTTGTAAAGAACAGCTACAGACTGGATAGGGGAATCACTATCAGGACAATTACCAGCACATTGCAGCTGCACACCCACAAAGCCTTCGAGACAAAATGCCCAAGAGATGGCTAAGCATTTCTTTGGGGAAGGATGGAGGAATAAAACAAAGACAGGGGGGTTTCCCCGGGGAAATTCTAGAATAGTATTAGAGAGTAGCTTTAGTCTTATTGGTGCAGAAAGAGAAACATAATTTTAAAAAGAGACAAGAGTGAATTGAATCATAATCTATAGATGGGTGCCAAGTTGAGTAGCTGGACTGGGACTCATTGGCCTGGATTTTAACCTGAAGGCAAATTCTGTGTGGGGTGGCTGTTGTGAGGTTTGGAGCCTGGAAGAAGGGGTTTTCTGAATGTCCTGCGAAATTTAACTGCAGGGGCTTTTTTAATAGGGGTTCCCGCCCACATGCAGGCTGATTGACAGGTTGGAGGTCTTTTGGGTGGGTAGAGATTGTGGTGGATGTCGAATGGTGGCCTGGGATATCCTGATCTCAGTGGTGCGGGGTGGGAGGGGAACAAGTGGAGGGGAGTTGGATGATGGTTGGTTGGGGGGCAGGGGTGATGGAGAGAGCAGAGTGCTGGGGTAGGAGGGTGGCTTTACTGGGTTGCTTTTTGGGCATGAAAAAGCATTCCTGCTCCTCCTGGCTCACAAGCACTTATCTCATGGATCCAGCCACCCTCACTTCCTTTAAGCTGCTGATTTTTCCAAGGCACAGGAAACCCAGCCGCTTATAGTTAAACATAAATAACAGTTAAAATGAAGGCATGCAACCTCCTTATATTATTTAAATGACTAACCCTTTTCCAGAAGCAGATTGGTCACTCGCCCCTCGTGCCACCTCCATTAAAACCAGAAGTGGTCAGAATCGAGGCGGGTTCAGTTCCTGTTTTAGCTTTCTTCCATTTTAATCTCTGACATGACCCAAGTCCACCCTTTTATTTGGAACTAAAATTTAGCCCATTGGCTGTATCTGTGGTAGATGGATGGAAAGCCAAGCCTGAACTGGGACTCACTGAGTATATCTGCTGTAGATGGGGGCTAAGCCAAGTACCTGGACAGAGAATCTCTGGTTTTTCAATTGTTTTGGCCTCATTGGGTGACAAGGAAAATGTTTAAAAGTTGAGGTTTGTACCAACAACCTGATGTGATGCCAGCTGCTGCCCTGGCTTCCTGGGTATCTTGCACTCTGCTTCCTTCCTTTAACTGCTTATGCAACATTTCTCCATCTTGCACTCTTCTCGGGGCAGTCATTGTCTAATCTCAAATATCTGGACTGTTTTGTGAACAAAATGTTTTGTAAGAACTGCTGCCTTTCGTTCAGGATCTCTTATCGTTGCAGATGCCTGCACTCAGTACAACTGAATTAATCTGCATGAGTATATATTGAGAGTGTTGCATATGGCCTGCTTTCCTGTCCGCACTAACCTTACTTCCTATGTCAAGATTTTTGAGCAATATTTCATAGATCAAAGTGTGTCAGCATTTCTCAATGTTATAGCCCTATCTGCCTATCACACTCAAAATATAGAGCATACAGGCCTCCAAACGCAAGGTTGTGCCTACCAATCGTTTCTCCTGGTCCAGCTGCCATTTTATTTTTTTCCCTTTGCTGTTAAACTTGATTGTTCTGATTTCCCACCTATTTTTCTGTTTAATCCGGTTGCCTGCCAAATGCTTGGGGTGGCAGGCATTCCACCACCCACCACATCATCCGGCCAACTAATTGACCATCACTTAATTCCAACTTAAAGATAAAGTAGCACCCTGCCTACTTTTCCTAGTTTAGTGGATGGACATAGGGTTTAATGCTTGGGGCTGTCCTGTCTGACCTGCTTTTGGGTGCCCCCTCTCTCTCAGCCCCCAGGTGTTTCATGTCATTATTACTACTAACCAGACCTCAAACCTACCCCTCAGGAATTGCATCTGACACCTAATGCCATGAATCAGCTCGAAATGAGGAGTCAACACTCAAACTCACATAAAAACTCACAATCACACACACTCGCAATCAACACTCCACACGTCCACAAACTCACAATGAACACTTCAGACACAGAGTGAATTAGTGAGACTGACTTACACCATTAGATCTGGACTCCCATGTTGCCCAGACTGATACTGCTTGTCATGCTTCTCAGTGAAATGAGTTGGGACATTATTAATGGGCATCAGCTCACCACACAAAGCTGCAGCTAATTCAACAAAAAGTGGCAATTTCACTCAGGTGACAGCTGCTGGAGGAAATAGAAACCCCCAATTCATGTATGGCACTTTTCTAGGGTTGCTTGATGGGGCTGTATAAAGGGAGCTTCACTCTATACCTGACCTGGGAATGCTTGATGGGACATTGTTGTAGGACCCTTACACTGCATCTAACCCTCCGACTGAGCTCACAAGAGTGATGCATTATGTGCTGCTCTTGGTGCTGATGGAATGACAGGTCATAAAGGATCTGTATCAGGGGTACATATTATGTACCAGTAGGATACGAGCTCCGTCCCAGTGGGGTATTCAGTGTGTTCCAGTGTAATAAGCACTGTAGCCCAGTGGAATATGGTGTTTTAACAACATGATATGTGTTGTATACCAATGGAAAGGTACTATTTACCAGCGGGATGCACATTGTGTACCAGCGAAAATATAATGCATACAGCATGTACCTTGTATTTAAATAATTTTTGAATGGACTCTGTTGAGGCTGGAAGCTGAATATTTTGACCGTGACTAGTGCTGACTTGTACAACACTGTGAGTGAGGAAACTGCTACTCTATTTAATTTAAATTCTCCCTTCCCTTCCCTGATCAAGGAAATACTTCATTTCAGGGGAAGAGGGCAAGTTGGTAAACACTTGAGCTGGTTATTGAGCTGTATAGCAAAGCTGTGATATGGGCTGAGGAGTGCATAGTCAGCTCCTGTCAGCCTCCATGGAACATTATTTTACCTATTTAACCCAATCTCTTTTTCAGGTTATTTCCTTTCTCTGGCCTACATTTTGATTAAGATTGTTCTAGTATTTGCTAAACTAATGCGCTGGCAATAAGTACCTGTCCTCTAACCTGTGTTTGACAGGACTTGGGGATAGCGAGAGTGGGCCACATGAAGCGGATCCTACATGGGATCAAGGAGTTGAGCCGGAATACTCCTGTCAGCGAAGTGTGATGTACGTGTTCAACTCCTGTGTATACAGAGCTACCTAACCCTCCAGCTCATTGCATAGAAGATGAGAAAGGCTAACCTTGGGCTCTATGTGTATGCCTCATCTTCAGCTAATCGGAGGGTGTTGGCCTTGGAGCAGCTAACGGATGTCAAAACAATAAGAGACCTGATGCGTAATCTCCCACCCAATAGAAAATGGGAACGAGGCTTAACCAATCAAACTGATGCTGCATTCAAGGTAAAAATCTGTCAAATCAGAATTGAAGTTACCACAAGCAAGTATCCATGGCAACCAGTTAGATTGGATTTTACTTGGAAATTCACCCAAGAATAAAGCTGAATGTGATTGGTCCAAATTTCAATAATGATCCCAATGAAAAGGAATCATGCTCCTTCGACAGAGGAATGTACTGCACACCAGTGACTTAATCTCAGAAACTCTTCACAAAAGGGTCAGGGCACTCTTTTTTTTATTATAGGTGACCTAATGAAACTGTAATTGGAACAGAACCTGTAGTAACTCACATCTGCTGACATTAACGGCACCTTTTCGTACTGTGATCCGTGAGAGTGAGGGTTGTGGCTTGAGTGTGGAGCCGTACTTTTCTCTCTCATCCACAGACCTTTTACAGGATAGCAACTTGAAGAACATGGGAGTGCTATTATAATGTCTTCCTGCATTGGTTTCCCTCAAAGCTCTTGTTGTTGATATGGTGTTTCTCATTGCTTAGATGACAGAGACATTGATGTACTTCAGAGTGAAGGGTAGCAGTCTCAGGCTCATGCACATGTCCCAGGCAGTGCAGCAGTTAGAACAGCACAGCATCTGAAACAGTCCTGAATGATACAGTCCGAGAGTATCAAAGATGTGTTGAGAGGCGGTCCTGGAGTGTCGGGGATGTGTGAGAGTCAGTCCTGGAGTGTCGGGGATGTGTGAGAGTCAGTCCTGGAGTGTCGGGGATGTGTGAGAGTCAGTCCTGGAGTGTCGGGGATGTGTGAGAGTCAGTCCTGGAGTATCTGGGATGTGTGAGAGTCAGTCTAGAAAAGAAAGACTTTCATTTATATAGCGCCTTTGATGACTTTAGGACATCTCAAATGATGGGATCATTGATGTCTTCCTGAGAGGGCAAACTTGGTTTGACATCTCATCCAAAAGACAGCACCTCCAACGGTGCAATACTCCTTTAGTACTGACAGAATGCTACCTACTGAGCCACAGCAGACATCTGGAGTGCCTGGAATATGAGAGACTGAATCCTGGAGGATCTGAGAGAGTGAGTCCTGGAGTGAGAGTGAGTGCTGCAGTGTTTGGGATGTGTGAAGAATCAAGCAAAACAGCAGTGCCCAAAATCTTCAGGGGATTATGATTTTGTTGCATAGAGCACACAGAAGTACTCTTCCTCACGAGGTGGCTGTTGCCCTTTACTCTGGAGGCATCTCATCACACAGAGCACACCCTATGGGTTGTAATACCTTTGCCAGTTCAGTGCTGGAGATTATTGTGATTTGTGAGAAGACATGTTGACCTCAAGATTTGTTTGCCAAATACTTTTCAAATGTCTACTATTTCTGCAGTTTTGCACATCCCTCAGCTTGGAAGAAGAGCTGGCAGAGAACTGATTTCAGGATTTCTAAGACACTGTACTCTCTTCATTTAATATGTTATTATTTGGGGCATTTCCAAACCACTGATTCTGGCCCTCGTATTTGAATCCTTCCATGGCTTCACCCATCCCTATTTATATATCCTTCTCCACCCCCAAATTCATCATTCCTCTTACTCCAGCCTCTTGTGCATTCCACCCCCACTCACCACTGGTGCCCAAGCCTTCAGGTCCTAGGTTCCAGTCTCTGGAATTCCCTGCCCAGATACTTTCCCTCTTCTCCTTTAAGACCTTCCTTCATAGTATCTCTAACAAAGCTTTTGGTCCCTACTTTAATATCCGTTTCCTTAAATCGGTGTTTCTTTAATTCCATACACCTCTTGAAGCACCTTGGACATTTTTACAGCTTAGAGGTGTGATATAAATACAAGTGTAGCCAACTGCTCTCGAGTGCATCATTCCTTTGATTAAGCAAAATAAGTAACTAACACTTGATTCCCATTTACGGTTCCTAGATACTGTTCATATCTGGGATATCCCACATCATGCATCCCACACACATCATCAGTCTTGGTCTGGAACCTGCCATTAATAAGCTCCTAATTTTCTACTACATTAAACTTATTCAGTTAGAGCTAATTCTCACTTACCTGCCTGCTCTTGCAAGTTCAGGCCCACTCTGCCTCAGTGCCAAACTCCTATTCAGGTCAAACGTACTACTTTAACTTCTCATAGCAACAGCATACGCTATCAGCATCTCAGTCAGTCACTCTTCTGCAGCTTAACCTCCAACTACTCCCCACCCATGCAAGTCCAGGCAGTCAATGTGGGTAACAATTCCAACCAGTGAGGCATCATAGCTGAACCCAGTCTCGTCTTCGCCAAATGCCCATGTCACAATTTGAACTACTTGTTAATATGATGTTGTGCTCAATGCAAAAATTAGCTTTCATAGAGAGCCTGGCAGATTCCATAGACTGAAACAACCCGTGTATATGAAACAGCTAGGATAGCATTTCCACAAAGTGACCAATGAATCCTCCGACTGTTATTGTTTTTGAGTATTGCTGAAAATAGAGACATTTTGTCGAAGCTTTTCATCTTGATTGGTAGCGGCGTTGCCATGGAGAATGCACCAGTTTAAGGTGACTGACAGTTAACTGCCAGGCTTAGTTTGAAATTTAAACCAGGCAGCTTGACTCTGACTGGTCAAGGCATTGCCCTGAGGAAGGAACCAGCGAATGGCTGTCATTTATTTTGTTTAGCTGAAACAGGTGCAATGTGTGTACATGTTCTTTCTGCCTGCAAAGAACAGGGCCCTGTGTATTAATATATGTAGCTTCCAGTACGTGCAAATGCGCCAGACTGCAAGCCCGACTGACAATCTTGAATTGGTTGTCAGCGTAATTCCTAGCACACTGAGGATTATTTAGCAAATGTTGTCCAATAGCTTAGCAGTTATCTGTCAGTCACCATCAGTAGGTGCATTCTCCATGGCAAAGCCTCCACCAATCAGAATCCACTTACCAACCAATCAGCACTCTGTTTTCATACAGTACAAATTTGTTGCTTTTCCTTACATTGGTATTCTTGCGAGTTGTCCTGATGAGTGCAAGACAAAAAGCTTCAATAAAATATCTCTATTTTCAGCAATACTCAAGTTCTGTACTGCCAGACAACTAGTTATAGTTTTTGCTGCCACTAATACAGCCTACAAACGTGAATTTCACATGTCTGCAACTAGCAGAAGGCTTCACACTGGAAGACCATGTGTCTCAGCCTAAGAACTATTATCCATCGTCATTTAAAATTGAAATTACACAGAAACAAGTATAAAAAAAGTTCTAAATTATTTGTGAGAATCTGTTTCATTGACAAGAGTCCAGCCTCATTGCAATAAATCACCCAACTGATCGAACATCAGGAACTAAACTGAAGAACTAGGGAAGTCTTGTTATATTTATCCCAGATTCAGACAGTACCTGTCAATTAAAAATCTGGACAAAGACACAATGGCAAGAGATGTTTCACATGCTTCCCTGAAATCTCTGCGTCTGCTGTAACTTGGAAATGCCAGGTCTGACACAGTCTACATGCATATCCCTTTACTCCACCTATCACCTTAACATATCGCTCAACCTACCATCTTCGCACCATATGCCTCTCCCGACCCCCCGCACCCCCCCCCCCCCAGCACCACCACCTTCGACATAATACTCCACCATTCCTATGCAAGTTCTTACCATACATCTTACTCCCTTCTGTCTTGAGAAACACTTTGAATTCCAGACCCATCACCCTTTGGATAAAACAGTTTCCCTAACTCCCTTTCTGACCATAACTTTTATAATTTTCTAAAATCATCTGTTCCAGTGACTTTGTGGCCCGGTGACAATACTATGCATATGTGTTCACTTTCTCCCTTCACAAATTTGTCTGAGTCATGCCATTCCTTAACATTTTTTACTGAATTGCCACATAAGTGACCTCTGCTGATGTAAATGCAGATGCCATAATTGAAAACAAAACGTAAATGGGGCAATGATGTTGAATTTAAGATGTGTTGGTTTCACTCTCATTCCAGCTCCACACTGTAAATGCATCACTTCTATTGGGGGGGGGGGGGGTAACTTTTGTGTGGCAATACAGATTGCTGTTAAATACAAATAGTGTGTTTTTTATACCCTTGCCCCCCACTTGTCAAAAAAAAACAGCGTGTAAAAGATGGTTAACGGTCAGTCTATTTCTTGCGTTTATGGGGAGCCTACTTTGTCTACTTTGGGCAAAGAGAAAAATCAAAATCAATGAGGCAAACATAAAAACATGACAGTGTTGGGGAGAGAGACTGTGTTAACAGAATTGATATAGTGTTAGCAGAGAAATGGTGCATTAACAGGGAGACTGTTTTAATGGCGACAAAGTGGTCTGGAATCTCCTCCATGATCCTAACTGAAATGAGGTGGGATAGCAGAGGAGAATGAGAGAAAATCTAGCCTACCACCACCCCACTGCCCTTTGCAACCACCACTAGGTATCCTGTCCTTGCCCACTGCATGCAGATGGCAGTTGGAGGACAGGGACCAGGGAAGCATTAGATTGTCTTGGTGTCTGCCTCTCGTCCCACTGCTTCCTGGCACCACCGTATGGAAGGTGGTAGTAGGGCCAGGGAAGTATCGGTAACAGTCTTGCAGTCCACCAAAGCGAGAAGGCCTTGTAGCAGCCTCCTCTACATACAGTCTGGCTTCCACTTATCTTTGCAGTAGGAATTCAATCAGGAGCCCACCATACATATCAGATTACCTGCCGACGCAGGAACATAGTTTGGAGTCAGGGCAAAATTGGAGGGGCGACAGGACTCCCAGCTAGCCAGATCTATGCCCCAGTGAGAAGAAAAAGAGAAATGACTGAATAGAGCCACACTGCATTAGAGGGAGGGAGACACTAATAGGATGGTGGAGAAATATGGTACTTTGAGAGAGATGCTGAATTAACAGCCCTCGTGTTTTAAGAGAGATCATATTGTGATGCATTGATGCCTGGGCAGTTATGCTTCATACTAGTAGTACCTGTTGGATATAAGAAACTTTTACAGTTTTTAATACTTTCATCAGCAATAACCACTTGACATTTATAGAGACAGCCGTTCAGTGGGACACATTGGGTTTCTTTTGCAAGGAGTCTGTAGCTCTATTTGAGGAGACTGTGACTATGTTTAATGGGAGATTGCTGTTGTATTTAAAGGGAGATCACAGCTTACTGTCCACAGGGAAACCACAGCTCTGTTTAGAAGGTAGCTGCTCAGTGCTGTTGATGTTTTTGTGTCTTGGTTAGGCAGCAAGAGAGCTGGCTTGAGACTCCAGGCTTGACACAGGTGAATGCAGGTTTCACTGCACCTCTGCCTTAACTCGCCAAGTGATAGAATTCCTTATTATTTACCTCACTCTCTGGAATACTGTTTTATTAGAGAGCACCAAATGGATCGTGTTCTCTTGGTTCTGTCTATCTTCTGCCATTCCATGAAGTCTGCATGTTGTATTTATTCTTAATTTATATATAAATATGGTTGTGACTGTATTTTTTGTACATATTAATTGTCAATCGATGTATATATTTCATGTAAATACAGTGGGATTGAATCCAATCTTCCAGTAAAACAAATTTTTCTCAGTTTTCTGTGATTTGTTGTAAACGCTAACTCATGCTCCTCCTCTTATTATTTATATTGAAGTTAGGCACACCTGGTTTGGAAAACCATCTGAAAGGAATCTAGATATCCATTTGCCATTAATTGCAAAGTATCACCGGGGGAGAAGATCTTATTTTGTGTCACTACTTGATAGGTACTTCAGATCAACAGCATCCATCCAGTCACCCAGCCACCTATTCACCTCGTCAACCCACTCACCCACCCACCTACCTAACCACTCACTTATTCATCCATCCACTCACTCACCTCTCCACTCACTCAGCCAACCACTCACTCGCTCAACCCATCCATTCACCTACCCATTCGCCCATCTACTCACCTAACCACCCATCTAGTCGCCCATTCACCCAACGTCAGTTTTGCCTTTGGCGCACGGGAAATGGTCCAGGATCCCACTGCACACATGCTGATTTTTCTCACTGAGGGTAAACAACATACTGATGGACTGCGTGACTGCAAACTGTGAAACCAGTTTATTCAAGAGGAAATTTAAACAGAAACAAGAACGTGCAAACCAGCAGATTTAACTAAATTACAGTAAATCATCTATCATATAACATGTTTCAAAACCCTTAAAAAAAAACTTGATTTTTTTTTTGTTACGTGAAGAAAAGGTGTTCATCAGAGCTTGTACTGAGGGCCCTATCCACTCTTGCCACATAAAGGCCAACAGTAAGTTAGGAGACTACTGAAGGTCTTGGGCTGCTAGTTGATTATGTTCTGTTTTTCCCTATGAAGTGAAGCAAGTCCAAAAGGTTGATTTTTTTTTTAAAGGCACCAGTGGCCTCCATTCCCCTGTGTTCCCACGCCACTGAGAGAACTGGCAGGGATGGAATCATTCCCTGGCTTCTGGCCACCGCATCACAGATAATCTTAAGTATCCACGGGGTATGGGCAAGAGCGACTGAGTTCAAAATATGCTGGCTCTATACTGTTATGCAGAATCAATCCAACTACCTCTTTCCCCAACATCTTTCAAAGCACAAAAGATTTGTGGCCTCTTCATTCATACTTTAACACACAAGACTGGGACTATATCACCATTATTTCATTCTCATTTGGTCAAAATCCTGGAACTCCCTACCGAACAACATTGTTGGAGTACCTTCATTACATGGACTGCAGCGATTCAATGCCCACCACCAACATGCCCTCTAATTTAATTTTTGGAGTATGCAGGCCCTTTAAATTTTATTTGCGTGGCTGTGCATGTGCGTTAACTTAAAGAGGCCAATTTGTGCATGGACTGTGCGGGAATCTTCGGGTTGCTGTGTGGCATATAACTTAGAGATAATTATTGCCCACCCCCACCTTCTCAAGGACAATTAAGTTTGGAAAATAAATGCTGGCCTTGCTAACAACACCCACAACCTGAGAATAAAAAAAAGGTCCACACAAAATTTCTCCACGCAAGTTTAGGAAACCTGGTCCTTTGCATGAATTCAGTTCTTGTATCCATGTTTACATCAAGGCTGTAGTGCGGTTTGGCGCCTGAAAAAACCAAGACTACATCAGTGAGCAGGTTATTGGTGAGTAAATGCTGCTTGATAGCACTGTTGACAATTCTTCCATCACTTTGCTGATGATTGAGAGTGGACTGGTAGGCTGGTAATTAACTGGGTTGGATTTGTCCTTTTAGTGGTCAGGACATACCTGGGCACTTTGTTAGGTAGATGCCAGTGTTCAGCTGTATCAGAACAGCTTGGCTAGAGAGACAACAAGGTTTGGAGCACAAGTCTTTAGCATTACAGCCAGTATATCGTCAGGATTCAGAGCCTGTTCTATCTTCAGTACACTCAGTCGTTACTTGATATCACATGGAGTGAATCGAATTGGATAACAACTAGTCACAGTGATGGTGGGAATCTCAGGAGGAGACCAAGATAAATCAGCCACTTGGCACATTTGGCTAGAGATGGTTATGACTATTTCAGCCATGTCTTTTGCACTTACGTGCTGGGCTGCACCATCATTGAGAATGGGGATGTTCATGGAGCCTCAAGACTGGATATGGCAGGACTGCAGAGAGCATCTGTATCTATAAGGTGCAGCTATTGGAACAGGATGTGCATCTGTACATAGTGCAGCTATCAGTAGACAGGTTGAGGAGGGTGCCACACCATTTTCTGGGCACGATGTGCATGCTCATAGAAACCTGACAAGAAGGAGGCATTGGGCAAGCCTACAGGTAGGGGAACCTTGTTGACGTTTAGACTCTCAGGTGTCTTTGTCTTCATTATCATTTTAGTTTTTTTTTAACCCCTCCCGGCTTTTTTTGTTAGCATCAGACAGTTTACCAGAAGGATTCCTCTGAGCTGATGTGTTCAGAGGAAGGAGAGGGGCTGCAGAGAGATACCAAGCAGGTTAGGCTGTCTAAATGGTAGTATACCCCCTTTAATCAGCACCTGCACACATTCAGAGAGGGAGCATACTCTGGTGAAGCTGTGACAGCAGACCCCCGATAGTGTTACTGTGAGATATGAATGCCTGTTTACCCATCTTGCTCAAGGCAACCCATTCACAGCATGTCATGCATTGCCTGGTACTGAAATAAAGGAAGACTTGCATTATTATAGTGCCTTTCACAATCTCAGGATGTCCCAAAGTGCTTCACAGCCTGTGAAATAGTTTTGAAATGCAATCACTGTAACAACGTACAAAATATGGCAGCCAATTTGCACACTGCAAGGTCCTACAAACAGAAATGAGATAATGACCAGAAAATCTATTTTAGTGGCATTGGATGAGGGGTAAATGTTGCCCATAACAGGGGAGTTCTCCCCAGTGTTGTTCTTCGAAATAATGCCTTGGGATCTTTTCCATCTGCCTGAGAGAGCAGCTGCACAAAAGAAAGTATCCCAGGGTGTTCGGGATCCAGCATCATCTTTTTAACCATATTTTCCAAGATTTCACCAAATATTGATGCAGGCTCTGGAAAACCTACCTGGAAATGGCCATAGGGACCTTTCTTATCAACGGTCTAGGTAGTCAGAAAGGCAAATGCCAAGTGGTGCCATTCTACTGCGAGGAAACCTGCAGCTGCCATGCATCATAGCGCAGTGACAGTAATGATCCGCTGCAGTCTGAAACTTAGCTACATTTCCTAACAGGCAAGCTGTAATGCTGACCTGTGGAATAAAGCTTCGGGTGACAAAGTTGACAACCTTCCTCACAACAACCTTGACTTCAGCAGCCATTAATTGGAACTGGGTGCTGGACTGCATCATTTCTTGTCTGCAGACTCAAGGCTGCATGTTAGCTCCTTTTTCTCTTCATTTTGCCTGCCACTTATTACTCCACTGTTCCTTCAGTCTTGTCAGTGATTGGAATGGATTGAGATACCTTTAATGGCATCTCCAGAAATAGTCTGAATCTTTATTTTCTCTCTGTCCTCCATTGTGACCCCTTAATTGTCCCGTCCCTTTAAATACGACAATCATGCAGTGACTCTCTCCTACCAGTGGTGTTATCCCAAAACTCCCTTGAGTTTTACCTCTAGATTTATGAACAATTATGCAAATGAGTATACGCCAGAGAATTGAGTGCACTTGAGATTCAGACCAGAACTGATCAACAACTGAAGCCAATAAATCAGCCCCAACGCATTCCCTTCATACACACAGCGAGTTCCTCAAAAATTCAATTATTCAAGCATGACCTGCCATTTACAAATCTATACTGACTCTCCGATTATCCTAAACCTTTCAAAGTGCCCCCTCGCATATTATGCGGTCTAGAATATTACTCACAACTGAGGTAAGACTAAACCAACTTTTAGCTTCCTGGCTTATCCCTTCCCTCTTGAACAGAGATGTGACATTTGCACTCTCCAATTCTCTATTCAAATGATTTTTGCAAAATTATTATGGATGATGCCTCTGTTATCTCCTCCCCAAACTCATTCTGTATTTGGCAACAGGAAACATACAGGGTTGGGGGGAAGGGCATCAGGGCTCGGAGATTATGGAGCAAACAGTGAACACAAGTTTATGGTCAGCTGTGGTGTCAGTTGAGGTGCTCACTGAGAAAATACTGCTGTTGGTGCTCCTTTAATTTCAGATAGTGTTTCTCCCTCACTTTGGCCACATTGTACTGCACGAGCAGTCCACAATATTGAGTCAGAGTAAGAGGTATTCGAACAAAATGTCCACAAATTGCTGTGGGATTGTCAGCCATCATTTATTTACTCGTGGACACAGCCTGCTCTGGTACAGGGACTCTGAGTAAATATTTGAAGTTAGTCATTAACTGAGCTTTTCAAGCACTTTGCTGTGTTCACTAATGCAAAACCCAACGTGTGATGAAAAGTATTACATCTGGATTTTTGAGGACAAATTATTTTTGAAGGTACTATACCATGGGGTAGTGAAGACTTTGTTTCAAATTCTGTTCTAAAAACACAGATCTGGAGTGTGGCAGTGATATATGTTAGACTGTGTGGTGGGTCAGTGATAAATCCCAGCCTGTGCGGTGGGTCAGTGATAAATCCAAGCCTGTGCGGTGGGCCGGTGATGTACTCCGGCCTGTTCGGTGGGTCGGTGATGTATCCTGGCCTGCGCGGTGGGCCGGTGATGTACTCCGGCCTGTGCGGTGGGTCAGTGATGTATCCTGGCCTGTGCGGTGGGCCAGTGATGTACTCCGGCCTGTGCGGTGGGCCAGTGATGTACTCCGGCCTGTGCGGTGGGTCAGTGATGTAATCCGGATTGTGCGGTGGGTCAGTGATGTATCCTGGCCTGTGCGGTGGGTCAGTGACGTACTCCGGCCTGTGCGGTGGGTCAGTGACGTACTCCGGCCTGTGCGGTGGGTCAGTGACGTACTCCGGCCTGTGCGGTGGGCCAGTGATGTACTCCGGCCTGTGCGGTGGGCCAGTGATGTACTCCGGCCTGTGCGGTGGGTCAGTGATGTAATCCGGATTGTGCGGTGGGTCAGTGATGTATCCTGGCCTGTGCGGTGGGTCAGTGACGTACTCCGGCCTGTGCGGTGGGTCAGTGACGTACTCCGGCCTGTGCGGTGGGTCAGTGACGTACTCCGGCCTGTGCGGTGGGTCAGTGACGTACTCCGGCCTGTGCGGTGGGTCAGTGATGTAATCCGGATTGTGCGGTGGGTCAGTGATGTATCCTGGCCTGTTCGGTGGGTCAGTGATGTATCCTGGCCTGTTCGGTGGGTCAGTGATGTATCCTGGCCTGTTCGGTGGGTCAGTGATGTATCCTGGCCTGTTCGGTGGGTCAGTGATGTATCCTGGCCTGTTCGGTGGGTCAGTGATGTATCCTGGCCTGTTCGGTGGGTCAGTGATGTATCCTGGCCTGTTCGGTGGGTCAGTGATGTAATCGGGATTGTGCGGTGGGTCAGTGATGTAATCCGGATTGTGCGGTGGGTCAGTGATGTAATCCGGATTGTGCGGTGGGTCAGTGATGTAATCCGGATTGTGCGGTGGGTCAGTGATGTAATCCGGATTGTGCGGTGGGTCAGTGATGTATCCTGGCCTGTTCGGTGGGTCAGTGATGTATCCTGGCCTGTTCGGTGGGTCAGTGATGTACTCCGGCCTGTGCGGTGGGTCAGTGATGTATCCCGGCCTGTGCGGTGGGTCAGTGATGTATCCTGGCCTGTGCGGTGGGTCAGTGATGTAATCCGGATTGTGCGGTGGGCCAGTGATGTATCCTGGCCTGTGCGGTGGGTCAGTGACGTACTCCAGCCTGTGCGGTGGGTCAGTGACGTATCCCGGCCTGTGCGGTGGGTCAGTGATGTACTCGGGCATAGGTACGGAATGTTGGATAAATACCTGGAGAATAATCTGAAGCAGGGATTCAAAAGGTTTGAGACATTCGTCGAAGGCCATGGTTTTATCCGAATCGGTCAGGCCTGATAGGATTGCATTGGACAGCAACAAATGTACATTGTAGCTTGGCATTCTTCATGAACCTGCAGTACGTGGTACTAACCAATGAAACTGAAAGAAATGTGCTTTATAAAAATATTAAGAACAAAGAACAGTACAGCACAGCAACAGGCCATTCGGCCCTCCAAGCCTGCGCCAATCTTGATGCCTGCCTAAACTAAAACCTTCTGCACTTCCGGGGACCGTATCCCTCCATTCCCATCCTATTCATGTATTTGTCAAGATGCCTCTTAAATGTCGCTATCGTACCTGCTTCCACCACCTCCCCTGGCAGCAAGTTCCAGGCACTCACCACCCTCTGTGTAAAGAACTTGCCTTGCACATCCCCTCTAAACTTTTCCCCTCTCACCTTAAACCTATGTCCCCTAGTAACCGACTCCTCCACCCTGGGAAAAAGCTTCTGACTATCCACTCTGTCCATGCCGCTCATAACTTTGTAAACCTCTATCATGTCGCCCCTCCACCGTTCCAGTGAAAACAATCCGAGTTTATCCAACCTCTCCTCATAGAGAATGCCCTCCAGACCAGGCAACATCCTGGTAAACTTCTTCTGTACCCTCTCCAAAGCCTCCACGTCCTTCTGGTAGTGTGGCGACCAGAATTGCACACAATATTCGAAGTGTGGCCTAACTAAAGTTCTGTACAGTTGCAGCATGACTTGCCAATTTTTATACTCTATGCCCCGACCGATGAAGGCAAGCATACCGTATGCCTTCTTGACTAGCTTATCCACCCGAGTTGCCACTTTGTGACCTGTGGACCTGTACGCCCAGATCTCTCTGCCTGTCAATACTGCTAAGGGTTCTGCCATTTACTGTATACTTCCCACCTGCATTAGACCTTCCAAAATGCATTACCTCACATTTGTCCGGATTAAACTCCATCTGCCATTTCTCCGCCCAAGTCTCCAACCGATCTATATCCTGCTGTATCCTCTGACAATCATCACTATCTGCAACTCCACCAACCTTTGTGTCGTCCGCAAACTTACTAACCAGAGCAGCTACCTTTTCCTCCAGATCATTTATATATACACTACAAAGAGCAAAGGTCCCAGCACTGATCCCTGCGGAACACCACTAGTCACATCCCTCCATTCAGAAAAGCACCCTTCCACTGCTACCCTCTGTCTTCTATGACAGAGCCAGTTCTGTATCCATCTTGCCAGCTCACCTCTGATCCCATGTGACTTCACCTTTTGTACCAGTCTGCCATGAGGGACCTTGTCAAAGGCTTTATTGAAGTCCATATAGATAACATCCACTGCCCTTCCTTCATCAATCATCTTCGTCACTTCCTCAAAAAACTCAATCAAATTAGTGAGACACAACCTCCTCTTCACAAAACTATGCTGCCTCTCGCTCATAAGTTCGTTTGTTTCCAAATGGGAGTAAATCCTGTCCCAAAAAATCCTCCCTAATAATTTCCCGACCACTGATGTAAGGCTCACCGGCCTATAATTTCCTGGATTATCCTTGCTACCCTTCTTAAACAAAGGAACAACATTGGCTATTCTCCAGTCCTCTGGGACCTCACCTGTAGCCAATGAGGATGCAAAGATTTCCATCAAGGCCCCAGCAATTTCTTCCCTTGCCTCCCTCAGTATTCTGGGGTAGATCCCATCAGGCCCTGGGGACTTATCTACCTTAATGCTTTGCAAGACACCCAACACCTCCTTTTTGATAATGAGATGACTGAGACTATCTACACTCCCTTCCCTAGGCTTATCATCCACCAAGTCCTTCTCTTTGGTGAATACTGATACAAAGTACTCATTTAGTACCTCGCCCATTTCCTCTGCCTCCACACATAGATTCCCTTCTCTGTCCTTGAGTGGGCCAACCCTTTCCCTAGTTACCCTCTTGCTCTTTATATACATATAAATAGCCTTGGGATTTTCCTTAATCCTGTTTGCCAATGACTTTTCATGACCCCTTTTAGCCCTCCTGACTCCTTGCTTAAGTTCCTTCCTACTGTCTTTATATTTCTCAAGGGATTCGTCTGTTCTTAGCCTTCCAGCCCTTACAAATGCTTCCTTTTTCTTTTTGACTGGGCTCACAATATCCCACATTATCCAAGGTTCCCGAAACTTGCCAAACGTATTCCTCACAGGAACATGCCGGTCCTGGATTCTAATCCACTGACGTTTGAAAGACTCCCACGTCAGATGTTGATTTACCCTCAAACAGCCGCCCCCAATCTAAATTCTTCAGTTCCTGCCTATTATTATTCTAATTAGCCTTCCCCCACTTTAGCACCTTCACCCAAGGACTACTCTTATCCTTATCCACAAGTACCTTAAAACTTATGGAATTATGGTCACTGTTCCCGAAATGCTGCACTACTGAAACTTCGACCACCTAGCCAGGCTCATTCCCCAATACCAGGTCCAGTACGGCCCCATCCCGAGTTGGACTATCTACATAATAATAAAAGCAAAATACTGCGGATGCTGGAAATCTGAAATAAAAACAAGAAATGCTGGAACCACTCAGCAGGTCTGGCAGCATCTGTGAAAAAAGAAGCAGAGTTAACGTTTCGGGTCAGTGACCCTTCTTTGGAACTATCTACATATTGTTTCAAGAAAAAACTGATTCAAGAATGGACACTTGGATATCAGCTTTTAATGTTGGGTATCAGGATATCATATTTTAATTCAGGATCATGCTGGATATAATACCATATTGCAGTCCAATTATTCTAAAATGCAATTATAACTACAAATATAAAATACAATTTCAAAATTTGCAGAAGATGCAAAACTTGGAAGTATTGTGAACTGTGAAGGGAATAGTGATAGACTTCAAGAAGACATGAACAGGCTGGTGGACTAGGCCGGCACATGGCAGATGAAATTTAATGCAGGGAAGTGTGAGGTGGTACATTTTGGTAGGACGAGGAAAGGCAATATGAAATCAAGGGCACAATTCTAAAGTGGGGACAGGAACAGAAAGACCTAGGCATATATGTGCACAAATCTGTGAAGGTGGTAGGGCAGTTTGAGAAAGTGGTTAAAAAAAAAAAAGCATACGGGATCCTGTGCTTTATAAATAGAGACAGTACAAAAACAAGGAAGTTATGATGAACCTTTATGAAACACTGGTTCAGCCTCAGTTGGAGTATTTTGTCCAATTCTAGGCTACGCAATTTAGGAAAGATGTGAAGGCTGTAAAGAGAGTGCAGAAAAGATTTATGAGAATTGTTCTAGGGACGAGGGTTTTCAGTTATGTGGATAGATTGGAGAAGCTGGGGTTGTTCTCTTTAGTGAAAAGAATGAGGAGATTTGATTGAGGTGTTTCAAATCATGAGGGGTGTGGATAGAGTAGATGGAGAGATACTGTTCCCATTGCTGCAAGGGTCGAGAAGCACAGGACACTGCTTTAAGGTGATTGTTGAAAGAATCAGAAGGGGACATGAGGAATTTTATTTATGCAGCAAGTGGTTAAGATTGTTGGAGAAAGTGCCAAGCCTGTTTATGAAGACACTGAGACTAGGATGCTTTGGAGGAGATTGTTTATTGGTTGTCACAGAGCTTGCTTCTTGTGGCAGAAAATACACTGACCAAAAATGGGACATATAAATTTTGTTACTGAATTTGAAATAACTTGTTTAAAGAGACCACAGCAGTGGCTGAAAACATGGCTGCACATTTACTTTCTAAAAGACAGTTGAATGAGAGAATGGAACTGCTCCCTGATTCAATTAACCAGATGGATTTTGAACAAGAGACAATGAATGTGTAGAAGGCCAGCATTCCACCCCACCCCACTGAGTGTCTGTCAAGCTTGGGGGAAAATCCACAAACCTCGTCAGGCAGGTTTCAAATAAGGAGCTAGTCACATGACTAAACTGCTAGCCAACTCGGAATTTTCTGAATTGTGCCACAGTTGAAGAGACTGCAACTGAACTTGGAGAGCACCTATCTCTCTCATGCAGAGTTCCAGGGACCTATGGAAGTAACTCCAGCCTCAAGAGAAGACTCCTGCAGCCTTCTGGTACCAGCTAAATAAGTGAAATTGTGCACTGGGCCCCAACGAGAACTGCAAGACTTAACTGCAATCAAAGGCTTTACACTGATTCCCAAATTGAGAAACTGAACTTCATTTTCTCCTCCTTTCTCTATTTGCATGTGTGTTTATCACATATGCATGCTAGCGTAGTCACGTCGCATATTTTTGGTAGTTTTAAGGTTAATAAACTTGCACCTTAAATTTAAGAAAGGTTGGCTGGTTGATTTTTTTGCCATTACAATTAGAGGGCAGTGAACAAGGATTCCAAGAGGAAGTTTAAAAAGTGTTTATTAAACCTGGTTACGGCCAAACCAGGAAGAGGCTGAGGGGAGCCCTAGACCCCCTTCCTCACCTGGTCATAACAAATTCGGGGGCTAGCATCCACAATTGGACCCACAGACAAAATGAGAAATTGGAAGTGGGAAATCAAATTGATCCCAATCAAAAAGAGAAAAAATTTCAACACAGGTTTTTTTGTGGTTGTGTGTGCTAGAATACTAACATGTCTGTGTGACTGAAGCCATTAACTCCCCAAGCCACGGTGAAGTAACTTGGGATAAGTTCAGAGCATTGTCTATGGAGGAGTTGAGAAATATGGCTGAACAGTGGGAGATCACTCTCCATGCCAAAGCTAAGAAATTGGAACTCCTAAGACTAGTGGCCAACTGTTTTTCCCTCGAATCTGAAGGAGAAACAGGGTTAGAAATAGACTGACAAGGTATTGCTCACAAAGATACAACTGGAACAGAGGAAACTTGAATTGGAATACAGGGAAAGAGAGAAAGGGAGAGACAGGAGAAAGAAAAAAAAAAAGAGAGAGAAAGAACCTTCCAGAAGGAACGAGAGAAAGAGCTGAGGCGGCTTGAGTTAACTAGGGAGTGAGAGTAACCCCAGTGAAAGCATGGCCAATATGGAGAATATTCAGGGCTGTGTACTGAATTGTTAACATTTTCCCAACTGATCCCAAAATTCAATGAGGGAGACATGGAAGCATTTTTATATCTTTTGAAAAACTTACAAGACAGTTAAAATGGCCAGCTGAGGCTTGGACTCCTGCTGCAAAGCAAGCTAATAGGAAAAGCCCATGAGATTTATTCCCTGTTGCCAGATGAGAGTTCATCAAATTATGAACTGAAAAAATGCTATCCTCGGGGCATGTGATTTAGTCCCGGAAGCCTCCCACCAGAAATTTCAAACCTCAAGAAGCAAGCTGATCAAACTTACTTGGATATTGAGAGAAGTAACTAGCTGGCTTTTGACCATGGTTGAGGGCTCTTAAAGTACAGCCCAGCTATGAAAACCTGAGGCAATTTTGCTTGATGAATTTAAAAACTCTCTTCCACTCTCCATAAAGACTCGTGGAAGAACAAAAAGTGCATAGAGCAAGGCAAGCCGCAGTTCTGGCTGATCAGTTTGCTCTAATATAGAAGTCGGTTCCCCAAGGGAAAACCTTTCCTAGTCACACCCACAAATCCGAAAAGGACAAAGGGTGGGAAGGTGATAGAAGCCCAAGCAGTCCTGGGAGAGAAAGAAAAGCAGGAGACAGGGGGCCCTCCTCCAGCCAAAAGGAAGGTGCTGTAAGAAAGAGTGAGACCCAGAGACCTGTGCACTTCCATTGTAATAAAGCAGGTCATCTAAGAACTGACTGCTGGAAACTACAGGGAAAACTTGGAGGGTTAATCAGGCACTCAGTGAAGGAGAAAGGACCCTGATGGAAAGCACAGCTGAGCAAGCTGTGGCAGAGTAGTAGGGGCATGGAACACCCTGCCTGCAACAGTAGTAGACTCGCCAACTTTAAGGGCATTTAAGTGGTCATTGGATAGACATATGGATGAAAATGGAATAGTGTAGGTCAGATGGTTTCACAGGTCAGTGCAACATTGAGGGCCGAAGGGCCTGTACTGCACTGTAATGTTTTAATAGCAAGCTCCAGAAAACATACAGCTGTAGGGACAGGAAAATTTCAGGATTTTGTGTCTGAAGGGTGAGTAACCCCATATCCCTCAAGTGGGGCAAGCAAGCCCATAGTGAACCTCAGGGACACCCCCTGCAGACCTCAACAGGCCACGAGATCCCTTTTACGGGGGAAAGGTCAGGCCTTTCCCCCCCCCCCCAGAGAGTGCAGTAAACACCAGAATAGTATTGGATGGCAGTGTATGCCTGTACCTTTACACTGGGTGCACTTGCAGCATGACCTAGTTTCAGGACTGGTGACCATAGGAATTGTCCCTAGATTGCCTGTGGACAGGTTGACCTGCTCCGAAGTAATGATCTGGTGGGGGCGAAGGTGATAGCTTCCCCAGTAGTGAAAGAGACCGCAGGAGGTCAGAGACAGGGCAGTGGCAGGGGATGGTTCCCTGCAGTTTCCTGGCATTTGTAGTGAATCAGGCCATAATGAAACCAGCTGCCCCAGAGGAGACTGAATTGCACTGCAGGCAGATGACCATGAGGTCTGTCTGAGACTCTTTGGAAAGTTAGAGGACCCAGGCAACGAATTAAGTGAATCTTCCCTATCTGAGGCTCAGTGAGCCGACCCAGTATTGACAGTTAGCACAGGCTGCCCAGACTGAAATTGAAGCAGAGGGAGTCAGATTGCCATTTCCCAATCAGTACCTCATTCTTTAAATAGCATTCTCAGACCAGAGGACAAAGAGTGGACAGTAGATCATCAGGTAGTGGTGCCATAGAGAAATATTAATGGCCCATGAGATTGCAATGACTGTACATGTCAGTATACAAAACACCAAAGCCTGCATAAGACAGCAGTTTGATTGGCCAAAACTCCACTAGGATGTGGCAGAAAATTAAGAGTTGCCACATGTGCCAGGTTGAGGGGAACCCCAACCTACAGTGAAATCTGCACCCCTATGTCCTGTTTCAACATTTGGAGGACCCTCCAGCAGAGGGCTGGTGAATTATAAGGGACCACTGCTGAGAATAGAAGGGGATAGACAGGCACAGGGCTGGCAAAAAGTTAGAAGGGAAAAGGGACAAAGGACAGGTTAAAGGAGTTCCAAGAGGATTCCCAAATGGAAACCCTGATTGTCTGGTCCGCCAATCCCAAAATGTTTTAAAAATTAGACCCCACATCCTCCTATGTAAATGCAGAGACCAGAAGCACCCCACCAGAGTTGCTAATAGCATTTAAAGAGGGCAGAGAAACTGAGGGCAATGCCTCACCTAGAGGAAGCACAGCAAGCAAGTGCAGTAGAATTTGGACAAATCCCTGCAAAGCATTTCCCCAGAGGACAAAGGGAAGATTAGCAAAGAATCCACCCCCACAGTCAGGAGAAAAGGGAACCAACCCTCCCCTAAAGTGAAAAACCCTAGCATGACTCATCCAAGTACTGAAGGAGTTTACAATGGATCCACCTACTGCTGACTCCCATTATCTGAACACCAAACCAGGGCTAATTAAATCTAACCTTCCCCCTGCAGACCTCAACAGGAACAAAGGCACCCAAGGCAGTCATGGCAAACTGCAAACCTCCCATCTCCCCACAAAAAAAAAAAAATCACATTTTTATTGGGATGCCCATTCCCAATATATTGAAGGCTGATAGTGAAGAAACTTTAAACCCCTTTGGGCAACACTTAACTATCTCAGACACACCTCAAGGGAAAGGGGCAGTTTAAAGCAGCACTGCTACCAAGAAAAGACAGGCTGTAACAATTTTTAGGATTTCCTGAATGAATGAGAAATGCATGCATGTTTTCCTGTACTCTATTTTTGTAATGAAATGCACTCCAAACAACATTTCATTCCTCTGGATGTGGAGGCATGACAAAAATCACACCTACCAAAATGGGACATTAATTTTATCATACAGAACATTTTGAACAGTTACTGGATTTGAAATAACTTGTTCAAAGACACCACAGCATTGGCTGAAAACATGGCTCCACATCTGCATTCTAAAAGACAGTTGAATGAGAGACAATGGAACTGCTCCATGATTCAATTAACCAGATAGATTTTGATCAAGGGACATTGAATTTGTAAAGTCCAGCATCCCCCTCCACCCCACTGAGAATGTCAAGCTTGGGGGAAAATCCAAACCTCATTAAGCAGGTTAGCCCAGATAAGGAGCTAGTTACATGACTAACCTGCTGGCCAACTTGGAATTTCTTGAATTATGCCACATGGTTGGGGAAGAGACTGCAACTGAACTTGGAGAGCACCCATCTCTCCCTCACAAAGTTCCAGGGACCCACAGAAGTGACTCCAGCTTCAAGACAGAAGGCTCCTGCAGCCTTCTGGTACCAGTTAAATAAGTGAAAATGTGCACTGGACCCCAACAAGAACTGCAAGACTTAACTGCAATCAAAGGCTTTACACTGACTCCCAAAATGAGAAACTGAACTCCATATTACTTCAAACCTCTCCTCTCTCTATTTGCATATGTGTTTATCACATATGCATGCTAGCATGGGCACATCACATTTTTTAGTGGTTTTAACTCAATTAGAGTTTTAAGGTTAATAAACTTATGCCTTTCTTGTTAACTCCAAGAAAACCTGTCTGGTTGATTTCTTTGCCATTACAATTAGAAGGCAGCAAACAAGGATGCCCTGAGGGGGAAGTTAAAAATACATTGTTTTTAAGAATTAACCCCTCTTACACCCAAACCAGCAATAGGCTGAGAAGGACATCCTCACCTGATCATAACACTTTTACTCTCCAAACAACACTGCTAGCTGGCTCTTCCTTATATATATATATATATACACACTTGAGTACAATTAACTAATTAACACCCAACACCTGTTCATCCTATTATCTTGAACTACCATGTTTTTATCCATTGATGGAACTTCAGACCCCAACAAGGATCCGGATTGCCCTGCCTGAGAGTATGAGGCAGGCAGATTCAACCACTGCTTTCAAATGGAGTTGCCCAAGCACCTGAAGAGAAAATATTTGCAAGGCTATGGGAAAAAGGTGGGGAACTGGGATGAGCTGTGTTGCTCTTTCAGAGAGCCAGTACGGAAATGATGGGCCAAATGGCCTCCTTATATGCTATAACCATTCTATGAATCTATGAACTTTAAACCCCATCAGAACCTTGCACTATCCTACTTCTACAACACTCTCCAGCCCTTCAATTAGGCCTCCCTTTGTCATTATTAGTGGCAGAGCTTTCAGTTGCCTCAGCTCTTCTCTCGAACTCCCTGAACAGACCGGGAGGAGTGTGCAGCAGACTGGGATCACTGTGAAATAGGCCAGAAGAAGTGTGAGCAAGACCAGCAGGGAGCTTAACAGAGGGACAGGAAGGAGAGAGAGCAAGAGCAAGACCAGCGTGGTGTTTAAAAGAGTGGCAAGAAGGAGAGGGAGAGACCAGCGGGGAGTTTAACAGAGCAGCAGGAAGGAGAGGGAGAGAGAGAGAGCAAGACCAGCGGGGAGTTTAACAGAGGGGTGGGAAGGGGAGAAAGAAAGAGAAAGACCAGCAGGGAATTTAAAAGAGCAGCGGGAAGGAGAGAGAGAGAGAGCAAGACCAGCGGGGAGTTTACCAGAGCCGTGGGAAAGAGAGAGAGAGAGAGAGAGACCAGCGGGGAGTTTACCAGAGCCGTGGGAAGGAGAGAGAGAGACCAGCGGGGAGTTTAAAAGAGGGGTGGCAGAGAGAGAGAGTGGACCAACCACGTTTAGGAAAGAATAAAAGTGTGATGTCTCAGGAAAACAGTTAGTTGATTGGTTGGTGAGTATTTTTTTCATTTATCTATCAAAACTTGGATAATATTTGTGGTTGTAAGGTTTACTAATGGTAAAGATTGGCTGGTGACTATTTTCTATTTATTACTATGACTATTGGTAAAGTTTATTACTATTGGTGAGATTATTACTACTATTGGTAACATTTTAATATTGGTTGGATGTGGTAAAGTGGATTAGTATTGGTAAAGTTTATTATTACTATTGGTAGGGTTATTAGTGGTAGCAAGGTTTATAAGTAGCAGGGTTTAATTGTAGTACCAAGGTTTATTACCTAATAGATAGAGGAATGGCGGGGCTGCTCCAACTTCTAGAGTGCACATCCTGTGCTATGTGGGAGATTCAGGATACTTCTCATGTCCTGGATAACGATATGTGCAGGAAGTGTTATCACTTACAGCAGCTTGAGCTTCAGGTTTCGGAACTTGAGCAGCAGCTGGCATCACTGCGTTGCATCCGTGAGGTTGAGAGTTTTATGGATAGCACGTTAATAGATATGCTTACCCCGCAAGTTAAGAGTATGCAGGCAGAGGGGGAGCAGGTTACCACCAGGCAGTCAAGAAGAAAAACAGGCAGGTGATGCAGGAGACCCCAGAGTGCAGCTCACTCTCCAGCTGCTATTCTGTTCTGAATACTGTAGAAAGTGATGGTTCATCTGGGGAGTGCAGTTAGAGCCAAGGCCATGGCACAACGGATGGCTTAGCAACACAGAGGGGTACAAGAAAGACTGGAAAAGCAATAGTGATAGGAGATACACTAAGGGAACAGACAGGTATTTCTGTGGCCACAGATGTCAATCCAGGATTGTGTATTGCTTTCCTGGTGCCAAGGTCAAGGATGTCACTGAACATCTGCAGAACACCCTGAGGGGAGAGGGTGAACAGCCAGCTGTCGTGGTCCACATTGGTTCCAACAACATAGTTAGGAAGAGGGATGTGGTCCTGCAGAAAAAGTTTAGTGAACTAGGTAAGAAATTAGCCAACAGGACCTCAAAAGTAGCAATCTCTGGATTACACCACGCGCAAGTGAGTATAGAAATAGGAGGATAGTGCAGATGACTACGTGGCTGGAAAGATGGTGCAGGAGGGAGAGTTTTAGATTCCTGGGACACTGGGACCAGTTCTGGAGAAGGTGGGAAAGGCCAGACAGGTTGCACCTGAACATAGCTGGGACAAACTTCCTTGTGTGGTGATTTGCTAGTTCTGTTGGGGAGGGTTTAAACTAACTTGGTGGGGTGTGGGAGCCAGAAGATAATACAAGAGGGAAACACCAAGGTGTGCAGAGAATTGGAAGAGACAGATAGCAGTAGAGTAGGAAATAACAAAATATTAGGTGAGATCAGAATGACAATACTAGAGAAGGGAGTAGTCCGTATTAGATGGTTGTGGGCTAAGAAAGACTACAAGGAATGTAAAGACAGGATTACAATTCATGTGTGTAAATGCACAAAGTGTGATGAATAAGGTTGGTGAGCTACAAGCACAAATAGCAGTATGGGAATATGATGTTGTGGCTATAACGGAAACATAGCTTTAAAATGGAGTGGCCTAGATGCTTAATATGCAAGGTAATGAAGTGTTCAAAAAAGATAGACAAGGAAAAAAGGAAGGTGGGGTGGCAGTCCTGATTAGGGATGTCATTCAATGCTGGAAAGGGAGGATGTCCTTGAAGGGGCAAGGACAGAATCCATTTGGTTAGAGTTGATGAGCAAAAAGGGTATGATCTCGCGACTAAGGGTATTCTATAGGCCTCCAAATAGTGAGAAATAGATAGAAGAGCAAATCTACAGGCCAGTTAGTTTAACATGAGTGATGGGTAGGGTTTTAGAAACAATAATCAGAGAAAATATCAATGGGCACTTAGAGAGGTTTGAGTTAATTAAGGATAGCCAGCATGGATTTGTAAAAGGCAGATCATGCTTGACTAATTGAATTTTTTAATGAACAATGAAGGTTGATGAAGGGAATGCAGTGGATGTTGTTTATATGGATTTTAAGAAAGTATTTGATAAGACACCACATAAAAGGCTGGTTACCAAAACTGAGGCTCATGGAATAGGAGGGTTAGTGTTCAATTGGTTAAAACATTGGCTTAAGGGAAGAATACAACGAGTCATAGTAAATGGTTGTTTTTCAGACTGGAGGATGGTAGACAGTGGTGTTCCCCAAGGGTCAGTGCTGGGACCACTGTTTTTTTTGCTGTACATAAATGACTTGTATCTTGGAATACAGAGTAGAATCTCAACATTTGCTGATGACACCAAACTTAGAGTTGCAGCAAAAAGTGAGGATGATATGAACCACCTGCAACAAGACATAGATAGGCTAGCAGAATGGGCAGACAGGTGGCAGATGGAATTTAATAATGACAAGTGTGAGGTGATGCATTTTGGCAGAAGGATTAGGGAAAGACAATATGTACTTAATGCCATAGTTCTAAAGAGTGTGCTGGAACAGAGGGACCTGGGGGTGCATGTGCATAGATCTTTGAAGGTGGCAGGACATATTAAAAGAGTGGTTAGTAAAGCATATGGGATCTTGGGCTTTATAAATAGAGGCATTGAGTACAAAAACGGGGAAGTTATGCTGAACCTTTATAAAGCTCTGGTTAGACCCATACTGGAGTATTTTGCTCAATTCTGGTCACCACACTTCAGGAAGGATGTGAGGGTCCTTGAGAAGGTGCAAAGGAGATTAACCAGAATGGTTCCAGGGGTGGAGAATTTTAGTTACAAGGTTAGGTTGGAAAAGCTGTGCTTGTTCTCCTTAGAGCAAAGGAGATTGAGGGGAGATTTAATAAAAGTGTACAAGATTATGACAGGCTTAGATTAAGAGGGGGAATTGAAAGGAGGACTCTGTCTTCAAGCAGTGCAAAATAAGCAGAAACAAAGGCAAATCACCAGACAGACATCAAAATCTAGAGGAATAGAGGCCACAGTTGGAGAATACAATGCAGTTTATTGAGACACTAGCAATCAAAGGGAACAAAAGATTGAAATACATTCATAAAGGGAGCATCAGCCTTAAGGTTAACTAGAAAAAGGGATTAAGCAGATGGTTGGCATCCTTCGATCTATGAAAGATGATGGACAGATAGCAAACAGTCCGTTTAGGTGGGGTGTCTTCTCTTGGTGCACTTTTGCTGATGGCTGTGAAGGCCAATCCTTAAGAGGCAGATTCTGTCACAAGTTACTCACTTGAAGCTGCCAAGTGACGCTGCGAGTTGTTGTTTTTGATGTTGGCGCCTGTTGCCAAGCTGCTGAAGCAACTGGTTGTCATGGTAGCGCACGCCAGTCCACAGGATGTGTCGCCATTTCCCTCTTTCGCCAGTTAGTGACTCCTAGGTGCAATAGTCGACATTTAGGGCCTTCATGTCACACTTGCAAGCATCCTTGAAGCAGATTTTTGGGCACCCCACTGGTCGTCTGGCCCCAGCCACCTCACTGTACAGTAGGTCCTTAGGTATGCGACTGTCTTCCATCCTGCGGATGTGTCCGATCCACCACAGCCACTTCTGTTTGATTAGTGCCAACACACTTGGGAGCTCTGCCACATTTGTGATTTTGTCCTGCCAGGATATACCCATAATGTGCCGCAAACAGTGAAGATGGAAATTATTGAGCTTCTTTTCCTGAAAAACCTTGGTCATGTGACAAGGTGTTGCGTCTCCGCCCCAATCGCACTAAATAACACCCCAAGGTTAGCAAATTCTGCTACCTTGGGTCCATGGTGACAGACAGTCTGTCCCTTGATGCAGAACGCGATACACGCATAGGGAAAGCAGCTCCTCCTTTGGCCGACTTGTGAAACGCGCATGGGATAACACCAAGCTGACCCTTCGGACCAAGCTGATGGTTTACAAGGCCTGTGTTCTCAGCACCTTGCTGTATGGCTGTGAAACATGGGCGACTTACAGCTACCAGGAAAAGAAAGCACAAGAGATGAAAAAATAAAGAAGCATTTGTAAGAATCAAGCCAAAAGGGGATGAATGATAGATTTAAAGGTGAGCAGAAGAGAGATGTAAAAGTGAGTTGGAGATCATGTGGTGTGTTTGCTATGAGACTTCTTTTGAAGGAAAAAGCCAGGTTTAATCAGTGGGTTAAGACATGTGAAAGTTCCCAGTGCTCAATAAGCTAAAACAAAGGTGAAGGTACAAAACTATTCAGGGACAGGCATAAGCGAGGGGATTATTGGGGGAAATGGATAGTATTAAACTTGGTAAACAAATCAAAAGTCCATGCTATCACTGCACCTCAAGAATGAATTAAGAAGGATCAGAGCAGAGATACCAAGACAGAAAGTTCCCATGTTTCACAGACAAGTGCTAAGGGAAACCAAGAAAATGGGAATGGTGTTGAATTACCAACAACAAAACTTTCATTTATAAAGCACCTTTAATATAGAAACACAATCAAAAGATGGACACCGAGTCCAAGAAGGAGATATTAGGAAGGCAGTAGAGTTAGCGTTTGAGGTCTGTGGACAAAATGATTGGACTATCCACAGCTGTTGCTATCAATGAGACTACACCTAATAGCTGTGCTGTCTGCTAATTACAATAATTAATGTGTGCATTAATCGTTGGCTGCTTGCCTCTGGGGGTGGGGGTGCTGCAATATTGAGCGTCCAGGATGCTACTTGAAGCAACCAGTACCTCGTAAAAGGAAGGTGCATTCTGGCTGCAAAGATTGTGGAACAAGCTGAAGAAGGGACTGATGTTGCACTGGTGGCCTTGATGGAGAGGAGTAGGGGCATTCTTTATTCCCAGGGGAGCAGCAAGTTTTCCAGGCATCTCCTCAGGAAGCTATAGGAGGAGGTAGCTGAGGACACCATTGTCAGTAGCATTGCCCCAAAAATATGGCAATGCAGGAATAAATGTAATGATTTAACTAGAGTTGTTAATGTAAGAAGACTGCTAAAATACTTTCTAATCACAGCTCATAGCCTCATTAATTACAACACTGCCCTGCCCCATTACGCCACACTGTCCTGCAATCACTGCACCACATTTCACTAAACCACCTTCTCCTCATGCTCAAACACTTACTACTATTACAATCCTCACTTACTCACAACACACAGCTCACACACAGATTATCAGCTGTTCCATCATATTAGCCACATGCTCCAAACACCTCAGGATTTTCACTAACATGCTTTCCTCTTTCTTACAGTAAATGGTCAAACATAATACAAGGCAACAGGCTGCCACTGAAGGAGCAAGAGCCCATCTGCACATCCTCTCCCCCTTGAAGAGAGCGTCTGGCAATCATGGAAAGGGCCAGAGCAGAGCTTATGGCCATTGGCAATGCTGGGGGTGATGTCGCACGGGGTTGCTTTATACCTCATTCTCTTTGTCTCTTCAGACTTACCCCTCACCCTATACACTCTGCATGACAAGCTTCAGATGCTTTCAACACGCACATCTCTCTCGGCTCTGCCTCACACCACAAACTAAACCCTGCACCTTTCTTTCATTTCAGCTTCCGAGAATGTCGATGCTTCTCAGCCAGTGGAGGAAGACTTGAGTCGGAAGGTGGTGGGGGAGGTAATCTTGAAAATGTGCCATTACTTGATCTGACTCTCGCAAGCACCAGCTCGTAAACTGACACAATGCAGGCTTTAGGGGTTCTGCAACAGGAGGAATCTGTACATGGTCACTCATTGGGCAAAGGTGTGCAGGAGGATAGAACACCACAGGTGCCAGCTCAACAGAGGGCGAGGTTGCAGATTCTTCTGCAGTGGACTGTGATGCTGACTTTGAGGGCCCAGGCTATCAAGAAGGCACATGGATACATGCTAGTTGCACTGAGCAGCCAGCCAGAGAGCTTGTGCACAATGTCATGGAGCATGGCAAAGACTACTTCCAACGTGTCTCGAGGCTTCGCGCAGGGTATGGAGACTGTTCTGTCCAACATAGAATGAGTGGTCAGCTCCATCATCACCACAGAATGTTATGACAACTCTGATAGATTTCATGGTGTGGGAATGTGGGTTCACACTACAAGTATACCTCGTTGTTTGTGGAATCAGAACATGATGAGTTAAACAGCTTTCTGCAAAATAGAAATGCTTCGTGAAGCAGGCCTAAGGAGAGGATGAGGATTTGAAAGAATGTATGAAGGTTGTTCATCCATGTCTTGATGGTCTGGGAGATGTTGGTATATCACTGTGTCAGTAGTAATACAGTGATTGGAAGAGCTTAAGTGGACCATGGTATCAGAATGGTTAGCAGAGATTGAGATGAGCTAAGTGCATCTTCCTGGTTCCATGTTGTTATTCTCGATGTCACTTTGTGTGTCCTTTAATATATTGTGATTTCATGGTAGTATACATGAAGCGCCTGTGGAAGAGTCTGTCACTCTAGAATTACCCTTTATAGCCACTCCAGGCGCTGCTTCACAAACCACTGACCACCTCCAGGTGCTTACCCATTGTCTCTCGAGACAAGGAGGCCAAAGAAGATACATGAAATGCAGAGGTCAGAGGTAGAATTGGCATAGGAGTTGTGAGTAAACCACTGTATGTTGTAGTCATACTGAATTGTGGTGTATGATGTACCGGAGGTCTCGTAATGAATTGTGAGCTCAATAAAGACTTGTATACATATTGGATTGTGTAGTGATATGTACCTGAGTACATGTTAGATTGTGTAACATGAGTTCATTGAAGACCTGATTCTGTATTGTTACAACTGATGTCTGTGTGCTCCAGTGTTTAAAGTAGCAAAACAAATTAGAACAAGAAAGTAGTTCCAATATATAGCAGCACAAACTACTGCAATGAAGCTCAGATTGTTGGCATCTTGCCTTTAGGAGCCACTGTTGAAAGCGGCTTCAAGTATGTCACATCATTCCAGCACTTGGTTCTGAGGCGTTGCCCGAGGACAATGGCCTTGCCTCCATGGATGAGACACCAGCTGTCCTCTCTCAGGATGACTGCCTGCCTGCACCCTCAACAGACACTGCCTGTGCCCTTGCTGGTGACACTCAGCCAGCCAGCTGCAGCCCACGCTTAAATGCTGCAATCTGCAGCCAGGACCTCTGGGCACACAGCTGCTCAAGGTTGTATTCTAAGGCAGTCTGGAGTTCTCAATGGGATATCAGCAGTCTTCTCAAACTCTACGCACTGGGGAAGCACCTTGTACGATCAGGATAGGAAAATAAGTCCACAAGACAGGCACTATGGGCTTGCACAAGTATGATGAGTAATTTTTTTGTCAATGCTGAAATGATTTGTTTGACAAATTTGTTTATTGGTCTGAATTTGGTGTTGGTATTTGTCTTTGTAGTGAAGTGAGGGCAAACCCATAAGTTTGGAGTGAAGGATCCTGAGTTGAGCTTACCAAGATGCTGAAGTAAGCATGTGCAGAGTTAAAAACAAGAAATGCTGGAACCACTCAGCAGGTCTGGCAGCATCTGTGGAAAGAGAAACAGAGTTAACGTTTCGGGTCAGTGACCCTTCTTTGGAACTTCGGAACATTTGCAGAGTTGTTACTTTGTGTGAAATCTGAAAGAAGTACTATCATGGAGAATTTTAAAAAGGCACAAGGTTCTGAAAAGATGGATACATCTATTGAAACATTGAAGAACAAAGATAGAAACCTCCAAGATTTACCTTGTTACTTGCTATCCCATAGTATATTACATATTCCTTTCCCATTGCAGGTGAGGGTTTGAAGAACCAGATTGCACAATGGCGAAGGCTTGCTGTTGCTTCATATTTCTCATGGCTGCGTGTTGTATAGATATGTCCAGCTACTCAGGTCAGTGTGAGATATGAATACTTATGCTATGGTATTGTAGACATAGCCCCTGCACTTGATATGGATGGCAAACTATCCTGGTACTGATGGTACATTGTCCTGGTAGAGATGGAGCATTCCCTAGTGTGGATGACACACCGCCCTGGTACAAATGATACACTATCCTGGAACAAATGGCACATTATCCGAGTACAGATGGAGCATTCCCTGATGTGATTGGTACACTGTCCTTGTACAAAAGACACACTGGTTCAGTTGGTATACTGTCCTAGTACGTTTCGCAACCTTGGTATCATATTTGTCCCCGAGATGAGCTTCTGACCACATGTCTTTTCCATCACTAATATCACCTGCTTCCACCTCTGTAGCATCACCCAGCTCTACCCCTGCCTCAGCTCATCTGCTGCTGAAAACCCTCATTCATGCTTTGTTACCTCCAAGTGTGAATATTCCAATGTTCTAATGGCTGACTTTCCATCTTCCATGCTACCTAAACTTGAGTTCATGCAAAACTCTGCTGCCCATATCCTAACATGCATCAAGTCCTGTTCACCCATCTCCTCTGTGTTCACTGACCTACATTGACAACGCCTCAATTTTAAAATTCACATCCTTGTTTTCAAATCTCTCCATGGCCTGGCCTTTCTCTATCTCTGTAACCTCCTCCAGCCCTGCAGCCCTCAGAGATCTCTGCTCGCCTCCAATTCTGGTATCTTGTGCATCACCTATTTTAATCACTTCACCATTGGCAGGCATGCCTTCAGCTGCCTAGGCCCTAAGCTCCGTCCTGATACAGATAGTGCACTGTCCATAGAACCATAGAAAAATTACAGCACAGAAGGGGGCCATTCAGCCCATCTTGTCTGCGCTGGCTGAAAAAACTAGCTGCCCAATTTAATCCCACCTTCCAGCACTTCAGGTGCATGTCCAGGTACCTTTTAAATGAGTTGAGGTTTTCTGCCTCTGCCACCCTTCCTGGCAATGAATTCCAGACAACCACCACCCTCTGGGTGAAAAAGGTCTTCCTCACGTCTCCTCTAATCCTTCGACCAATCACCTTAAATCTGTGCCCCCTGGTAATTGACCTCTCGGCTAAGGGAAACAGGTCCTTCCTGTCTACTCTATCTAGACCCCTCATAATTTTGTACATCTCAATTAAGTCAACCTTCAGCGTCCTCTATGCTAGGGAAAACAACCCTAGCTGATCCAATCTTTCCTCATAGCTGCAACTTTCAAGCCCTGGCAACATTCTTGTAAATCTCCTCTGCATTCTCTCCACAGCAATTATGTCCTTCCTGTAATGCTGTGACCAGAACTGCATGCAATACTCGAGCAGTGGCCTAACCAGCATTTTGTACAGTTCCAGCATTACATCCCTTCTTTTGTATTCTATACCTCGGCCAATAAAGGAAAGCATTCCATATGCCTTCTTCACCACTCTATCTACCAATCCTGCCACCTTCAGGGACCTGTGGACATGCACTCTAAGGTCTCTCACTTCTTCTACCCCTCTCAATATCCTCCCGTTTATTGTGTATTCCCTTGCTTTGTTTACCCGCCCAAATGCATTACCTGGTACAGATGGAACATTCCCTGCTGTCAACAAAGAACAATACAGCACAGGAACAGGCCATTCGGCCCTCCAAGCCTGCGCCGATCTTGATGCCTGCCTAAACTAAAACCTTCTGCACTTCCAGTGTCCGTATCGCTCTATTCCCATCCTATTCATGTATTTGTCAAGATGCCTCTTAAACGTCGCTATCGAACCTGCTTCCACCACCTCCCCCGGCAGCAAGTTCCAGGCACTCACCACCCTCTGTGTAAAAAACTTGCCTTGCACATCCCCTCTAAACTTTGCCCCTCGCACCTTAAACCTATGCCCCCGAGTAACTGACCCTTCCACCCTGGGAAAAAGCTTCTAACTATCCACTCTGTCCATGCCGCTCATAACTTTGTAAACCTCTATCATGTCGCCCCTCCACCTCCGTCGTTCCAGTGAAAACAATCCGAGTTTATCCAACCTCTCCTTATAGCTAATGCCCTCCAGACCAGGCAACATCCTGGTAAACCTCTTCTGTACCCTCTCCAAAGCCTCCACGTCCTTCTGGTAGTGTGGCGACCAGAATTGCACGCAATATTCTAAGTGTGGCCTAACTAAAGTTCTGTACAGCTGCAGCATGACTTGCCAATTTTTATGCTCTATGCCCCGACCGATGAAGGCAAGCATGCCGTATGCCTTCTTGACTACCTTATCCACCTGCGTTGCCACTGTGGACCTGTACACCCAGATCTCTCTGCCTGTCAATACTCCTAAGGGTTCTGCCATTTACGATATACTTCCCACCTGCATTAGACCTTCCAAAATGCATTACCTCACATTTGTCTGGATTAAACTCCATCTGCCGTTTCTCCGCCCAAGTCTCCAACCGATCTATATCCTGCTGTATCCTCTGACAATCCTCATCACTATCCGCAACTCCACCAAACTTTGTGTCGTCCGCAAATTTACTAATCAGACCAGCTACATTTTCCTCCAAATGATTTATATATACTACAAAGAGCAAAGGTCCCAGCACTGATCCCTGCAGAACACCACTAATCACATCCCTCCATTCAGAAAAGCACCCTTCCACTGCTACCCTCTGTCTTCTATGACAGAGCCAGTTCCGTATCCATCTTGCCAGCTCCCCTCTGATCCCGTGTGACCACTTTTTGTACCAGTCTGCCATGAAGGACCTTGTCAAAGGCTTCACTGAAGTCCATATAGATAACATCCACTGCCCTTCCTTCATCAATCATCTTTGTCACTTCCTCAAAAAACTCAATCAAATTAGTGAGACACGACCTCCCCTTCACAAAACCATGCTGTCTCTCGCTAATAAGTTCGTTTGTTTCCAAATGGGAGTAAATCCTGTCCCGCAAAATCCTCTCTAATAATTTCCCTACCACTGACATAAGGCTCACTGGCCTATAATTTCCTGGATAATCATTGCTACCCTTCTTAAACAAAGGAACAACATTGGCTATTCTCCAGTCCTCTGGGACCTCACCTGTAGCCAATGAGGATGCAAAGATTTCCATCAAGGCCCCAGCAATTTCTTCCCTTGCGTCCCTCAGTCGTCTGGGGTAGATCCCATCAGGCCCTGGGGACGTATCTACTTTAATGCTTTGCAAGACACCCAACACCTCCTCCTTTTTGATAATGAGATGACTGAGACTATCTACACTCCCTTCCCTAGGCTCATCATCCACCAAGTCCTTCTCTTTGGTGAATACTGATGCAAAGTACTCATTTAGTACCTCGCCCATTTCCTCTGGCTCCACACATAGATTCCCTTCTCTGTCCTTGAGTGGGCCAACCCTTTCCCTAGTTACCCTCTTGCTCTTTATATACATATAAAAAGCCTTGGGATTTTCCTTAATCCTGTTTGACAATGACTTTTCATGACCCCTTTTAGCCCTCCTGACTCCTTGCTTAAGTTCCTTTCTACTGTCTTTATATTCCGCAAGGGATTCGTCTGTTCTTAGCCTTCCAGTCCTTACGAATGCTTCCTTTTCCTTTTTGACTAGGCTCACAATATCCCGCTTTAACCAAGGTTCCCGAAACTTGCCAAACTTATCCTTCTTCCTCACAGGAACGTGCTGGTCCTGGATTCTAATCAACTGACGTTTGAAAGACTCCCACATGTCAGATGTTGATTTACCCTCAAACGGCCGCCCCCAATCTAAATTCTTCAGTTCCTGCCTAATATTATTATAATTAGCCTTCCCCCAATTTAGCACCTTCACCCGAGGACTACTCTTATCCTTATCCACAAGTACCTTAAAACTTATGGAATTATGGTCACTGTTCCCGAAATGCTCCTCTACTGAAACTTCGACCACCTGGCCGGGCCCATACCCCAATACCAGGTCCAATATGGCCCATCCCTAGTTGGACTATCTACATATTGTTTCAAGAAGCCCTCCTGGATGCTCCTTACAAATTCTGCCCCATCCAAGCCCATAGCAATAAGTGAGTCCCAGTCAATATAGGGGAAGTTAAAATCACCCACCACTACAACCCTGTTACCTTTACATCTTTCCAAAATCTGTCTACATATCTGCTCCTCTACCTCCCGCTGGCTGCTGGGAGGCCTGTAGAAAACCCCCAACATCGTGACTGCACCCTTCCTATTCCTGAGCTCCACCCATATTGCCTCGCTGCACGACCCCTCCGAGGTGTCCTCCCGCAGTACAGCTGTGATATTCTCCTTAACCAGTAATGCAACTTCCCCACCCCTTTTACATCCCCCTCTATCCCGCCTGAAGCTTCTAAATCCTGGAACATTTAGCTGCCAATCCTGTCCTTCCCTCAACCAAGTCTCTGTAATAGCAACAACATCATAGTTCCAAGTACTAATCCAAGCTCTAAGTTCATCTGCCTTTACTGTTATACTTCTCGCATTGAAACAAATGCACTTCAGACCACCAGTCCCGCTGTGATCCACAACATCTCCCTGCCTGTTCTTTCTCTTAGTCCTACTGGCCTTATTTATTAGTTCCCCCTCATTTATTTCACTTGCTGTCCTACTGCTCTGGTTCCCACACCCCTGCCACACTAGTTTAAACCCTCCCGAGTGACGCTCGCAAACCTCGCAGCCAGGATATTTGTGCCCCTCCAGTTTAGATGCAACCCGTCCTTCTTGTACAGGTCCCATCTGTCCCAGAAGAGATCCCAATGGTCCAGATATCTGAAACCCTCCCTTCTACACCAGCTGTTCAGCCACGTGTTTAGCTGCACTATCTTCCTATTTCTCGCGTCACTGGCACATGGCACAGGGAGTAATCCCGAGATTACAACCCTAGAGGTCCTGTCTTTTAACTTTCTACCTAACTCCCTAAACTCCCCCTGCAGGACCTCGTCACTCTTCCTGCCTATGTCATTGGTACCGATGTGTACCACAACCTCTGGCTGTTCACCCTCCCCCTTCAGAATGCCCCCTGTCTGTTCAGAGACCTCCTTGACCCTGGCACCAGGGAGGCAACATACCATCCTGGAGTCTCTTTCACGTCCACAGAAGCGCCTATCTGTGCCCCTGACTATAGAGTCCCCTGTAACTATTGCTCTTCTGCGCTTTGTCCCTCCCTGCTGAACAACAGTGCCAGTGTGGTGCCACTACTCTGGCTGCTGCTGTTTTCCCCTGATAGGCCATCCCCCCCAACAGTATCCAAAACGGTATACTTGTT
Source organism: Heterodontus francisci (assembly GCF_036365525.1). Taxonomy (NCBI): domain Eukaryota; kingdom Metazoa; phylum Chordata; class Chondrichthyes; order Heterodontiformes; family Heterodontidae; genus Heterodontus; species Heterodontus francisci. Next base: position 33,981,752 of record NC_090381.1, on the reverse strand, counting down.
AGAGAGGGGATAGCCACAGGGGATTCCTGCACTGACTGCCTGCCCCTTCTAGCGGTCGCCCATCTATCTGCCTGCACCTTGGGTGTAACCACTTCTCTAAAACTCCTGTCTATGACACTTTCTGCCACCTGCATGCTCCTAAGTGCATCCAGTTGCCGCTCCAACTGATCCATGCGGTCTGTGAGAAGCTGCAACTGGGTACACTTCCTGCAGATGTAGTCGTCCGGAACGCTGGAAGCATCACGGACCTCCCACATCTCACAGGTGAAGCACTTCACCCCTCTAACTGACATTTCTAGCACTAATTAATTAATTAATTTAAAATAAATAAATACTTTTAAATCCTTACTAAATTGTTATAATTAACTATATGGTCCCTAGTGCTAGATTCCTACTATAAATATTAAATGCTAACTAAATACAGTAATCTCCTCCCTCTGGTTTAGTTACTCTACTTATTAATTAGTTCATTAGGGTTTTAATCAATTTTTATCAATGTTTTATTTTCAAATTCAGTAAAAAAAAATTCCCTACCAGCCAGTCAGGCCACAGCTTACCTGTGACGTCACTGTCAGCTTTTTTTTACCAGTGGTAAGTTTTTTATACCTACCGGTCCGGAACTCCACCCTCCGAGTCTTCTCCCAGTCAGCTGTGCTCTTTGGAAGCTCTCAGCTCCCCTCACTCTGAGGACAGGTAGGAAATGAAAGGAGCTCCTTGCTCCCTCCTTACCGAACTTCCTCAGTTACCGAACTTCCACTGTAGCACTCTAATGCAACCCAAGTCAGCACTGTAAGATGGCTCATTTTTATACTGACTGACTCTAGCCCCCTGAAAACTGGTTTAAGCCACTCCTCTAATTAACAAGGTGCAGCTGCAAGCAGAGCCTGAGTGAACCCTGTTTAAAACTGGTCTAAAACTCACCTTCTCCAACCCTAACAGCAACTGTTAAGTTAATCTGCTAAATAAAAGACAGATTAGATTTAAAATAAAATTAACCTTTAATTATCCTCAGTTACCAAACTTCCACTGTCGCACTCTAATGCAACCCAAGTCAGCACTCCAGTGCAGTCCACTGTCCAGCAAACAGTTTTAAAGGTAATTCATCATTTTATATTTCAGTATTTTTGCCAGAAAAAGATGCCGCTGACGTCTTAAGAATTAGAAAACGGCATAATTACCTCTTTGAAGAATTTAGACCTGGAAATATGGAAAGGGAGTGTCATGAAGAAACGTGTGTATTCGAAGAGGCAAGAGAGATTTTGCACTCGACGGATAAGACTGTAAGTATCTTGCAGTCAAGCAGCATCCTAGTACATAAGACATCAACACTGACAATTTTATTAACAATTTCCTGATATTCCATTATTGCTCTAATCGTGGAATTTGATGGACATTGAAGACTGAGGGAAAGATGTCTGTCTCTTTGCTGACGATTTAATATGTATGAAAATGATGGTGTAATATCAAAGCATTGGTAAAGTTGGCAGGGTTGTCAATGCCAAGTGCTTTCTTGAAAATGGGTTTGGCAAATGGTTTTCTTTTTAGTGAGGGAACAAAAACTAGGACAGCAAGCTGCAACAGCACTCCCCTCCCCCCACCACTCCCATTACCACTCATAGTAATTCCTGTACAAGCGAAGGGTGGTTTGTGGCTAACATCAAATGTGTATTAACAATTAGAGAAAACTGCTTAAGATGATGAATAGCAGTGCCATCTAGAGTAGGGATATCAGAGGTTACACCTCTCATTTGCCCCCACACTCCACTCCTGACCCAAAAGCTCCATATTGAGTTACTTGATCTTAGTCAGGCAGCAATAGGTTTGCTACAGTTGGCCTCAGATTCACTGGATCACCTTTGTTCCTGCTGATGATCATTATACTGTGGCCTTTGTTAGGAATTGAATATGGCTAGATTTTGGGGATCAACTGTGACGGCATTACCTTGGATAGCCTTCCAAAACATTGTCTAATCTGGGAATGTCCAAATATTATGCATTTGTGGATCCAATGAGTAGATACCTTGGAGTCCCGGTGCATACAACGGAGCCTAGTTCATAAAATGGGTTAAATTCTATGGACTGGACCTCCCTCCATTCTCCCGCTGGGAAAAATTGGTCTGGGGGAGCTACTGCTATTTGTTCCCCCAGACCTCATTTTGCCTCCAACCCGCCTTGTGAATGCCAGCGGAAATGTAGGTTTTGTCCAGGCTAAAGAACTGGACATTGTGAAGTAACCTGCACTGTACAGTGCTGTAAGCCCCAGTGCCTGGCAGGTGCTGGAAAGAATCGAAAGAAACATTGCCTTGCAATGGAAAACAAGGCAAGTAAGTCGAGATAGTGCAGGTTTAATGTGTACAGGAAGTGCTTCATTTAGTAAATTTTGACTGAAGTTCCCTCATCATCTGCCAGTACATTCTTGCCAAACATTCAGCCTGGTAATGCTGTTTGGAATATCCTTCAAACCTGTCCTTTTATCTATCATGTCTCTGTATCTTTTTTTAACTTTCTATCATGCATATAACTGATATATATGTAGTTTCTGTAAATTGGTTGCTTATGACAAGAATCTAGTCAAGTGAAATATATTTGGCTAATACTTCAGGTTGTTGTACTTCTGATGGATGTGAATTTCTCTCGGGTAATAGACAGAACTCATTATCTATCATTACTGCTATTATTAAAGGAGTTTCATACAAAAGGAATATCCATTTCTGACCTGGCCCACTAATAGTTCCGCCATAGTGAGGGGGTCGCTGTTCACATGCCATCTACTTGAATAATAATAATAAGGGGGGACCTGAATGAGGTATACAAAATTATGAGGGGCATAGGTAGGGTAGATAGGAAGAAACGTTTTCCCTTAGTGGAGGTGTCAATAACCAGGGGGCATAGATTTAAGGTAAGGGGCAGGAGGTTCAGAGGGAATTGAGGAAAAATGTTTTCACCCAGAGGGTGGTTGGAATCTGGAACACACTGCCTGAAGGGGTGGTAGAGGCAGCAACCCTCACAACATTTAAACATATTTAGATGAGCACTAGAAATGCCATAGTATACAAGGCTACAGGCCAAGTGCTGGAAAATGGGGTTAGATGGTGCTTGATGGCCGGCACGGACACGATGGGCCGAAGGGCCTGTTTCTGTGCTGTATAACTCTATGACTCTATAACAGAACAGGTAATATTCTAATTACCAGCCTGTTCACATGGAGTCAGCAACTTCCTTCAAATAACATGCTGAGATAAAAAGGACTTTGGTCTGAAGTGAGAAAAAGCTACATGAAGAAATATAAATCCGACGGACTTTCCATATTCTGCAGCCCTTTGGCATCGCCTGGTTTTTTTCACACTGTGGCAGTGTGATGGGACTCCATGGGTAGAAACATACCTACATTACAATCACCAAAGACCCAGTTAAAAGGCTCTGAAAAGGACATTAAGAATTCAAACTTTCTATTATTTCTGGAAATGATTTTAAAAGTAACGAAAGAGTCTAAGTATGTTTTGTGGTATCCATTTTACTTCTATGTAATTTTAAGTATATAAATAAATCTAAATACTAGTTTTAGCCTGGCCAGTATGATCTGACAGCAAGGTGGTTTTTAGTATGGTGTTTTACATCTTTTGGAAAGGGTAGGAATGGATACATATTGAACAGCCTTTGAAACCCCCATTGCAATGTATCCTGGTAAAAGCATAATTGTTATTTCTTTGACATGCAGTCTTTTCCATGGTGCAGTTAAGATTTTCATCTTTGGACTCGTAGGTCTGTCATTGGAACCTGCATTTTGTTGTGAACATGAAAAGCGAGAAAGCCTGAATTATAACTGCACACTTCCTTGACAATAGTTTAAATCAAGTATAAAGCACAGATCAGATCGTGAAGAATGTGGAGGTTGGAGAATATAGGTAAAGTTAGTTCATGGTAATTTAATTGGCACTTTCAAAATTATGAGAGGAACTAAAGAATTGGTCACTACGGTGAAGCCTCCAATTCCTAGGAAACATAAATTGAGGGATATGGTGAGAAGTTGGTATTCATGGCTATGGTGAGAAGATGGGTAGGTGGGATTGAGGGAATATGGTGAAATGGTGAGGAGGTGGGGATAATCCACAAAAAAAGGGACAGGCTTCTTGTGCCTGATGGGCTTCTTTTTTTTCTGAATCTAACTCCCGCCCTGTTCCTTTTGTAAGGTATGCAAAGTAGAAGCTTTCCATTTCATTGCATGAATACTACATCTGAGATTCCAGTCTCTTACTGATGTTGTATCTAATCAACTGTGTATTTTTTTTGACAGTTAATATTTTGGAACAAGTATGTTGGTAAGTAGACCATTCTCTGTCAAATTGTAGCCTAGGCAGAGAAAGAATAAAGAGGAAATAATAACAAAAAGAATAAAACTGTTTGCCTTCAGTATGCTAGCTTTGTCACTACACATGCTGCTCCCTTCTTCATCGCATTTTCCACACACGGTCAGTAACACACACAAATAAACAAAAAGTCTCGCATTTATATAGTGTCTTTAACAATCATAGAACGTCCCAAACTGCTTGACAGACAATGAAGTACTTTTGAGGTGTAGTTACTGATCTAATGTAGGAAACACAGCGGCCAGAATATGCATAGCAAGCTCCCATAGACAACAATGTGATAATAACCTGATAATCTGTTTTTTGTGATGTTGATTGAAGGATAAATATTGGCCAGTATACAGAATCACAGAATTGTTACAGTGCAGAAGGAGGTTGTTTGGTCCCTCGTGTCTGTACTGATTCTTCAAATGAGCAATTCACTTAATGCCATTCCCCTACCTCCTCCCCATAACCCTGCACATTCTTCCTTTTCATATAACTGTCTAATTCCTTTTTGAAAGCTTCAATTGAACCTGCCTCCACCACACTCTCAGGCAGTGCAATCAAGACCTTAACCACTCACTGTGTGAAAAAGTTTTTCCTCATTTCGCTTTTGCTTCTCTTACCCATTACTTTAAATCTGTGCCCCCTTGTTCTCGATCCTTTCACAAGTGGGAACAGTTTCTCTCTATCTACTCTGTCAAGACCCCTCATGATTTTGAATACCTCTATCAAATCACCTCTCGGCCTTCTCTTCTCCAAGGAAAACAGTCCTAACTTCTCCAATCTATCTTCATAACTGAAGTTCCTCATCCCTGGAACCATTCTCGTGACTCTTTTCTGTACTCTCTCCAATGCCCTCACTTCTTTCCTGAAGTGCGTCGCCCAGAATTGGACACAGTATTCCAGCTGAGGCCGAACTAGTGTCCTATACAATGTCAACATAACTTCCTTGCTCTTGTACTTTATGCCCCTATTAATAAAGCCCAGTATACTGTATGCTTTATTAACTGCTCTCTCAACCAGTCTTGCCACCTTTAAATGACTTATGCACATATATACCCAGGTCCCTCTGCTCCTGTGCCCCCTTTAGAATTGTACCCTTTATTTTATATTGTCTCTCTATGTTCTTCCTACCAAAATAAATCACTTCACATTTCTCTGCATTGAACGTCATCTGTCACCTATCTGCCCATTCCACCAACTTGTCTATGTCCTTTTGAAGTTCTACACTATCCTCCTCACAGTTCACAATGTTCCAAGTTTTGTATCATCCGCAAACTTTGAAATTGTGCACCAAGGTCTAGGTCATTAATATATATCAGGAAAAGCAAGGGTCCGAACACTGACCCCTGGGGAACTCCACTACAAACCTTCCTCCAGTCAAAAAACATCCATTAACCACTGCTTTTTGTTTCCTGTCACTCCAATTCCATATCCTTGTTGCTACCGTCCCTTTTATTCCTTGAGCTATAACTTTGCTCACAAGTCTGTTGTGTTGCACTGTATCAAACCTTTTGAAAATCCATGTACACCACATCAACTCTCTGTTACCTCCTCAAAAAACTCTAGCACACCAGAAAGAACACCCCTGCTTTTCATCAAAATAGTGCCATGGAATCTTTTACGTCCACCTGAGAGGGCAGACAGGGCCTTGGTTTAATATCTCATCTGAAAGACAGCACCTATGGCAGTGCTGCACTCCGTCAGTTTTGCACTGGAGTGTCCACCTTGATTTTTGTGCTCAAGTCCTGGAGTCAGTCTTGAACCCAAAAACGTCTGATTCAGAGGCTAGTGCGCTACCAACTGAGCCATTGCCGACATATGAATAGAATAACAAATGTTCCAGAACAAAAACAAGCCATTCTGCTCCTCAAATCTGTACCCATGTTTTCCTCTAGTCTAATCCCAGTCTTTTGCTCACCCCATTCCCTTTAACATTCCTTCTTTTAATGATCTTTTATCTGTACAGCAAAAGCATGTAAGTTCCCCAAAAGTACACAAGGAGACTTTCCATAGTGCATTGTTTCCACCTGCTAATCCTCAACTGGGAGGAGGAGAGCCTTCGGAGCAAGAGGTGCCAATTCCCTACGAGTGGGCCATTTCCATTCTGTGGAATTTCACTGTCCGGTTACTCCAAAGTATCATTATTTTACTGTTTTGTCATTCCACTGTGTAACCATTACATCATATGATAAGAACCTGGGGGTTGAAATTGAGCTGTGTGACATTAGTAATGGATGCAGTAAAGCGCTGTTGTGAAATTACTTTCTCAACTGTTTAAATGAAAATATGAGCCAATTTATTTGAGATCAGCAAAGGCTTTTCATCAAATGTTTTACATTCCCATTGCTAATATCACACAGTGCATTATCCAATCTTCTTAAGATTAATTTATAAACTAATAACTGAGGAAATAGGAGATGGAGTAGGGCCATTTGGCCCTTCGAGCCTGCTCTGACATTCAACAAGATCTTCTGCCTGAACTCCACGACCCTGATAATAGATTCTAGCATTTTCCCTACTACTGATGTCAGGCTAACTGGCCTACAGTTCCCTGTTTTCTCTCTTCCTCCTTTCTCCTTTCTTGAATAACAGGGTTTTATTTTTGCTGCCTTCTAATCTGTGGGGACCATTCTAAAATCTAGGGAATTCTGGAAGATCAAAGCCAATGCATCCACTATCTCTGTAGCCACTTCTTTTAAAACCCGAGGATGTAGGCCATCAGGTCCAAGAGATTTGTCAACTTTTAGTCCCACTAATTTCGCAGTAGTAACTAATATTAATTTCTTTAAGTTCCTCATTTTCATTAGACCCTTGGTTCCCCACTATTTCCGGAATGATTTTGTGCCTACTGTGAAGAGAGATACAGAGTGTTCATTTAATGTCTCTGCCATTTCCTTATTTCCCATTATAATTACTTCTGTCTCTGCCCTGTAAGGGACCCATGTTTACTTTAACTAATTTCATTTTTACATACCTACAGAAGCTTTTACAATCTGTTTTTATGTCTCTTGCTAATTTAATCCTCCCTCTCTATCAATTTCTTGATCCTCCTTTCCTCAATTCTAAAATTCCCCAATCCTCCGGCTTACTACCCTTTTTGGCAACATTATAAGCCACTTCCTTTAATCCATCTTCAACTTCTTATTAGCCACAGTTGGACCTGTTTTCCCATGGTGTTTTTATTCCTTAAGGGAATATATATTTGTTGCGAATTTTGAATTATTTCTTTAAATTTTTGCCTTTGCTTATCTCCCATCATATCTTTTATTCTAATTTCCCGATCTACCTTAGCCAACTCACCCCTCACGCCTGCATTGTTTGCTTTGTTCAGATTTAAAACCCGAGTTTCCGATTTAACTAAATCACTCTCAACCTCAATATAAAATTCTACTCTTCCCCAGGGGCTCCTTTACAACAAGGTTATTAATCAACCTATTGTATTGCACAATACTGAATCTAGAATAGCCCATTCCTCAACATACTATCTTGAATGCATTCCATAAGCTTGTCCTCCAAACTGCAAATTTGGTTTGGCCCCATGATTATTGTATTACCCTTCTTACATGCAGCTCTATTTTCCTGATTAATACTCAGCCATATACTACCCCTGATAACTTCCACCCCCTTGCTTATCAAGAATCTATCTACCTCTGCCTTAAAAATATTCAAAGACACTGCTTCCACTGCCGTTTGAGGAAGAGAATTCCAAAGACTCACGACCCTCTAAGAGAAAAAAAAATTCTCCTCATCTCTGTCTTAAATGGATGATCTCTTATTTTTAAACAGTGACCCCTAGTTCTAGATTCTCCCACAAGGGGAAACATCCTTTTCACATCCACCCTGTCAAGACCCCTCAGGATCTCATATGTTTCAATCAAGTTGCCTCTTACTCTTCTAAATTCCAGCGGATACAAGCCTAGCCTGTCCAATCTTTCCTGGTAAGACAGCCCGCCCATTGCAGGTATTAGTCTAGTAAACCTTCTCTGTACTGCCTCCAATGCATTTACATCCTTCCTTAAATAAGGAGACCAGTGCTGTACACAGTATTCCAGATGTGGTCTCACCAATGCCCAGTATAGCTGTATATCCTGGAATGCTTAGTCCCTAACCTTAATAACCCTGCAACCACATCTCCATAATGGCTATTAGATCAAACCCATTTATTTCTGTCTGTGGTATTCATCCATTTTGCTGTGAATGTTTCGTGCATTTAGCTTTAACTTTTTTAAATTTTTCCCTGATGTTACCTTAGTCAGTAATGCTCTGTTTTACCTAAATCACTACTCTGCTCTTGTCTTTTGTCTTACTGCTTTTGAAGTTACCTTTTCGTGAATCCTCCCACTCACTCCCTTCATTAGCTTAATGTCCTATCTACCACGCTAGTTATTAGTTTCGCCAGGACATTGATCCCAGCCTGGTTTAAGCGGAACCCATCCCAAGGGAGCAGTTTTGTAAATCAGTATCAGCTCAAAACATGAACAAGTACTTTGTGCTTTTGTACATCATACATGTGAGGCAGTGCCCTTTTTCTTTCCACCTTGAGCTACCTGCTTCAGTTCCCATAAACACTATTAGATATATCAGGCCAAATAGGTGTTTGTGATGACATAATTTGAAGAATGAAGAAGATTCTGATACCAAATTAGCAGGAATAGCAAACTGTGGGGAAGAGTGCAATTGATTTGCTGGAGAGCATTAGTAGAGGAGTGGGCAGTTAGGTGGCAGATATCATTCAAGGTAGAGAACAGTGGGGAAAAGAACAGTGAAAGGAATGTGTACCCTAAATAGTAAGGATTTTAACAAAGTGGATGATTAGAGATCTCAGGATACAGATATATATGGAGTGAAATTGGTCTTGGGTGGTAACAGAAAATGACTGATAGTGAATCGACTGCTTGTTTTACACCCTGTCTGATTTTCTTTTCCATTGATGTCATTCACAAAATATCACCTACTTGTCTTGTTAGTGTGCTCTGTTACTTACAGGAGATCAGCTAAGCACACCTGCTGAATTGGGCTTGAAAACTGTATATTTGCCTACGAAATGGACTCCAATAATTGATGTTTCTGAGATGTGAAGGGTATTCCAGTTAACTTACTTGCACATTGCATTAAGGACTACCATAGAAACATAGGAACAGGAGTCGGCCATTTAGCCCCTCGAGCCTACAGCACCATTCAATGAGATCATGGCAGATCTGCGACCAAACTCCATATACCTGCTTTTCTCCCATAACTTTTAATAATTTTGCTAAACAAAAATCTATCAATCTTAGATTAAAAGTTTACATTTGATTTAGCATCAATTGCTGTTTGCGGAAGAGAGTTCCAAACTTCTACCACCCTTTATGTATAGAAGTGTTTCCTAATTTCACTCCTGAAATGTCTGATCTAATTTTTAGACAGTGCCCCATAGTTCTAGACTCCCCAACTGGCGGAAATAGTTTCTCTCTATCTACCCTGTCTGACCCTCTTAATATCCTGAAAATTTCAAATAAATCACCCCTGAACCTTCTCAATTCCAGGGAAACAACCCTAGTTTGTGTGATGATAAACAGAAAATGCTGGAAATACTCAGCAGGTCTGGCAGCATCTGTGCAGAGAGAAACAGAGTCAGTGTTTCAAGTCTGTGACCTTTTATCTCTCCCTGTGACTTAACCCTTGGGGTCAAGGTATCATTCTGGTAAATCTACACTGCAATCCCCCCAAAGCTAATATATCCTCCCTAAGGTGTGGTGACCAGACTGCTCACACTTGTGTTCTAACCTGGGCTTTGTATAGCTGCAGCATGATTTCTGCTCCCTTCTAGTTCTCTAGATATAAAGACCAGCATTCCATTAGCCATTTTGATTATTTTCTGGCACTTTAATTTAATTACATGCCTTTTTAAAAATCAGCCACGAGGATCCACACAGGGGCACATCTACTTAGTCCTGAGAGATTAGACACAGGTTGCAAGAGCTACAGTTTAGAGATTCTCAAATATCAGAACCACTGGAGTTTAATCAGCTGAAACTGCACGGTCTACAGGAAGTGGTAAGCTTCCTATTGCTTGTCCAGCTATGACCACCCTACCTTTGTGGCATTGTCTTGTCAGATTTTGTGTTGCTGAGTGGAAATAGTCCGCTTCGTGGAAAGCTTTACTCCTCAAGGTCCCATTAGTGAGCCAAGCTGGTTAGAATTTGAATAACCAGTTGGTGAGTGATAGAACACTGGAGCCTAGACTTTAAACATTTACAAGCTCTTATTTAGAGACACACATTACATATTGTGCACCTCCAACAAACACTCTGCTCCTATTTATATGAGAACAGGTGCGTCCCCATTTAATATCATACAATTAACACCTAATTGGCACACAGTTAACATATTCCCTTCTCTCTAAGTAAAAAATAAAAATTAGACTTTATATGTGCAACCAAAATTTCAAAAAAAGTGAAGGACTTCCATTCTCCGTACAAAGCATTACGTTAAGAGATGGCCCCCTTCAGGACCCCTGTCACTTTCTTTATACGTGCACTTTGTTTTGTAAAACAATCTGACAGTTGATGGCTTGACTGTACCCATTTAATTTTAGAGAGTTACTTTCTCTCCAGCATTTGTTTCAAGCGGGCCAGGCCAATCTGTAATCTTTTCTCACTCACATTTTTCATAGGGTGTATATTATCCCACAATGAACAATTATCTACATAATGTTCAATGGGTATACTATCTTCAATACCCCTACTGTACAGAATGTCACTCAAACTACTTGCCAAATAGAATTCTGTACGTACTACCTGCATAAGAGTCAGTATTTCAGCAGCCAGAGTATTTTAACAACACTTTTTTATTTTAGCTTCCAAATTAAAGGACAACATTTCACATTCTCATTCATAAGAGATACTATGAAACCAGCTGCACTAGAATACCCATCAGGAAGATTAGCATGTGAAGCATTACTAAAGTTGTCTTTTTCATGGAAGGTTTACTCAACAGCATGGGTATCTCACAAGAGACTACATCTACATTATAAAATAGCTTTTTCCAGTTATTTTACATGGAATCACCACTCCCGAGGGACCTCAAGGTGTTGTCATTGCCAAACTTGAAACAAATAGTACTTCTATATTCCTTAACCTTGCATGGTTCGTGACTTAGTGAATCAAGATAACATTTTAACCAGTCTTGCCCACATACTGTTGAAGTACATGCATTATCCAATACTGCACAATTATAGAATCATAGACTCACAAAATGGTTACAGCGCAGAAGGAGGCCATTCAGCTCATCGTGTTCATGCCAGCTCTCTGTAAAAGCAAATCAGCTAGTCTCACTCCCCAACCCTTTCCCTGCAGCTCTGCAAATTTTTTCTCTTCAGGTGCTTATCCAATTCCCTTTTGAAAGCCACAATTGAATCTGCCTCCACCACACACTCAGGCACGAATGATAATTAAAGGAGTCCGTAACTAACACATTCATCACAGGACATACTCCTTGTGACCAATATAATTTGTTCATATTCATCATGATCTTCATCCTCCTCCTCAGAACTATTTCTTCTTGTTTCGTTTCAAAGACTCTATCTCTTCACACTGGGCAGTTTGCCACATGATAATACTTTGAGTCACACCTGAAGCATCTATTAACTTTTCCTTGGGATTCCTGGGGTTCATTTACCTATTATTACTATTGCAATTTCGTCTTCTCCTGATATAACCGGATTTGCTATAGATACTTTCATCACCAGTCTGTCTTTAATTCCTTCGTTCCATTGACAATGACAACAGTGTCAGTATCTGGACTATTTCAAATCCCGGTAACCATCGAATCTTCTATTCTTTGTGTCACCCCGGAATACCTCATTTGTTCCATAAGGGCTGAAGGGAATGACTGTTTCCCCAGGAATTTTAAAGCAGCAGATGTCTGATCAAATAGAGTTTCCTTTTCTGAGAACTGGACACCGGTTAGAACTAGTTGCCTGTCCACATGAGACACCTTAGCACAATCTAGTAATTTAAACTTTAGTACCTATCCAGTCATCCCCAAATTGAACTTGATCAACCTCTTGCACAACTCATTAAAGTCTATGATATAGTCTTCCATGGAATAACTGTCCATTTTCCAAAATCTATCAAATTCTGACCAGGCCTTATAGGCATTAACAGGTCAGCTTACTTGTAGATTCCATCCAGGAATTTCATTAGAGAGTCAAAATTATCATCACTATCCAATTGAGTGTCATCCATCTCAGAAAATACCTTTCTTCTGATTTTACTTTGTGTAGGAAGCAACAACGCCAGGACCATAATTTGTTTCCTCTTTGGTAGAGTAGTAACCAGTGTCCTTAAGTCAACCTCATTCTTCCACTGTTCAGATATGCATTGGAGTTTAGAAGATTGAGAGCTAATCTTATTGAAATGTATAATATTCGAAGGAGGCTTGACAGGGTAGATGTGAGAGGATGATTCCCATCATGGGGGAACCGGGAACTAGGGGCACAGTTTCAAATTAAGGGCTCTCGCATTTAAGACAGAAATGAGGAAGAATTTCTTCTCTCAGAGAATCATTGGTGTTTGGAATTCTCTTCCCCAGAGAGCAGTGGAGGTTGAGTCATTGAATATATTCAAGGCTGAGTTAGACAGATTTTTGATTGACAAGGGTTATGAGGGACAAGGAGGAAAGTGGAGTTAAGGCCACAATCAGATCAACCATGATCTTATTGAATGGCGGTGCAGGCTCGAGGGGCTGAATGGCCTACTCCTGCTTCTTATGTTCTTATGTAATGTTCTTATATCATTCATACTCCAAGACCATCAGAGGGTAATCGTATCCCAACAATTTAAATTTATTTTCTGCCATTTTCCACAACGGCCGCTAGGATTTATTTTTAGATCTGTCTGAAGAAAAATTGTAGTTTCTAACCTTCACCTAAGGCAACCATCCTCTGCTACCAAGTAAGAACTCAGATAGCCAGATGATGTAGGATAGAACACTAGAGCCTTGTCTTGTACACACTTATAAGCTTTTATATACAGAGACATACAAGTGTATATGTACCTCCAATCAACAACCACACTTTCAGCCGGCTCCTGCTGAACACAGGTGATTCCCCAATTAATGCCCACCACCTTAATTCAATTAACCTTCAATTGATATACAATTAACACCCAGGGAATGAACATAGCACCTTTCACAACCTCAGGATGTCCCAAACTGCCACACAGTCATTTACTTATTTTGAAGTCTAGTCACTGCTGTAATGTAGGGAAACATGACAGCCAGTTAGCACACAGCAAGGCCCACAAACAGCAATGAGAGAAATGACCAGTAAATGTGTTTACATGATGTTATATTTAGGGATACATTTTGGCTAAAATACCAGGAGAGTTGCCCTGCTCTTCTTCGAATCGTGCACGTCCATGTGCGAGAGCAGATGGGGCCCTCAATATAGTATCTCATCCAAATGATTCCATCAGAACTCCCTCAGTACTGTAGTGAAGTGTCAACCTAGATTTTATGCTGATGTTGCTGGAATGTGGCTTGGTCCATAACTTCTGACACAGAAGTGAGAATGCTGCCTATAAGCCAAGGCTAACACTTACCATAAATTGTACAAGGATTACTCCCTAACAAACACATTTTTCATTGCGGACCTCCCATAAAACATAAGAGGTCAGTAGGCAATTGTTTATTTTTTATTCATTCATGGGATGTGGGCGTTGCTGGCGAGGAGAGCATTTATTGCCCATCCCTAATTGCCATTGAGAAGGTGGTGGTGAGCTGCCTTCTTGAACCGCTGCAGTCCATGTGGGTGGGGTAGGTACACCGACAGTGCTGTTAGGAAGGGAGTTTCAGGATTTTGACCCAGCAACAGTGAAGGAATGGTGATATAGTTCCAAGTCAGGATGGTGTGTGGCTTGGAGAGAACTTGCAGGTGGTGCTGTTTCCATGCATCTACCGCCATTATCCTTCTAGGTGGTAGAGGTCACGGGTTTGGAAGGTGCTGTCGACGGAGCTTTAGATGGTACACACTACTGCCACTGTGCACCAGCGGTGGAGGGAGTTAATGTTTGTGGATGGGGTGCCAATCAAACCGGCTGCTTTGTCCTGAATGGTATCGAGCTTCTTGAGTGTTGTTGGAGCTGCACCCATCCAGGCAAGTAGAGAGTATTCCATCACATACCTAATCTGTGCCTTGTACTTGGCGGATAGGCTTTGGGGAGTCAGGAGGTGAGTTACTCGCCGCAGGATTCTTAACCTCTGACCTGCTCTTCTACCCATGGTATTTATATGGCTACTCCAGCTCAGTTTCTGGTCAATGGTAAACCCCAGGATGATGTTAGTGGGGGATTCAGCGATGGTAATGCCATTGAATGTCAAGGGGAGATGGTTAGATTCTCTCTTGTTTGAGATAGTCATGGCCTGGCACTTGTGTGGTGCGAATGTTGATGAGATACTAAAAATATCATATATGTTGTTACGACCAAGGTGGGAGAAGTGAACTGTTAATTCAGTCCCACTTCTCCATGGGTCACAGCCAATTAGATATTCTATTTGTCCCCAGAATAAAGCACGCCAACCAGGTTCCTTTAATAAACAACAAAATTAATTGTTTATTATAAAACCAAGTCTTAACCAATAATGAAGTAAATGTATACATATGAATTGAGATATTAAAGCTCCTTATTTTTTTCTAGCCCTCATGCACACCCATACATCCCAAAACCGGTAAACTGGGAAAGAAAGGGATTTTGGTTTACAGCCAGTTCAGAGGAATAAATGGAATAAAAAAAACTTAGACTGCATGATCTGGAAGGAAGCTTTTCAGTTTGGCGAGGTGTCCCAAAGTCGAATAGTTGGATGTCACTCAAAGTCTTTCCAGGCGAGGTTAATGAACAGTCTGTTCAATGGTAGGCGTTCAAAGAACTTCAATGGCAGAAGGCTTCACATAGGTCTTCCATCGGGGTGTAGCAACAGGTCTCAGTTCTCACATTCAATGCAAAAATCCTTTTTCTAAAGATGCAAGATTTCTGCAAATTCAGGGTTTCTTTGAAAATGCAGAAGGCAACAGTACACTTCATATAAGCTTTTGCTTTTCAAGAGCAAGGATTCTTTACAGAGAGGTAATACTTTTCTGGTTGTTCTTCTGATCTCCAGGCAGGTCAAAATCAAATTTGAATTGCTTGCTTTAGTCCAAACTCACTGGCCAGAATTTTACGGTAGGTGGATGGGAACCAGAGTCTGACATGAAAGTCGGTGACGAACACGCTCCGGCCCAGCCTGGGGATCCGTCCCATATTTTACGGATCCCCAGGCTTTAATTGTCCCAAGGCGGGGCTTCCACCCACTTGAGGGAGGAGGTCCCGCCTCAGTGAGCTGCCAGCCAATCAGCAGGCCGGCAACTCTTGGTCCCAGCAGTGGCCACCGCTCCCGGTGGCCACTGCTGGGACTGCAGCCAAGCCGACACAATGGATCCAGGAGGGGGTAAGTAGGGGCATGCCTCACCAGGGGGATTGGTCCTTCCCTGGTGAGACTGGAGTGGTTCTTTGGGGGAAGGGGGATGCCTTGGGTCCCGGGGGTGGGTTGGGAGGCAGGGGTGGCCCTCAATCAGACACCTTGTGCCCGACTGCCATGCCCCCCCCCCCACCCCCCCGAGACGCGGAAAGGCCGGCAGCTATCGCTGAGTGGCCTTTCACGTCCCCAGCACACCCGCTTGCCATGGGTAAAATACTTAAGGGTCTCGATTGGCCTCGGGCAAGTGGGCAGTTTCCCACCCCCGCCCCCCCGCCTGACCTCCGTAAACCTGTCCAGAGGCGGAATTGGGGCGGGTAGGTCTCCCGGAGCCTGCCGCTCAATTTTATGCCGCCCCCATGCCCCCATCCAACAAGCTGTGACGGCGTAAAATTCCAGACACTGGCTTTTAAAAATTCAAAAATGAAACCAAAACCACCTAAAACAAGTCACATGCCAAGTCATAAATTCTGTCTTGTCACAACAGAGGGTAGCTTTGAGGTCAAACCCCCTGCTGGTTTCTTTGAAATACCTGCTTTCCCGTCCTTATTTACCAGTTCAACTTTTGTTGAACATCCTTTCAAAACATACATAAAGTTCAGCTATCTCCAAATGTCTCAATGTCCACTGAAATCCTTTTCAGTTTCCAAAAATATCAAATCCCAAGTTTTAATACAAAAAAAAATGGAAATCCTCATAACAATGTTATATCCTAATATTTTAGTGCAACTAAATCTGATACTAGTGCTGTAATCGGGGAAAAAGAACTGAAGCAGCTAGCCCGAGGTGACATAGAAATATTAGAAGGCTGGTCACCTACCACACAATGCCGAGAGGTACACAGTTCCCATGTATAGAAATATCAGTTTAAAAATATTCTACCATACTGCATTTACCACAAAAGCTAGCCACAGCTAAAGATAGAATAAATTCCACAACAGAGTTTGCTGATGCGGGTTACAGCACAAACTAAACACAACCTTTTCAAATTAAATTCTGTACATCATCAATATTGTCTCTGATCTGAAGGCAGTCCTGCTCTCTAATCATCTATCTCTAAATGTGGCCAGATATTATGTAGGAGAAAATACCTAAGTTCCCCAGATGTACTCATTTATGAACTGATTAATGGAGTCCATCATACTGAAAGTCTACATTTATCAAGGAGCTCAGCCTTTCATTAAATGTATCTGTCATAGACGGTGACCAGTGTGAGCCTAATCCATGTGCCAATAATGCAACTTGCCAGGATTTGATTGGGAGCTACTATTGTCACTGTCCTGAAGGATTCGATGGGCACCGTTGTCAGTATGGTAAAGTTTATATTTTTTATTTGAATTAAAATCATTGTTCAATATTTTCAGATGATATCAGAAACAGTGTTTGTGCTCAGTAAAATTAAAGAGTGGTAATTCTATACCTAATGAGAGCATCAAACAATGCAAGACCAATTACAACACTGAACTGTCATCAATCCTCTCCCAATTCACCTCAAAATAAACTATATTCTGCAATGTAAGACCTACTTTATTTAACATTTTCAGTCCGTGTTCTGTTTTAAATGATGATTATCTATCAACTGATAGTTGTGCACTAAAATGAGATTATTCTGGACTCATTGACCCCAATATTTATGGAGAGCAGAGGCAGGTAGCGGGGTGGGGGCAGGGGGATACCCAGGAATGTGAGTAACCCAGAGGCAGGACCTCATTTAAATTAAATTTTTTGTCCCCTCTTCCCAGCCTGCAGCCAGCAAGTTTGAGAGGCTGGCTGTTGGGTGGAATGGCCCGCTTCACAGTCTGCAGCCATGGAGCAGAGAGGAAAGAGGGAGAGATTGGGGATTGGGGAGGGAAAGGATGGAGAGAAGATCACAGACTGTGGAGAACATCAGTTAGGGGAGAGGAATATCAGATCGCAAGAAGGAAACAGGTTTGCTTGGTGGTCTGGGCGAAGCACTCCTGCTACTCCTGGCCCACAAGCAGTGCTGTAAAGGCACTTAGCTGATGTATCCAGCTGTTCTCGCCTCTCTTCAGCTGCCGGGTTCCCTGAGCCCTGGGAAACCCCACTCACAGGCGGCAAAAGTAAAACTATGGTTTTATTTGAGGCACGAAGCCTCCTTAAAGTATTTAAAAGACAGACCTGCCTCTGGAGAGCAGGTTGATCACCTGTCCCACAGTTTGCTGCAGTTAAAACTGGAAGTGACTTTGTTGGGGTTGTTTTCAGATTTTTCAATTTTTAACTTGTCCCTCTCCCATCTGTCCTAGGGGAGTTAAAGTTCCCATTGTCACCCATTAAGGGCCTATAGTGAAACTACTTCCATAAACTTATTCATAATCATTGAGTCTATGGCAGTCTCGTTCTAGGTCAATGTCAGTCATTGACGGCTTAAATTGAGATTTCCCTAAACTCATTTGAAAGCCAAACATCATGTTTATTCTCACAGTTGTACCAAAGCCAAGCATAATTCACCTGTGCTACCAAGCACATGACTGTCCCATTGAACCAAAACCTCATACCCTCTACCCAGGGCTGTTAAATATCAGAGTCTGAAAATTACAGCATTGCCATTGTAGTGTGACAAGGCAGGACTTCCAACTGCTCTTCCAGCCTTGCCGTGAATCCATCCCAAATTCTGGGTTTGAGGTTATTTAGATATGTAACTGCACTTCTGGCGTCCTTGCCCTATAGATCCAGCAGCATTTCCTTTCCTGCTGTTCCCTCTCTGGTGGGCTCCTTATGTAAATGGCAGTCAATTTTTCTTGGATTGATTGTTGTTGAGTACAGCATTGTGGGGTTTACGTTTGACCCTGTACACCTTCATGTATGTATACTTACATATAGAAGGCGGGAATGGAAGGATTTATCCCCTGATGTTATCCCTTTCGTGGCATAAACACTCATCAGTTATAACAGGGTTTCCTATGACTCAACATGGGCAGCACTACAGGAGATCTATGAGTAATATAATATAGACATTCATGGCTCTGACTTAATTGTGTTCATCACATGCAAATTTCTGTGCCACACTTAAAAGAAATATATTATAACAATTAGTAGTCCAACCTCTGATCTGATGATCAACTGAGACCAATAAGCCTCTAAATGAACTGAGCAAGGCCCTTAAGGAAGGCATCAGAGTAATACAATGTGCTTTACATCATGTAGTGCTATCCATATAAACCAGTGTATCCATTTTCCTGCCATGTGCAAGAGGTCTATTAGTAGCTGGAGTATTTTCCACTTTGTTTAAAACCATTACTTGAACATTTCACAATAGAATTACTGTAGAAAGAATCTTGCATCTCACCACTTTCTGCTTTTAGTACTGGTGGCAACAAACTGCTCTGACAATTATGGTTACTGTGCCCATTTCTGCCACGAAATTCCGGAGAGAAACAGACGGGAATGCTCATGTGCAAGTGGCTACAAGCTAAGTGAAAACGGATTCTCCTGCAATGCATCAGGTAAGGAGCTGCTAAAATAACACTTGGATGAGATTTCTTTGCTGTTTAAATTGAGGTGTTACCCTAGATTACTAGAGTTTCCAGAGATATCTGGTATTACCTGCAGTATTGAGGTTCTTGGAGTATCTTGGGTTACTGGATTCCCAGGCTTTCTGGGGTATCTACATTTCCTCGGTATGTGGCTATCTATTTCTCTATCTCTGTAACCTACTTGAGCCCTACAGCCCTCTGAAGTCACTGCACTCCTCCAATTCTGGCCTCTTCTGCATCTCTGATTTTCTTTTTTTCCAAAAATATACTTTATTCATAAAATTTGTTAAATTACGTTACATAACAGTTCAAATTTGACATTACGTAAAGTGCAATACAGTGCAGTTTCTTTCAATACAGTACATGAGATGGCTCATTACACTTGCCTTTAATGGTTATATTTACAATGTACATTTACATTTCATGTCCAGCATTCTCTGGTGCATACAGCCCGAGAGGTTTTACATGGTTTCCAGCACCGCGGTGTACTATGGCGGGAGGGCCTTAGACAGTGGCCTTTCCTCAATTGAGCCTTTGCAGTGACTGCCCCAAGCTTTAGTGTATCATTCAGCATGTAGTCCTGGACCTTGGAATGTGCCAGTCTGCAACACTCAGTCACGGACAACTCTTTGCACTGGAAGACAAGCAAGTTTCAGTAGACCAAAGTGTGTCTTTCACCGAGTTGATGGTCCTCCAGTAGCAGTTGATGTTTATCTCTGCATACATCCCTGGGAACAGCCCAAAGAGGGCTGAATCCTGTAATACAGAGCTGTTTGGGATGAACCTCAACAAAAGCCACTGCATCTCTTTCCAGACTTGCTTTGCAAAGGCACATTCCAGAAGGAGGTGGATGACGATCTCATCCCCACTGCAGCCGCCTCGAGGGCAACATGTGGAGGCAGTGAAACTTTGGACGTGCAGAAAGGATCTGACAGGGAGAGCCCTTCTTACCACCAGCCAAGCTACGTCTTGGTGCTTGCTGAAAAGTTCTGGCAATGAGGCATTCCACCAAATGAGTTTGACAGTCTGCTCAGGGAACCATCCAACAGGATCCACCATCTCCTTTTCCCGCACACAGTCCATTTTCAATCTCCAGCTAAAGCGGTAGATTTCTCGGGTGACCATCACAGCGCAGGAGCAGGTTATGGGCCAGACCTGTACTACATAGAGCAACACCGAGAGTGCCTTGCACCTGATGACTAGGTTCTTATCTGCAATGGAGAGGAAGTGTCATTCCTACATGTTCAGTTTCTGTTTGACCTTGGATATACCCTCCTCCCAGTTTTTGGTGCACTCCCTAGCCCCTCCGAACCATATCCCCAGCACCCACAAGTAGTCTAACCGAGCAGTGGAGGGGACAAAGGATTGGTCAGCCCAGTTTCCAAAGAACATGGCCTCACTCTTGCTGCAATTTACTTTGGCTCCCAAGGCCAATTCAAACTGATCGCAGATACTCATCAGTCTGCAAACCAACAGCAGATCTGATCAGAAGACAGCAACATTGTCAATAAACAGGGAAGCTTTGACCTGAGTGCTTCCTCTGCCTGGGATTGTTACCCCTCTTATGACTACATCCTTTGTGATGGACTTGGCAAAAGATTCAATACAGCACACGGACAAGACTGAGGAGAGAAGACAACCTTGCTGACTCCAGATTTGATTGAAAAACATTCCGATTCCTACCCATTGATTGAAACTGCACTACTGATGTTTGTGTTTAGCAGTTGGGTTCAATTGTGGATTCCTCCCCAAACCCCATTTTGGAGAGCATGTGCATTATGTAGGTGTGTAATATTTTGTCAAAGGCCTTCTCCTGGTCCAAGGTGATGAGGCAGGTGTCCACCCTCCTGTCCCGTACATAGGCGATCGTATCCCTGAGTAGTGCAACATTATCAGAGATCTTCCTGCCGGGTACAGTGCAGGTCTGATCAGGGTGCATCGGCAACTCCAGAGCTTCTGCATCCCCAATTTTCATCACTCCACCATTGGCAGTCATGTCTTCAGCTGCCTAGGCCATAAGCTCTGGAATTCCCTCCCTACTCCTTTTGCTTCTTTTAGGACGCTTCTTAAAACCTAACTCTTTGACCTAGCTTTTGGTTACCTGTCCTAATATCTCCTTATGTGGCTTGGTGTAAAATTTTGTTTGGTAATGCTCCTGTAAAGCGCATTCGAGCATTTTACTACATTATAGGTGCTTTATAAATGCAAGCTGTTGTCAATAGGTTATCAGCATTTACTGGGGTTATCCAAGTTACTGGGGTATCTGTGTTTCATTGGATATGTGGGTTACTGAGGTCTCGCGATTCATCATCATTGAGTTTAGAGAGGTAAAGAAAGAGCTAAGAAAGTGCTTGCATTTATACAGCATCATTTATGTCAGATTCCTCACAATGGCAAATGCGGCAGCCAGTTTACACACAGGTTATCTGGTTTACTGGAGCTACTATTATATGCAGGGTATTTGTGGTTACCTGATTTTGTAGAGTAGCCATGGGCACTTGACGTATAAAATCAAATTGGGGTCGCTCAGGTATCCAGCTTTCTTGAGTTATTCAGAGTTATTCAGGTATCAGGGATTGCAGAGGCATCTAGGGTTTCTGGGATATCTTGGGTTACTGGTGTACATGGGGAAGATTTGGTATACAGGACTCCTGGAGCAACCAGGCTTACTCGAAATATGCAAGCTTTCTAGATTATAACAAAAACAAACAACTTACATTGAAATAGCATCTTTAACACAGTAAAACATCCCTAGGTGCCTCACAGGAGAGTAATCAGACAAAAATTGACATCAAGCCAAAGAAGGAGACATTCAGACAAATGACCAAAAACTTGGTTAAAGCGGTAGGCTTTAAGCAGCATCTTAAATAAAAGAGGAGAGAGAGCCGGAGAGGCGGAAAGATTTACGGAGAGAATTTCAGATCTTGGGACCCAGACAGCTGAACGCCAGGTGGAGGAATTGGAGGATGGACAAGAGGCCAGAGTCTGGCAAATGCAGATTTCTCTGAGGGTAGAAGGGTTGAAGAAGATTACAGAGATAGGGATGGGCGAGGCCTTAGAGTGACACGAACATGAAGAAGACAAATTTAAAATTGAGTGTGTTTGTGAGTGAAAGATAATTGTGAAACTCAAGTCAGTGGCTTCTGATGGTGGTGGGTATTAAACAGTCAACCTTTGTTTAGTAAGTGACCCACTGTGTTCAATAATATTCTCAGTTCTCAGAGGCAGGACTGTATCTGTTGGGATTCTAGTGTCATCTCCTCTGTATTACAACAACAACTTGTATTTATATAGCACCTTTAACATTGTAAAATGTCCCAAGGTGCTTCACAGGGACATTATAAAGCAAAATTTAACAGTCACATAAGGAGATATTAGGCAGCTGACCAAACGTTCGATCAAAGAGCAGGGTTTTAAGGAACATCTTAAAGGAAGAAAGAGAAGTAGGGTGGCAGAAACCTTTAGGGATGGAATTCCAGAGTGAATGGCCTTGGCAGCTGAAGACACAAGCATCAATAGTGAGGCAATTAAAACTGGGGATGCTGAGCAGGCCAGAATTTGAGCAGTGCAGATAACTCGCAGGATTATGGGCCTGGGGGAGATTACAGAAATAGGAAGGGCACGGGCGTGGAGGGATTTGAAAACAAGGATGAGAATTTTAAAAATCGAGCACTGCTTAACCTGGAGCCAATGTAGGTCAACGAGCACAGGGGTGATGGGTGAATGGGACTTAGTGCGAGTAACTGCAGGCAGTAATGATTTCGTGTTTCTAGAGGGTAGAACGTGGGAGACCAGCCAGGACTGCCTTAGAATAGTCAGGTCTGGAGGTAACAAAGGCATGGATCAGGGTTTCAGCAGCAAATGAGCTGAGGCATGGGCATAATCGAGAATCAGGCAGAGGTTGGAAATAATGATGCCACAAATATGTGGTTGGAAGCTCAAATCGGGGTTAAATATGGAACCAAGATTGACACCAGTCTGCTTCAGTTTCAGACAGTTGCCAGCGAGAGGGATAGAGTCAGTGGGAATGGAGTGTGTAGCAGGGACTAAAGACAATAGCTTTGGTTTTCCAATATTTAATGGGAGGAAACTTCTGCTTATCCAGTACTGGATGTCGGACAAGCAGTGTAATAATTTAGAGACAGTGGAGGAGTCAAGAGAGGTGGTGGTGAGGTAGAGCTGGGTGTCATCAGTGTACATGTGAAAACTGATGCTGTGTTTTTGGATGATATCGCCTAGGGACAGCGTGTAGATGAGAAGTAAGAGGGGGCCCAGGATAGATCCTTGGGGGATACTAGAGCTAACGGTACAAGAGCAGGAAGAGAAGACATTGCAGGTGATACCCTGACTATGATTAGATAAGAATTGAACCAGGCGAGTGCAGTCCTACCCAGCTGGACTATGGTGGCGAGACTATGGTTACCAAAGGCCATAGACAGGTCAAGAAGGATGAGGAAAGATAGTTTGTCACATGATATTTGAGACTTTGATAAGAGCTGTTTCAGGACTGTGGCAGAGGTGGAAACCTGATTGGAGGGATTCAAACATTGAATTCCAGGAAAAATGGGCATGGATTTGGGAGGTGACAGTATGTTCAAGGACTTTGGAGAGGAAAGGGAGGTTTGAGATGTTTGCAAGGGCAGTGGGATCAAGGGTTTTTTTGAGGAGAGGGGTAGTAACAGCAGACTTGAAGCGGAAAGTGACAGTAGCTGAAGAGCAAGAACCATTAACAATATTAGCTACATGGGAGCCAGGTTGGGAGGTCAGCAGTTTAGCAGGAATAGGGTCTCATGTGCAAGTTCAGCTTGGAGAGGGCATGAGGGGAGATAGGAGAGAAACTACAGAAAGATGCAAGTTCAGGGAGGAAGCTTGGCCCAGTGGAAGGGAACAAAGTGTCAGAGGCAGCTGATCAGACAGTCTCCATCTTAGTGTCATGGTCCTGTATTTTTTTTTCTTCAGGGAATATGCAGTTTGCCTTTAAGGTTTGTAGAGGATCAGTATTGTTTTAAGAACCAGCAAGCCTCAGGAGTTATAGAAAGGTGCATTTTCGGTTGCCATTAGAAATGGCCATTTGGAGACTGCGATTCAAAGGGTGCATTCTCATTACCATAGATACAGCCACTGGGGGTGAGTAGCAAGTGATACATTTGTTACAATTCAATTTTGAACTGGCTTTTATTTATTATTTAGAGATACAGCACTGAAACAGGCCCTTCGGCCCACCAAGTCTGTGCCGACCAACAACCACCCATTTATACTAATCCTACATTAATCCCATATTCCCTACTACATCCCCACCATTCTCCTACCACCTACCTACACTAGGGGCAATTTATAATGGCCAATTTACCTATCAACTTGCAAGTCTTTGGCTGTGGGAGGAAACCGGAGCACCCAGCAGAAACCCACACGGTCACAGGGAGAACTTGCAAACTCCACACAGGCAGTACCCAGAACTAAACCCAGGTCGCTGGAGCTGTGAGGCTGCGGTGCTAACCAGTGCGCCACTGTGCCGCCCCAGTTGAAGGTAGTTTGTTCTAACAGTTCACAGACAGAGGACACAGACAGCTGTGGTGTTTAGCACACCTGGAAAAGAGCTCTCAATCATTTAAACTGAAGGAATAGGATTTTAGTCTGTATAATGATTATCTCTCAAAATTCTAAAAAAAAAGTCAAGCCAAAATAGAGATCTCTGGTAACTTAAATTGAAGAAAGGGAAGTTAGACTGTGGCAATCTTTTATCCATCAAAAACTCTAAAGTCAGCTTGATTCAATTGAAAATGTTTGCGAGTCGTTAATTGTTGAAATTCGCTGGAGAAGGAAAGCATCACCTACTGCTGAAGCTAGACTACGGACTGTTCTACTGTGGAAGAACCTTTCTCCCGCACAGGACGACTGTGAGGACTTCAAGCAACATTCTGTGAGGACTTCAAGCAACATTGGACTGTAAATTTGCAAGGGCTCTAATTTTTACTGTTTTAGATGTTGTTTATATCTTCATAGTGTTTAAGAATTTAGTTCTTCTAATTAAAGAGTTAATTTATTGATTTAAAGACACCTGGTCTGATTAGCCTCATTCGGGGGTTAATAGATGGTACAATTTGGCTGGGTCTCTCTTTAATTTGGAAAGTTTTAAATGATATGTTAGGCAATCTGTGGAGCAACGGGATTGAATTATTAGTGTGTTTCTCCCACCACAATCAGAATCGTATATTTTGATTGGGGGCTTTGACTGGAGCGGTCGGTTGTAACATATTTATTGGGGGCTTGTCCGGGATCTGAATAACATATTAATTGGGGGCTCACTCAAGATTTGAATCACATATTAATTGGGTTTCTGGATTTGAATCATATCTTAATTGGGGGTTCGCTCGCAATTGAATCATATTTAATTCGGTGGCTCGCGTCTGGGATCAGAATCGGACTAATCTGCAGGGCTCACATTTGGAATCATAGTAATTATTCATCTCTGGGATAGCATATTTTAATTGGGGTCTTGTGTTTGGCATCAGATTAATTGCTCTTGAGTTTGGGATCTTATCAATTGGAAACTTGATTGTTGGGATCTAAATCTGACACCAATTACAAAGAAATTAAAAGAACCAGGTCTCTTGTATAATAAGGTACAATCTACACCATTGTTCTGGCATTAGTGGTTGTAGCAGAGTTTTTGGGAAAGCAGAATGTTTCCCTGAGTGATTTGATAACTTTAACGAAGAACAAATTAAAAGAATTGGCAGCGAAATTGGGATTGGATTTGAAATCAGGGGCCAAAAAAGCAAGGATAATTGAAATAATAGCCAAACATCTGGAATTAGTAGATGATGATGATGGTGATAATACAGATGAAGGGCAATACTAGGAACAAGAAAGGGAATATGAGAGATATGAAGGTAATAGGTCTGAGACTGATGCAGTGGAATTGGCTGGGATTCAGTTAGAAATGAAAAAAAATGGAGCTTCAGCAGGAAAAAGAAACAAAAAACTTGAGGCAGAAAAAGAATTAAGAAAACTTGAATTGGAAAACGAGGAAAGAGAGAGAATTTCGGAGAGAAAGTGAAAGAGAAGAGAGGGAATTTAAGTTAAAAGAGATGGAACTAAGGCAAAGGGATGGTCTTAAATCCAGGGAAAATTCTGGTCAGGAAGAATCTGAATTTAGATCAGGACCCAGCAAGAAGTTGTTTAAATTTATACAGGCTCTTCCTAAGTTCGAGGAAAGGGACGTAGAGGCACTTTTCATATCTTTTGAAAAAATAGCCAAACAGAAGAAATGGCCGAAAGAAAGCTGGACATTGCTCATGCAGGGCAGGCTGATAGGCAGGGATCATGAAGCTGATGTCATGTTTTCTGAAGAGGCTTCTGCAGATTATGAGATGACAAAAAAGGCTATTCTCGCTGCGTATGAGTTAGTCATTGAAGCTTACTGTCAGAAGTTTAGGAACTTACGGAGATTGGCTGGCCAGACATATTTAGAATTTGAGAGGGTGAAGCAAATGAATTTTGACTGTTGGATATGGGCATTGAAGACAGAAACCACATATGAGAAGCTTCGAGAATTGATTCTCTTAGAAGAGTTTAAAAACTCCATTCCTTCAGTAGTGAGAACTCATATAGATAACCTGAAAGTTTTGAAAGCTAGGCAAGCAGCAGAGATTGCTGATGATTTTGAGCTTGTGAATACGCCAACCTATTTTGTCTGTCGCCCCCATAAACCTGAGAAGGATAGAAAGTGGGCGAGTGAAAGGAAGGCAAGTAGCCGGGGACAAGAAGGAACAGCTGGGTATGCCCCAGGATCACCTCCTCAGGTCAGAAAGGAAGGAGCTGAGGGTAGAAGTGAGGTTCGCAAGCCAAAGTGTTATCATTGCAACAAAACGGGTCATCTTCATTCAGAGTGCTGGAAATTGCGAGGTAAACCCATAGGACTTGTTGGGGTACGAAAAGTTAGTGCAGAGGAAAAGACTCTGACTGAGAGTATAACAGACCAGGCTATAGCTTTAACGACAGCTGTGAATGTGAAACCAAATACTAAGACTAAGAGGAGTTTAGAGGTTAAGAATAAAATAGCTGAGAGTTATCATGATTTTTTGTCAAAGGGGAGAGTAACTCCGTATCCTGTAAGTGAGGCAGGAAAACCTATCATTATACTCAGGGATACAGGAGCAACCCAAACACTCTTGCTGTGGAAAGATATGAGGTTTCCACCAGAGAGTGCCTTGAACGCTAAAGTTTTAGTTAATGGAATTGGCGGGGTGTGTATACCCATACCTTTGTATAAAGTACGCCTAGAGAGTGACTTAATAACTGGAGTAGTAACTGTAGGTGTTGCCCACAGTTGACCACGGGAATATTTCCTGCGTGTGCAGTTACCCGAGCAATGGCTAAACAGGATCCATTGTCAGAGGTAAAAGGGGCACCACAAATAGATAATCAGACATCTGAAACCTTATTTGGGGATTTAGATAATCCAAATGAGATGTTCAACAGATCGTTTATCATTGCAGCACAGCAAGCTGATCCAGGGATCTACCAAATAGCACAGACGGCTCTGTCAGAAGCTGAGGTGAAAGGAGTTCAGGAAGGCTATTATATGGCAAATGGGGTTTTGAGGAGGAAATGGAGACCGCCTCATAGACCTGCTGACGAAGACTGGACAGTTTTGAACAGATAGTGGTACCACCTAAATATCGACAAGGATTATTAAAGTTATCACAGGACATTCCTTTTTCAGGACATAGGGGAATTCGGAAGACCAAATCACACATAAGCAAACATTATTACTGGCCAGATCTTACAAAGGATGTGAGACAATTTTGTAGGGCATGCCACACCTGTCAAACAGTGGGAAAACCACAACCTATCATAAAACCAGGGAATGAGGTATTAGTGTTGTTACAGTCACAGGGAGAACCAGTGAAAGCACAGTTCTGTGGACCATATCGAGTTATCAAAAGAGTGGGTAAGGTAGATTACGTGATTGACACCCTTGATCACCGGATGAAGAACCAGTTGTGTCATATTAATTTGCTCAAACCATATAACCGCAGGGAGGAGGATAAGCCAGTACAGGTATGTCAGGTAATCGAGACTGTGGAGAAGGAAACGGATAGTGAGGATGAGGCAGAAGCAGACCTAGGAAATTCTCAGATTGAACCTCCAACTATCTAATCAGCGAATGCAGAATGGCGAGGAAAATTAAACAATAGACTTTTACACTTAGAGGCAAAACAGCTTGAAGTCCTAACCCGGGTTTTCACAACGTTTCAGAAAGTTTGTAGGGATAAGCCAGGATGCACAACCTTAGCCACATATGATGTGGGTATAGGGAGAGCCATTCCTTTAAAACAACATCCTTGTTGTTTAGGTCTAGTCAGACAGGCCCAAGTGGAAGCAGAGGTACAATGCATGCTGAAGGACAGCTTAGTTGAACCTAGTCAGGACAGCTGGAATTCGCAGATGGTCTTAATGACTAAACCTGGTGGGACGGCTCAAACTTGCATAGACTCTAGAAAAGTCACTGCGGTAAAGAAGGCAGACTCCTACCCAAATTCTCATTTAAAGGACTGTATGGACAGAGTGGGCAACATAATGTGTCTTAAAGAGACAGATGTGTTGGAAGGATACTGTCAAATTCCTTTGACACTCCAGGATAAGAAAAAATAAACTTCTGACAACCAACTCCATGAGCTTCTCGCACTTTTTGGGGGTAAGGGGGGGACAAGACAGGGGAGAGGGGTTTCCAGTCAAGACAAGAAGCGGGGGGTTATCTTTGCATTTCAGGATGATCATGGAATAATGAGTATCTCTGGCAGACAAGAAGAGGACCCAATTGTGCTTTATCTGGTCCAGTCCGATGTGGCAGTGAATGGCTAAACCATTCAAGTCTGCATCACATTGATGTATATTACATTGTACGTTGCAGAGGAATACAGTTGCGGACTACTCAGAGGGATTGACAAGCCGCTGGACCCTCGAATCATAGGAGGGAAGGTAATGAAGAAAGGAGGCAGCCCATGGCAGGTGAGCTATTATTACTGCAGCGATCCAACAAGGGACTTTGCATTCTGCAAAGGAAAAACTGTAGCTTCTTTTTTTATTTTAGCTGATTTTGCTCTCATTGGTGTGTGGGACACGCACTGCTCCTACTTTCTCTGAATAAAACACTTAGCACTAAACATTGATTTTGCCTCATCAGTGATCAGACTCATTCATTTCTCACATTGTGTTCCTCGTCAGCCCTGGCTTATTGGTCAGCTCTGTTAGTTCTGGAGTTGGAAAGGATAGGGGTTCAATCCCCTCTCCAGAATTTGAGGCTGATGCTTTAACATGGTACTGAGGGGGTCCTTCTTTTGAATGTGATGTTAAGCTGAGGCTCCATCCACCTGTTCAGGTGGACATAAAGGATCCCTGATGCTATTTGAAGTAAAGCAGGTGATTTTTCCTGCCCAACTTGTATCCCTCAGCCAGCAGCACCCAAAACAGATTGAAAGGTCATCTAACTCATTGCCATTTGTGACACCTTGCTGTGTGCAATCTGGTTACATAACAACAGTTAGTCACTTCAAAAATAATTGGTTGTGAAGCCCTTTGGGAAGTCCTGAGGACATGAAGGTCCTATATAAACACAGAAACGTAGAAAAATAGGAGCAGGAGTAGGCCATTTGGTCCTTCGAGCCTGCTCCGCCATTCAATACGATCATGGCTGATCATCCAAACTCAGTACCCTGTTCACATATTCTCCCCATATCCCTTGATCCCTTTAGCCCTAAGAACTATATCTAACTCTTTTTTGAATATATTTAATGATTTGGCACAGTGGTTAGCACCGCAGCCTCACAGCTCCAGCGACCCGGGTTCAATTCTGGGTACTGCCTGTGTGGAGTTTTCAAGTTCTCCCTGTGACTGTGTGAGTTTCCTCCGGGTGCTCCGGTTTCCTCCCACAAGCCAAAAGACTTGCAGGTTGGTATGTAAGTTGGCTATTATAAATTGCCCCTAGTATAGGTAGGTGGTAGGGAAATATAGGGATAGGTGGAGATGTGGTAGGAATATGGGATTAGTGTAGGATTAGTATAAATGGGTTGTTGATGGTCGGCACAAACTCGGTGGGTCGAAGGGCCTGTTTCAGTGCTGCATCTCTAAACTAAAAAAAAACTGCTTTCTGTGGTAGAGAATTCCACAGGTTTACCACGTCTAGGTGAAGAAATTCCTCCTCATCTCAGTCCTAAATGGCTTACCCCTTATCCTTAGACTGTGACCCCTAGGGTCCTGGACTCCCCCGCCATCGGGAACATCCTTCCTGCAGGTGTTTCCTTCTTTGAACACTTAGACCCAGACTGCAAACTAAAAAGCTGAAATCACAGGCAGACTGCTTCTCCCAGTGACTCATTCGAAAACGAGATAGGCAGTTATTCCTATATCAGAGGTTCTTATGAAATGAAGGCTGAGATTCCTGGGAGTGCAGAAAGATATTGAGACATTGTGCTGGGACATTTTTATGGGCAGGTTAAAGGTTTCCCAGCTGATGCTTCAGCTCTGTTCTCTGTTCCAGAGTCCAAATTTCAGGTAAATGCCTGTAAAAAGAGTATCAAAGGCAGACATGTGAATTAATTACAGGAATTATATACTGATCATTTGAATGATACTCGATATTGCAGTGAAGCTTGATTTAAGTATCAGTCATAATCCTATAGAACCTAGACAAATCCCCCTAGTGTTGCGAAGAATGGACTCTTACACAGAGGAGTCCATCCTCATCCTGCCCATTCCTCTGCTGGACTTTTGAGCTCCGCAAACATAATTTTCTGAGTGTAAAATATAATATCCATTAAGGTAGGAAAGGAATGATTGTTAGAGAACTTATGTGGGGATGTATGAAGTGCCTCGGGACTTCATGTTGGGACAATTGCTACCTCTAATTTACATAAGTGACCTGGATTCAAAAAACTCAATACAAAGTGGTCAAATATGTGGCGAAATTTTCAAACAAGCCAATAGAATGTTAAACTAGATAGCCAGGATTGTAGACTAGGAGTCAGAAGAGGTAGTGGTCAAATTATAGTGCTCTGGCCAGACCACACCTTGAATGCGGTATCCAGTTCTGGTCACCAAGCCCCAAGTGCTGAAGAAAAGCCATAAGGTTGATCCCTAGTGTCGATGTGATGAGGAAAGACTTGGAGACACTTGGGTTTTCCAACCGACAAGGTAGGCATCTGAGGAGTGATTCTAAAGAGGTATATAATTTTGCTAAGAGTTTGGAGAAAGTTAACCTTGGAAAATTGCTTCAAATGTAGGAGTAGAACAAGGAGACAGGTTCAAACCAGTTAAAGGTCATTTTAGGACTGATATCAGGAAATTGTTCTTCGCACAGAGAGACCAACATGGGGAATAAACTTACAGATAGAGTAATAGAGCCAAGAAAAATAACCCAGCTTTTAAGAAACAATTGAATGCTACAGTGATGGACCATTAGGATCACTCTGGATGGATAAATTAAGATGGTATAAAAGGCCTTTCTCGCCCATGGTTATCTTATGATTTTGTGAATTGAATGCAGAGAGGATGACAACAGACAGCTGCCATACAACCAGATATAGCCTTAATTCTGAACCATGTGTCTGAGAGCTGGGGGAGCAAGATATGGCTAATCTCTACAGCCTTTAAAACAGGATTACTAGATTGCAATCTAAACACTGGAACATAGCAATGGTTCAGAGGATATAAAATCCATTACATATGATGGTTAAATTCAATTCAATCACAACAACACTAACAACTTACAAATGAGAACAGAAAGTGCCGGAAATAATCAGCAGGTCTGGCAGCAACTGGAGAGAGTGAAACAGGGTTAATGTTTCAGGTCTGCGACCCTTCATCAGAACCTGAAACGCTAACTCTGTTTCTCTCTCCACAGATGCTGCCAGACCTGCTGAGTATTTCCGGCACTTTCTGTTCTCATTTCATAGTTCCAGCATCCACAGTATTTTTCTCTTATTTCAACCACTTACATTTGTGTAGAACTTTTAATGTAGTTAATTGTCCCAAGGTGCTTCACAAGAACAGAGCCAAACAAAAATTGACATGGAGTCAAAGAAGGGGACATTAGGATGGGTGACCAAACACTTGGTCAATGAGGTAGTTTTTCATAGATTGATACACAACAGAAGGAGACCATTCAACCCAACATGACTGTGCCAGCTTATTAGTCCCATTCCCTGGCCCTTTCCCCATAGCAAAATTTTCCTCTTCAAGTATTTCTTCAATTCCCTTTTGAAAGTTATTATGGAATCTGAATCCATCACCCTTTCGGGCAGTGCATTCCAGATTATAACAACTGTTGCATAAAATCATTTCTCTTCATCTCGCTTCTAGTTCTTTTTCCAGATACCTTAAAACTGTGCCTTCTGGTCACTTACCTTTCTGCCGCTGGAAATATTTTCTCCTTATTTAGTCTATCAAAAGTCTTCATGATCTTCAACACCTTAATTGGATCTCCCCTTAACCTTCTCTGTTCCAAGGAGAACAACCCCACCTTCTCTAGTTTCTCCACATAGCTGAAGTCCCACATCCCTGGTACCATTCTAGTAAATCTCTTTTGCACGCTCTCTAATGCTTCCTTCCTTAAACCCGATGCTAAGATTTGACCACAATGCACCAGCTGGGGCCTAACCAGTGATATATAGAAATCTAGTGTCGCTTCCTTGCTTTTGTACTCGTATGCCTCTGTTTATAAAGTCATGGATCCCATATGCATTTTTTAACAGCCTTCTCAAATTCTCAAAGACCCTCCCAAGCCTTTCTGTTCTTACACCTCCTTTTAAAATTCTGCTTTTTTTAAAGCTGAATCTTAAAGGAAGAGAGAGAGGTGGAAAGGCAAAGAGGGAATTTCAGAGCTTAGAGCCAAGGGAGCTGAAAGCATGGCCACCAGTGCTAGAGCAAATGAAATGGGGGATGTACAAAGAGGCCGGAGTTGGACAAATGTAGATTTCTTGGAGAACTAATTAGACAGACACATGAGCTATAAAAATATTAAAGGGTGAGGGGGATAGAGTAGGGGACTACGGAAGTGGCAGATGACAGGCATGATAAGCCAACATAGAATGATACAGCACAGAAGGAAGCCATTCAGCCAGTTGTGCCTATGCTGGCTTTCTGAAAGAGCTACCAATTGGTGCCACTCCCCTGCTCTTTTCCCTTAGCCCTGCAATTGTTTTTCCTTTATAAGTAGAGATCGAATTCCCTTTTCAAAGTTAGTATGGAATCTTTTTCCACCACACTTTTCGACACTGCATTGCACACCATAACAACTGAGTAAAAACAAAAATTCATCATCTCCCTCTGGATGTTTTGCCAATTATTATAAATCTGTGTCCTCTGGTTACCAACCCTTCTGCCACTGGTAAGAGTTTTTCCCTAAAACCCTTCACAATTTTGAACCCCTCTAATAAATCTCTCCTTAGCCTTCTCTGCTCTAAGGAGAATATTTCCAGTTTGTCTAGTCTCTCCCTGGTACCAAAGAACAAAAAAAGAACAAAGAACAGTACAGCACAGGAACAGGCCATTCGGCCCTCCAAGCCTGCGCCGATCTTGATGCCTGCCTAAACTAACACCTTCTGCACTTCCGGGGCCCATATCCCTCTATTCCCTTCCTATTCATGTATTTGTCAAGATGTCTCTCAAACGTCGCTATCGTATCTGCTTCCACAATCTCCCCTGGCAGCAAGTTCCAGGCACTCACCACCCTCTGTGTAAAAAAACTTGCCTCGCACATCCCCTCTAAACTTTGCCCCTCGCACCTTAAACCTATGTCCCCTAGTAACTGACTCTTACACCCTGGGAAAAAGCTTCTGACTATCCACTGTGTCCATGCCGCTCATAACTTTGTAAACCTGTATCATGTCGCCCCTCCACCTCCGTCGTTCCAGTGAAAACAATCCGAGATTTTCCAACCTCTCCTCATAGCTAATACCCTCCAGACCAGGCAACATCCTGGTAAACCTCCTCTGTACCCTCTCCAAAGCCTCCACGTCCTTCTGGTAGTGTGGCGACCAGAATTGCACGCAATATTCTAAGTGTGGCCTAACTAAGGTTCTGTACAGCTGCAACATGACTTGCCAATTTTTATACTCTATGCCTCGACCGATGAAGGCAAGCATGCCGTATGCCTTCTTGACTACCTTATCCACCTGCGTTGCCACTTTCAGTGACCTGTGGACCTGTACGCCCAGATCTCTCTGCCTGTGCCCTCTCCAAGGTCTTGATGTCCCTTCTGAAGTGTGGTGCCACAATTGGATTCGATACTTTGGCTTAGGTCTAATCAGCTTTAGTATAGCTTCCTTGCTTTTATACCACGTGCTTCTGTTTATAAAGCCAAGCACCTGTATGCTTTTTTAACAGCCTTCTCAACTTGTCCTGCCACCCGCAAACATTTGTGTACATGCACCCTCAGGGTGTTCGTACTCTTCCTTTTAAATTGTGCCATATAGCTTGTTATGCCTTCTCATTTTCCTTCCAAAATGCATTACTTCACATAGCTCTGCATTATATTTCATCTGCCTGTGTTTGCCCATTTCACCAATCTATGTCCTCCTGAAGTCTGTTGTTATCCTTCTCACTGTTTTCTACATTTGCAAACTTTGAAATTATATCTCCTATACCAAAGTTCAAGTCATCAATACATATGAAAAGAGAAGTGGTCCCAACACAGACTCCTGCAGGACACTACTGTGTATTTTCCTTCTGTCAGATAAGCAACACTTCATGACCATTCTCTGCTTTCTGCCTCATAGCCAATTTCATATCCACACTGCCACTGCCCCTTTAATCCCATGGGCTTCAATTTTGTTAACAATTCTGTTATGTTGCAATTTATCAAAACACCTTTTGAAAGTTTATACATCCCTATATAATACTGTGATTATGTTTATCAAGCTGAGTGTACATTACCTGCAGAGACAGCAGCCCCTTGAGCTATGTGTCTGTTACTGCTGTGAGGGAGCAGCCCCAGAGCAGTGTATGTTACCGCAGTGAGAGAGCAGCCCCAGAGCTGTGTGTATGTTACTGCCATGAGAGAGCAGATCCAGAGCTGTGTGTATGTTACCGCAGTGAGAGAGCAGATCCAGAGCTGTGTGTATGTTACCGCAGTGAGAGAGCAGATCCAGAGCTGTGTGTATGTTACTGCCATGAGAGAGCAGATCCAGAGCTGTGTGTATGTTACCGCAGTGAGAGAGCAGCCCCAGAGCTGTGTGTATGTTACTGCAGTGAGAGAGCAGCCCCAGAGCTGTGTGTATGTTCCTGCAGTGATAGAGCAGATCCAGAGCTGCATGTATGTTACCGCAGTGAGAGAGCAGATCCAGAGCTGCGTGTATGTTACTGCAGTGAGAGAGCAGATCCAGAACTGTGTGTATGTTACCGCAGTGAGAGAGCAGATCCAGAGCTGTGTGTATGTTACCGCAGTGAGAGAGCAGATCCAGAGCTGTGTGTATGTTACCGCAGTGAGAGAGCAGATCCAGAGCTGTGTGTATGTTACCGCAGTGAGAGAGCAGATCCAGAGCTGTGTGTATGTTACCGCAGTGAGAGAGCAGATCCAGAGCTGTGTGTATGTTACCGCAGTGAGAGAGCAGATCCAGAGCTGTGTGTATGTTACCGCAGTGAGGGAACAGATCCAGAGCTGTGTGTATGTTACCGCAGTGAGGGAGCAGATCCAGAGCTGTGTGTATGTTACCGCAGTGAGGGAGCAGATCCAGAGCTGTGTGTATGTTGCCGCAGTGAGGGAGCAGATCCAGAGCTGTGTGTATGTTAGCGCAGTGAGGGAGCAGATCCAGAGCTGTGTGTATGTTACCGCAGTGAGAGAGCAGATCCAGAGCTGTGTGTATGTTACTGCAGTGAGAGAGCAGCCCCAGAGCTGTGTGTATGTTACCGCAGTGAGAGAGCAGATCCAGAACTGTGTGTATATTACTGCAGTGAGAGAGCAGATCCAGAGCTGTGTGTATGTTACCGCAGTGAGAGAGCAGATCCAGAGCTGTGTGTATGTTACTGCAGTGAGAGAGCAGATCCAGAGCTGTGTGTATGTTACTGCAATGAGAGAGCAGCCCCAGAGCTGTGTGTATGTTAACGCAGTGAGAGAGCAGATCCAGAACTGTGTGTATGTTCCCGCAGTGAGAGAGCAGCCCCAGAGCTGTGTGTATGTTCCTGCAGTGAGAGAGCAGATCCAGAGCTGTGTGTATGTTACCGCAGTGAGGAGCAGATCCAGAGCTGTGTGTATGTTACTGCAGTGAGAGAGCAGATCCAGAGCTGTGTGTATGTTACCGCAGTGAGAAGGCAGCCCCAGTGCTGTGTGTATGTTACTGCAGTGAGAGAGCAGATCCAGAGCTGTGTGTATGTTACTGCAGTGAGAGAGCAGCCCCAGAGCTGTGTGTATGTTCCTGCAGTGAGAGAGCAGATCCAGAGCTGTGTGTATGTTACCGCAGTGAGAAGGCAGCCCCAGTGCTGTGTGTATGTTACTGCAGTGAGAGAGCAGATCCAGAGCTGTGTGTATGTTACTGCAGTGAGAGAGCAGCCCCAGAGCTGTGTGTATGTTCCTGCAGTGAGAGAGCAGATCCAGAGCTGTGTGTATGTTACCGCAGTGAGGAGCAGATCCAGAGCTGTGTGTATGTTACCGCAGTGAGAGAGCAGATCCAGAGCTGTGTGTATGTTACCGCAGTGAGAGAGCAGCCCCAGAGCTGTGTGTATGTTACCGCAGTGAGAGAGCAGGTCCAGAGCTGTGTGTATGTTACCGCAGTGAGAGAGCAGGTCCAGAGCTGTGTGTATGTTACCGCAGTGAGGGAGCAGATCCAGAGCTGTGTGTATGTTACTGCAATGAGAGAGCAGCCCCAGAGCTGTGTGTATGTTACCGCAGTGAGAGAGCAGCCCCAGAGCTGTGTGTATGTTACCGCAGTGAGAGAGCAGATCCAGAGCTGTGTGTATGTTACCGCAGTGAGAGAGCAGATCCAGAGCTGTGTGTATGTTACTGCAGTGAGAGAGCAGCCCCAGAGCTGTGTGTATGTTCCTGCAGTGATAGAGCAGATCCAGAGCTGTGTGTATGTTACTGCAGTGAGAGAGCAGATCCAGAGCTGTGTGTATGTTACTGCAATGAGAGAGCAGCCCCAGAGCTGTGTGTATGTTAACGCAGTGAGAGAGCAGATCCAGAACTGTGTGTATGTTCCCGCAGTGAGAGAGCAGCCCCAGAGCTGTGTGTATGTTCCTGCAGTGAGAGAGCAGATCCAGAGCTGTGTGTATGTTACCGCAGTGAGGAGCAGATCCAGAGCTGTGTGTATGTTACTGCAGTGAGAGAGCAGATCCAGAGCTGTGTGTATGTTACCGCAGTGAGAAGGCAGCCCCAGTGCTGTGTGTATGTTACTGCAGTGAGAGAGCAGATCCAGAGCTGTGTGTATGTTACTGCAGTGAGAGAGCAGCCCCAGAGCTGTGTGTATGTTCCTGCAGTGAGAGAGCAGATCCAGAGCTGTGTGTATGTTACCGCAGTGAGGAGCAGATCCAGAGCTGTGTGTATGTTACCGCAGTGAGAGAGCAGATCCAGAGCTGTGTGTATGTTACCGCAGTGAGAGAG
Organism: Heterodontus francisci; assembly: GCF_036365525.1. Taxonomy (NCBI): domain Eukaryota; kingdom Metazoa; phylum Chordata; class Chondrichthyes; order Heterodontiformes; family Heterodontidae; genus Heterodontus; species Heterodontus francisci. The sequence continues at coordinate 33,943,812 of NC_090381.1, read as the reverse complement.
CAGCCCCAGAGCTGTGTGTATGTTACTGCAGTGATAGAGCAGATCCAGAGCTGTGTGTATGTTACTGCAATGAGAGAGCAGCCCCAGAGCTGTGTGTATGTTACCGCAGTGAGAGAGCAGCCCCAGAGCTGTGTGTATGTTACCGCAGTGAGAGAGCAGATCCAGAGCTGTGTGTATGTTACCGCAGTGAGAGAGCAGATCCAGAGCTGTGTGTATGTTACTGCAGTGAGAGAGCAGCCCCAGAGCTGTGTGTATGTTCCTGCAGTGATAGAGCAGATCCAGAGCTGTGTGTATGTTATTGCAGTGAGAGAGCAGATCCAGAGCTGTGTGTATGTTACCGCAGTGAGAGAGCAGCCCCAGAGCTGTGTGTATGTTCCTGCAGAGATAGAGCAGATCCAGAGCTGTGTGTATGTTACCGCAGTGAGAGAGCAGATCCAGAGCTGTGTGTATGTTGCCGCAGTGAGAGAGCAGATCCAGAGCTGTGTGTATGTTGCCGCAGTGAGAGAGCAGATCCAGAGCTGTGTGTGTGTTCCTGCAGTGAGAGAGCAGGTCCAGAGCTGTGTGTGTGTTACCGCAGTGAGAGAGCAGATCCAGAGCTGTGTGTGTGTTACCGCAGTGAGGGAGCAGATCCAGAGCTGTGTGTGTGTTTCCGCAGTGAGGGAGGAGATCCAGAGCTGTGTGTGTGTTACCGCAGTGAGGGAGCAGATCCAGAGCTGTGTGTGTGTTACCGCAGTGAGGGAGCAGATCCAGAGCTGTGTGTGTGTTACCGCAGTGAGGGAGCAGATCCAGAGCTGTGTGTGTGTTACCGCAGTGAGGGAGCAGATCCAGAGCTGTGTGTGTGTTACCGCAGTGAGGGAGCAGATCCAGAGCTGTGTGTGTGTTACCGCAGTGAGGGAGCAGATCCAGAGCTGTGTGTGTGTTACCGCAGTGAGGGAGCAGATCCAGAGCTGTGTGTGTGTTACCGCAGTGAGGGAGCAGATCCAGAGCTGTGTGTGTGTTACCGCAGTGAGGGAGCAGATCCAGAGCTGTGTGTGTGTTACCGCAGTGAGGGAGCAGATCCAGAGCTGTGTGTGTGTTACCGCAGTGAGGGAGCAGATCCAGAGCTGTGTGTATGTTCCGGCAGAGATAGAGCAGATCCAGAGCTGTGTGTATGTTACCGCAGTGAGAGAGCAGATCCAGAGCTGTGTGTATGTTGCCGCAGTGTGAGAGCAGATCCAGAGCTGTGTGTGTGTTCCCGCAGTGAGAGAGCAGATCCAGAGCTGGGTGTGTGTTACCGCAGTGAGAGAGCAGATCCAGAGCTGGGTGTGTGTTACCGCAGTGAGAGAGCAGATCCAGAGCTGTGTGTGTGTTACCACAGTGAGAGAGCCGATCCAGAGCTGTGTGTGTGTTACCGCAGTGAGAGAGCCGATCCAGAGCTGTGTGTGTGTTACCGCAGTGAGAGAGCAGATCCAGAGCTGTGTGTGTGTTACCGCAGTGAGGGAGCAGATCCAGAGCTGTGTGTGTGTTACCGCAGTGAGGGAGCAGATCCAGAGCTGTGTGTGTGTTACCGCAGTGAGGGAGCAGATCCAGAGCTGTGTGTGTGTTACCGCAGTGAGGGAGCAGATCCAGAGCTGTGTGTGTGTTACCGCAGTGAGGGAGCAGATCCAGAGCTGTGTGTGTGTTACCGCAGTGAGGGAGCAGATCCAGAGCTGTGTGTGTGTTACCGCAGTGAGGGAGCAGATCCAGAGCTGTGTGTGTGTTACCGCAGTGAGGGAGCAGATCCAGAGCTGTGTGTGTGTTACCGCAGTGAGGGAGCAGATCCAGAGCTGTGTGTGTGTTACCGCAGTGAGAGAGCAGATCCAGAGCTGTGTGTGTGTTACCGCAGTGAGAGAGCAGATCCAGAGCTGTGTGTGTGTTACCGCAGTGAGAGAGCAGATCCAGAGCTGTGTGTGTGTTACCGCAGTGAGAGAGCAGATCCAGAGCTGTGTGTGTGTTACCGCAGTGAGAGAGCAGATCCAGAGCTGTGTGTGTGTTACCGCAGTGAGAGAGCAGATCCAGAGCTGTGTGTGTGTTACCGCAGTGAGAGAGCAGATCCAGAGCTGTGTGTGTGTTACCGCAGTGAGAGAGCAGATCCAGAGCTTTGTGTGTGTTACCGCAGTGAGAGAGCAGATCCAGAGCTGTGTGTGTGTTACCGCAGTGAGAGAGCAGATCCAGAGCTGTGTGTGTGTTACCGCAGTGAGGGAGCAGATCCAGAGCTGTGTGTGTGTTACCGCAGTGAGAGAGCAGATCCAGAGCTGTGTGTGTGTTACCGCAGTGAGAGAGCAGATCCAGAGCTGTGTGTGTGTTACCGCAGAGAGAGAGCAGATCCAGAGCTGTGTGTGTGTTACCGCAGTGAGAGAGCAGATCCAGAGCTGTGTGTGTGTTACCGCAGTGAGAGAGCAGATCCAGAGCTGTGTGTGTGTTACCGCAGTGAGAGAGCAGCCCCAGAGCTGTGTATATGTTACCGCAGTGAGAGAACTATTAGAGTAACACTATTTGCCCTGCATATTTTACTCTCGATTTACTGACATGCTTTACTCAGCACTGAAATTAATCCATGCAGGTTCATTTTTAAACAATTAAGTACTTTTAGAGGAATAGTCACTGTTATAATGTAGGAAATATGTCAGCCAATTTGCACACAGCAAGGTCCCATGAATAATAATGATATAATGCCAGATAATGTTTTTTTAGTGATGTTGGTTAGGGGATAAATGTTGGTTAGGACACCATGGAGAACTCACCTGCTCTTCTTTGGAAGAATGCCATGGGATCTTTGAAGTGCACCTGAGAGAGCCATCAGAGCCTCAGTTTAACATCCAAAAGACCGCACCTTTGATGATGCAGCACACCCTCAGTACTGCAAAGTGAATGCCAGCCTATATTATGTGCTCAGGTCTCTGGAGAAAGGCTTGAACCCACAATGTTTTGACTGAAAGCCAAGAATGCTGCCACTGAGCCTGTACCAGACTGAACTGGGAAATGAAGCAGGGCAATCATTTACTGCAGACTTCACAATTCAGTATGCCATATCTGTGCCTGAAAATTGGTGCTGATGGAACATATTTGACAAAATCAGCACCATTGTTTCCCTACTTTTCCAATCTAGAATCAGTTAGTAACAGAGTAAAAGTGAATCTCTGTTCTAAATTACATTCTTCAGGCCTATGGAACTGCTAAAAGTCAATGACTGGTGCATCATTCAATCCTTTAACAATCAACTGGACCCTGGGAGGAGCTGCTTTTCCTGGCTCAGGGTATAGTGGTGATGGGAGCTGTTTTTCCAAGGCCCTTGGAGGGAGCTCCTTTAACTGGGAGTGGGGTGGGGGTGGGGGGTAATGGGAGCTGCTTTTATTGGGCTCTAGCAGGAGTCCTTTTCAGTTGTTAAATTTCTTTAATGATCCTTTGTTGAATATTCTTAATTCTGTTTTGGAGTTGTGTTTATAAGGCCAACTGTGTCTGTTGCTGACAGATCCTTCTTATGAATGCGAGTGGGAAATTCATCTGCGGAGGAGTGCTAATTCATCGGTTTTGGGTGTTGACTGCTGCTCATTGTGTCGTTGAAGGAGGGCGATTTAGAGCCAGACTTGGTATGGAAAACTGTCAATGATGCTGTGTGTAGTTCACAGCTCCTACAATTGCCTCGGCTCTGAAGTGAGGTACACCTCACACTGGGTAAAGCTCATAGCTTCTAGTCACAAGAGAGAGATGTGCCAAACACCTCTGTCGTTCAGCTGAGTGGGATTGTCCTTATTTGGCTGTTCTTCCTAATGTATGCTGCCTCATCTACAGACTGCCCCTTGGCAATATCACCAAGGACAGGAGATCAGCTTCCACATGTACACTGATGACGCCCAGCTCTACCTCTCCACTAACACCTCTGCCCTACTATCCCTGCGCTGTCAGAATGCTTGCCCAACATCCCCTTTTGGATAAACATCCATTTCCTCCAGTTAAATATTGAGAAGGCTAATGCCACTCTGCCAAACTCCATTCCATTGCTACTGATTCCCCCGCCCCTTCTTTGCCATGTCTCAAGTTGAACCAGACTGTTGGCAAACTCGATGCCCTATTTGACCCCATGCTGAGCTTCTCATCATTTTACCTCTCCATCACAAAGACTGCCTCTTTTCATTTCTAACTTCAACCACCTCCACCTCTACCTCAACCCCTTTGCTGATGAAACCCTCATCCAAACCTTTGACACAGCCAATCTTGTTAATCTAATACTCTCCTGATCAGCCACCCATCCTCCATGCTCTATAAACTTCAGCTCATACAAAACTCTGTGGCCTGTTTACTATCACATACCAAGTCCTGCGCATGCATCAGTCTTGTGCTTACTGACTGACTTTAGTTCCAGGCCTCGAATGCTCCATAGAATTTATAATTCTCTTGTTTATGTCCCTTAATAGTCTTGTCCTCCCCATCTCTGTAACCACCTCCAACTCACCCAAAACTTTTCCTTCCACTGATGCTGGCCTCTTGTACATCCCCCCGTTTCTGTCTCTCCATCATTGATGGCCATGCCTTCAGGTGTCTAAGATCCATGCTCTGAAATTTGCTCACTAAACCCTCTGTCTCTCCACCTCCTTCTCCATCTTTAAAACACTCATTAAAACCTACCTCTTTGGTCACTCTTAATATTTCCTTCTTTGATTTGGTTTCTCAATTTTGTCTGATCACACTTCTGTGAAGCACCATGCACATTCTTTCTGCACTAAATATACCATATAAACGCAAATGCCTCTCACTGGGTAAAGCTCACAACTCCTAGTTCCTGGAAATGTGTGTCTCTCACTGACTAAATGTATCCATGGGTCAGAGGCTGTAATCTTTGTGTTCGGTCTCCACCCCACAATGCTGCCCTGGGATTTCCTGACTTCCCTGGTAAGTGGTCCGAGTTAAATTTTCCTTGTCATTACGACCAAAGAACATTCAGCTTCTAAGCGCAGCCAGGAGGAAATGTGGGAAGAGACCTGTTGCGTCAGTTCCTCACCACACAACACTGTCCTGGGATTTCCTGGCTTCCCTGGATTGATGCCACTTAGTCTGTGCCTGACATAAGAATGGTAATGAATTGGGATAGGACATTCCCAACCTCCTTCTTCACTTTCTTCTGACTTCACTTGTGGATGCTCAAAGGAAGAGACACTCCATACGACCTGTCAGAGGGCAGGTGTTAGGACCCTCTTCAGGCTCTAGGGTCTGTAGGGCTCCTAGGAACACCCCGAAGAAACAAGGAGGCACAAGATGAGTACAGATATTTAGGCCCCGACACACACTCACGACCTCAGATAACCTGGTTGCTGATGTGGCACAAAATATTTGACTTTATGTTCATCTATGTTTCAGGTGAGCATAACAGAACAGTCAATGAACAGACTGAGGATACTATTCTAGTAAGCAGCGTGCACGTCCACCCCAACTTCAGTGTCAATAACATGGACAGTGACATTGCTCTCCTTCAACTAACTGAGGCTGCCATCTTCAGTAATTACATTATACCAGTGTGCCTGCCCACCAAAGAGATGGCAGAGATGAAGTTACTCATTCCAACAAAGGTAGTGGTGGTCTCAGGATGGGGTGCTATGGATGAAAATGATGATAGGATCCGCCCTAGTACTCTATTATTCATTTATATTAGGTTGACCTCTCACAAGCAGTGTAAGGAGAAGTTAGGAGACAAAATCACAAGCAACATGATCTGCGCAGGAAGCCCAAGTTTTGGGAAAGATGCCTGCAAAGGAGACAGCGGTGGACCTATGGTCATTGTATTCAATGGCACATGGTTTCTGGTGGGGCTGGTCAGCTGGGGAGAAGGATGTGGCCGCTTCCAAAGATTTGGTGTTTACACAAAAGTGACCAATTACCTAGACTGGATCTACTCACTGACTAATAACTAACTCTTTCCAAATCTACTCTGTACTAACCTGTTTGTTCTGAAGGAGAGAGTGATCTTTCTAATGTCTTTCCAATGTGCCTAAAATTACATTAAATTAGATTGGAGATCTAGTTCAAGCTCTAAGTGTGAGATGCTATATATATTGCGATAATTTGGTAGCATGCTGAAAAACAATGTGACTTATTCTCAGATACAGCTAATGCATCATGTCTTTATGGTGACAGATTGAGATGATGGGTAACTCAGCCTTACCTTTAAAAAGGGCAGTCAGTCCTGCTTATACTATTTTATCCTTATTGCTTTCTCAGTATTTTAAGTGTGTTCTACTCTTCAGTGCTACAAATGAAGTTTTTCCTGTACATTACAAAATGTATGTGTTGAAAGCAATGTAACCTTGATTGAATCATTTAAATGTACCAGTTTTTCACATGTCTACTCACAATTTATTGGCACTATAATGTTCAGCTGGAAATTTGTGGCTTGGTATCATATTTCATTTTATAATGGTCCTGTGAAGCACCTTGGGATGTTTTATTACATTAAAGGCGCTATATAAATAAAAGTTGTATTGTAGTAGGAAATGGCTTTGTGCCTGCCCCTCTAACTGTCCATCATTGAACTATTGATGTGAGTTCTGCCTGTGGGCTAGAGGCACTTATTGAAGGCTAGGCAGGCCCCAAGATGCAGGGAAGGAAGACAACATGAATAATGCTGGTCTGCTTTCCCATACCACCAGGAGTTGGTTCAAGAAAGAATTTGACAAGAATCAGGAACAGTGCATATTGCAGGAGGGGAAATTTTGTTTCTAAAATGGAGGAATAAAGAACACGAAGGTTAAACAGGGTTGGACATGTAAGAGTTAAACTGGGTCAAAAATGTAAAGGTTAAACCGGCTTGGACATGTAGGATTAAACTGTGTCAGACATGTAAAGGTTAAACTGGGTTGGACATGTAAGGGTTAAATTGGGTCAAACATGTAAATGTTAAACCGCGTAGGGCATTTAACGGTTAAACGAGGTCAGGCATGCAATGGTTAAATAGGATGGAACATGAAAAGATTAAACACGGCTTGACGCCTGAAGATTAATTGGGCTGGGCTGCCCTTCAGAGGAATTTCTGAATATATCATGCAATGTTAGCTCTGACACTGATTATTTGGATTCTACAGAATAATAAATCTTTTTTCCACACTGTGACCTTGCTTCTGTTGGTGCATTTTCTGCTTATCATAAATTGCTAAGAGGATGAAAGTTTGAGCTATCAAAGATTGGTGGATCTCCTGTGATGAAGGAGTCACATTGTGGATGTGCACCAGTCATGGGCAGAGCCGGGGCTACAGGAAGCGTCATTGGCCGCTGAAGACAAACAAAATATTTGTCACTGAGAAAAAAGACATTTCCACCTTCGCACCATAAAACCTGTCCACACAAGTACTTTTCATTAAAGCTGTAGAGTGACACCACAAATACAGCCATAATAGAGATGATTGAATAATGCTTCCGTCAACCATGCTTTGAGTCCACACTGATGTAAGTAACTGGGATTGATTTCATGCACCTAATTTGTTTTATTTAGCTATGTGTCACTCGTTGCATTTTGCTGGACAAAGAATTCTGGAAGACTGCAGTAGTTTCTGCTACAAGTACTATTTGCTGTAGTTCGTAGAGACTCTGTTTAAATAGTTGTTGTTTGCTGTAAGTCTTGCCCTGTCTCAAACTCATTGGCTGACACCGTGCTGTCACTTTGTTTCATTAACTGCTTAATTTTGCTGGAAGGGACATAATTCAATGAGAAGCAAAAAACACTCTTTGCTGTAGTAATTTGCTATAATTTTCTCACTGAGATTGAAGGCAGGCTCCTCTTCCTTTGGTTATGGCATTATGGAGAAGGCCTATAAAGCTTAGTAAGTGCATAGTGACTATATGAGTTATTTCAGATACAGGAAACAGTCTCCACCTGTAGATGTGTATGCAGTTATTGTCATGTCTGCCTCATTAAAGGTAGAAGAAAGGGAAATACTAAAGCCTTCTCCAGGAGTAACTAGAGATGCCAACCAAAGGAGCAATACAGTTAGAATTTAGAATAATGTGTTTGGGTTTGGCCATCTTACTTTAGGAATGATGTCAAGGTCCTGGAGAGGGTGCAGGAGAGATTCACTATGATGACATCATCAATAGGAGGCTTTGGTATTGAGAAATAACCAAAACCTGGGCTCTTCATCAGAGCAAAGGTCAAAAAGAGTTAAAGAAGAATTCAAAATTATGAGAGGTTTTAATAAAGTAAATGGGTGAAACTATTTCCATTGGTCAGCAAGCCAGTAACCAGTAATAATCTATCAACGGAGTGGTTAGGAGATTTTTTTTTATACAGTGTTGTTAGGATATTCCCTACCAGAAACTGTGGTGGGAGCAGAATCCATAATCGATTTTAACAGGAAAGTGCATAAATGCTTGATGTTAGATAGGATGTGAGGAAACTGCAGGGGAATGGGACTGAGAGATAGCTGTTTGAGAGAGCAGACACAGGCACGATGGGCTGAACAGTCTCTTTCCGTGTTACTAAATTCTATGATTCCTCATCACAAAACCAGAAAGGGGCACGTGCAAACTTCCACCAGACAAAATTTACTGGAAAAGTTATAGCTGATTTTGGTCTTGGTACTATCCAATTTCTCAGTGGAAATGGGGCTGCAGTACGACTGACATCACTGTGCTGCTCCTAATGCCCGGTTCCTACCATGAATTTTACGCAGGCCAGGAAATAGATGTTCACTGATTCTGCCTAAAACAGGCAGAAGCCTCAATAAATTTGTTCACATTGGGGCTCTACGCATATCATAGAACCCTCATGCTAATTTAGCGTCTTAATCGGTATTGCACATAAGGTCCTGCCCAATGAAATCCAACATAAAATGGTCTAACCAGCAGTCCTTAAAGACACCACTGGAGACCGCTCCTGTTAAATTCTTTTAAAGATTTTTGTGGGGCCAGGAAAAGCATGAGAGATCCGCCCCTCCCCCTCCCCACTTAGCAAGCTTACTGTCAGCACTTCATGTGCATAGGCAGCTCTCTGAGAATATTTTAAATACGCCCAATCATGAAACTGGTTCTGGCCTCTGATGGAGTTCATTGCACGGGCAGTGGGAATAGGGTCACAGGAAAATCAACCCCATAGAATGTTCCAGCATAGAAACGGGCAATTTCACCCATTTAGTCTGTCAATGATTTCCTCCAAGTAACCCAGCCTGGTCCAGTCTCACTCTCCTGGTAGCTCCCCATACCTTTACCTCTTTTTCATGCACTACCTAATTCTCTTTTAAACTAATTTATGGACTCCGCTTTGTGGCGGATAATTCACTTTCTAAACATCTGCCATCTAACTACAATTTTTTCCAACCTTCCCTTTAATTACCTTTTGTCATTTTTATAAATTTGTGCCTCTTTGTTACCAAGTTGATCACTGGAAATAATCCATCATTATTTACCATATCAGATCACCTACGGTGGAAAATGGCTTTTTCTTCGTAGTCTCTTTTCATTACTGTAATACATCAATCCTGGCAACATGCTGGTAATTCTATATTAGCACCTTTTCCATTGCTTTTATATCCTTCCTATAATAGGATGCCCTAAACTGTGCACAATAACCCAACTGTACCCTAGCTAAGATGTCATACAAGATTAACATTACCTCCTGATTTCTGTGTTCTATGCCTCTAGATATGAACAATGACGGACAGGTAAAGACCTTCCAGTCCATCTCTGGGGATAGGCTGTCTACTAATATTCATTATAAGCCTACCGACTCCCACAGCTACCTCAACTTTTGCTGTCCATTTTGCTGTCCATTAACACCCTCTCTGCATTAACGCTTTGTCTTTCAACACGCCATGAACATCCCATTTGCCTTTGTTCCATGACCTTCTGGTCAGTTATTCTCTGTGACCCTGTCCAATTAACACCTTCACTTTTGTTATCTCTTGCCCCACCCCCACTTTATTTGCTTAAAACCTATTATATTTATAAACTTTGCCAGTTCTGATGAAGGGTCACTGACCTGAAATGATAACTCTGCTTCTCTCTCCACAGATGCTGCCAGACCTGCTGAGTATTTCCAGCATTTCTTGTTTTTATATTATATTGGATCAGATCTAAGCTCTGCAGTCCTGTCACATCCAGCCGTGAATGGTGGTGGACAATTAAACAACTAACTGGAGGAGGTGGCTCCATAAATATCCCCATCCTCAATGATGGGGGAGCTCAGCACATCAGTGTAAAAGATAAGGCTGAAGCATTTGCAACAATCTTCAGCCAGAAGTGCCGAGCTGATGATCCCTCTCGGCCTCCTCCTAAAGTCCCCAGCTTCACAGAGGCCAGTCTACAGCCATGATATCACTCTATGCGATATCAAGAAATGACTGAAGTCACTGGATACTGCAAAGGCTATGGGCCCTGACAACATTCCAGCAACAGTACAGAAGACCTGTGCTCCAGAACTTGCCGTGCCCCTAGCCAAGCTGTTCCAGTACAGCTTAAACACTGGCATCTACACGGCAATGTGGAAGATTTCACAGGTATGTCCTGTACACAAAAAGCAGTCCAACCCGGCCAATTACTGCCCCATCAGTCTACTCTCAATCATCAGTAAAGTGATGGAAGGTGTCGTCGACATTGCAATCAAGCGGGACTTGGTCAGCAATAACTTGCTCAGTGACGCTCAGTTTGGGTTCCGCCAGGGCCACTCAGCTCCTGACCTCATTACAGCCTTGGTTCAAACATGGACAAAAGAGCTGAACTGAAGAGGTGAGGTGAGAGTGACTGCCCTTGACATTAAGGTAGCATTTGACCGAGTATGGCATCAAGGAGCCCTAGCAAAGCAGGAGTTAATGGGAATCAGGGGAAAACTCTCCGCTGGTTGGAGTCATAACTAGCGCAAAAGAAGATGGTTGTGGTTGTTGGAGGGCAATCATCTCAACTCCAGGACATCACTGCAGAAGTTCCTCAGGGTAGTGTTCTAGGCCCAACCATCTTCAGCTGCTTCATCAATGGCCTTCCGTCAATCATAAGGTCAGAAGTGGGGTTTTCGCTGATGATTGTACAATCTCAGCACCATTCGCAACTCCTCAGATACTGAAGCAGTCTGTGTAGAAATGCAGCAAGACCTGGACAATATCCAGGCTTGGGCTGATAAGTGGCAAGTAATATTTGTGCCATACAAGTGCCAGGCAATGACCATCTCCAACAAGAGAGAATCTAACCATATCCCCCTGACATTCAATGGCATTACAATCGCTGAATCACCTACTATCAACATCCTGAGGGTTACCATTGACCAGAAACTGAACTGGGGTAGCCATATAAATACCGTGACTACAAGAGCAGGTCAGAGGCTAGGAATCCTGTGGCGAGTAACTCACCTCCTGACTCCTCAAAGCCTGTCCACCATCTACAAGGCACAAGTCAGGAGTGTGATGGAATACTCTCCACTTGCCTGGATGGGTGCAGCTCCAACAACTCTCAAGAAGCTCAACACCATCTAGGACAAAGCAGCCCACTTGATTGGCACACCATCCACAAACATTCACTCCCTTCACTACTGACGCACAGTGGCAGCAATGTGTACCATTTACAAGATGCACTGCAGCAACGCACCAAGGCTCCTTCGACAGCACCTTCCAAACCCATAACCTCTACCACCCAGACAAGGGCAGCAGATGCATGAGAACACCACCATCTGCAAGTTCTCTCCAAGCAACACACCATCCTGACTTGGAACTATATCACTGTTGCTGGGTCAAAAACCTGGAGCTCCCTTCCTAACAGCACTGTGGGTGTACCTACCCCACATGGACTGCAGCGGTTCAAGAAGGCAGCTCACCACCACCTTCTCAAAGGGCAATTAGGGATGGGCAATAAATGCTGTCCTCGCCAGCAATGCCCACATCCCATGAATGAATAAAAAAACCCACTAGAGGCTTACACACACACCAGTAGATTCCAAAGTGGGGAAAGGTAGATTGGTTGAGATAGAGTTCATAAAAAAAATGTAAACAGTCTGTGGGGTTTGGTGATTCGACTGGCTTCTAGCTGAATTCAGTGGTCCTGAGGCTTTTAATTTGAAGAGGTAGATGACTGCTTCGGTGAGCCTCTTGGAGATAGTGATGCGGATGATTTCCTCCAGTGGGGTTTCTGATTGTAACCGGAGTATGCAAAGGCAGTCAGTCAACAAGCAGAATTTGAAAGCTTTCAAACTGGAATGGAAAGAGACAGAGCGAGACCCCCACTTGGGTCTGCATGTGTCAGAGTCTAGTTGCGTCTCCTTTCTCTGCTGTAGAAAGGCACAAGCTTAAAAGCACAGATGGGGAGGGTCTTGTCACATGACTGTCATTCAGTCATTCAAACATAGCAGTTGGCAGTATTTCTCTCTTGCTAAAAAGAACAGATAGTTCCTTTAAACGTCCTGGGTCTTGGTTCTTGCTGGGGTACGAGCAGACATTTCGTCTTCCTCCTGACAACCTTTGCAATGTAGGATACAGTGTTGCAAATTAGATGGCCATCATAAGGTGCTAGCAAAGTCAACCTTGTAGCTTTTCTTTTTTTAATGTCTTTTTAAAAATATATATAAGTTCAGATTGCCAGTTAGTGGATTAAAGAAAATTATCATTCAACAAAGCCAGCTGGCATGACGAGCTTTATTATTAAAATTATTCAATTCTAATTGTTGAGCATCATCTTCAAGAGTAAAGACCGATGCAAAGTACTCATTTAATATTTCCACTATACCCCGGTGGGTTCTTCGTAACCTACCCTCGAACATCCTTCAATAGCCCAGCACCACCTTTGATAGTTCTTCACAGTCTTTGGCAGATACAAAACCAAGGAACTACTTGTCTTTTTTACATCCTTTTCTACTTATGACCTTCAATTACCTGCTTATTTATACATTAAGGTTTGCAGATCCTCTACTTCTCTGTTCCATTTGAAATCTTAGCAATGGAGTAGAGCAATAATGCATCCTTAGTTGTAAGTTGTTGACAGACCATCTGTCCATGGTGAGTGCCTTGTGTGCTTGTTAAAACACCATGGGCTGACTTTTATGGGCCCCCCTGCGGCGAGGCCAGAGGCAGGAGTCACGGAGAATTGCAACAGGTGGCGGGGGTGGAGGGCCAGTCGCCAAGTGATTTTCCTGGAGGCGGGATAGGCCGACGATGGCCTTCCTGCTCAGTGGCCAATTGAGGCCCTTAAGTGGCCTATTAATGGCCAATGAAGGGCCTCTTCCCACCACCACTGGGATCTTACCAGTGGCGGGTGGGCCTCTGCCATGCAGGGAGGTTGCCTTGTAGCATGTGGTGACCTCCCTGCGGGCTTGGAGGAGTCCCTCCGCCTTGGACATTCTGTGGCCCACATAGGGCCCCCGCTGGGAATGACCCCCCCCCACAACCAAACCCCGGGACCCCCCTCTCCCTGGACTGCACGACCATCCCCTCACTCCCACCCATCGCCGAGGCCTTCTGGACTGGCCCCAGCAACCCCACCACCTCACTTATCTCTGGTCCAGGGTTCCAGGGCTGGGCCTGGTTCTGAGGCCTCTGCAGTATTGACAGTGGCCACCGCTCTCAGTGGTGCCGCCAATACCGCTGAGCTGCTGGCCCTTTGATTGGCCGGCAGCACTTGAAGGCGGGATTCCCATCTTTAAAGGAATGGCAATCCCAGCTCGTGAAACTTTGATAGAAAAAGACGGAGGATCGCTCTGGGGTGGCAGGGAGGGGTTGTGCAGGAAAATACACACGTTTTTGGCTTGGTGCTGGGACCCCCACTTCCTACACAAAATCTAACCCCATGTGTCCATGAGGAGGGCCTTGTGTGGTTGTTAAACTTGCCATCTAAGGCATGTGGTTAATCTGACCCTAATATGAAATTTCAGGTTAATTTTGCATTTGGATTGTTTTCATAGAAATACGAATCCCAGTTTCTCTTTTACCCAGTGACTAGGAAGGCCATGCACATACATTATTCAGTTCTCTGTTATGTTTTAATCTGATCAAACAGATCACAGGATGATAATTAACTTATTTCAAATATTGACTGACTCCATCTCACATGCACAAAGCAATAGCTTGTTTGGAATGCAATAACACTGCTTCCTATACTGACCATCATGTTAGCTGATATTGTTCAGTTTCCTCTCCTCAGGTAGTGCTTCCCACTCTTTCAAATCTGCCATCCATCACCCCCCCTCCTCAAAACACTCACCTTGACTCCTTTGTCCTTGCAACCTGCCACCCCATCTTTAACTTCCATTTTCTCTCCAAAGTCCTTTAACATGTAGTTGCCTCCCAAACCTGTGCCCACCTTTCCCACAACTTATGTTTTTACTCCTCCAATTAGGTTTCCGCCTCTGTCACAGTTCTGAAACGGCCCTAAACAAAGTCACAAAGGAGACTGTGAAGGTGGTGAATGATCCCTCCTCATTGTTCTCGACCTATCTGGAGCCTTTGACACGGTTGACCATATCATCCTCTTTCAACTGCTCTCCTCCATTGTCCATTTAGGTCTATTCCTATCTATCCAATTGTAGCCAGAGAATCTCCTGCAAAGCCTTGTCTTTCCATTCCTATATCATTACCTCTGGAATTCCCCCTAGGATCTGTTGTTTGCCCACTCCTACTTCTTATCAAACATGCTGCCCTTCGGCGACATCATCGGCAAACACAATGCCAAGTTCCACATGAAAGTTGAAAACACCCAGCTCTATCTCGACCCCTCCACTGTCATCTAACTATCTCGACCCCTCCACTGCCTCTGAGTTGTCATGTTGCTTGTCCGACATCCAGTACTGGTTGAGCTGAATATTCCTCCAATTAATATTGGGAAGACCGAAGCTACGGTCTTCAGGCCCACCACCAACAGTGTTTCCTAACTACTGACTCCATTCCCTTTCCTGGCTAGTGCAATAGGCTGAACTGGACTGTTTGCAATCTCACCCATCTCCACTCCTGCCTTAGCTCATCAAATGAAAATTAAACTTAACTCTGATGTTAGCCCACTGGCAGATCTGTATATTATTATTTTCAGACTAACTTTGGGTTCCAATGGATTAAGCACTAATTCAGAAAACAATATGTAATGTACTGACATCTCATCCTTCTGCAGCATCAACTGTCAGCACTCAAGGGTTATAAGTAGTCTTGGGGAGTTACTACAGTCTTAGAGAGAGCAGTGCTGAGAAACCGTAACTGTCGCAAAGTGTAGAAAGGGATCTGAGCAATCATAGTGGATAGTCAGAAAGAAATGAAAATCCCTTTTTAGGTCTGAAATGCATCCAAACACCAACCAGAGGGTCTATATGTAATCTACATTTGTTCTTCAACACATGCCTTTCCACTGTCCTCCTCCCCATCCTATCATTCAACTGTTTATCCTCAACTGATTTTACCACTTTTCTTCCTCTGATTACAATTTAAAAATGTATGCAGTTGACAGGGAAGTAAAGACCAGCTGGAGCATTGTGACTAGACATTTCCTAACCCTAGATAGTTTTGGAAGTATACTGAATGGGTGGGGGGAAATGTGGAGAGAGGGAGGAAGGGCATCATAGTTGAGCCTTATCCTGACTCTGGAGTGTGATCAAGATCAGGAACCCTGGCTGACTTTTCTTTTCCCTAACCTGGGCAGAAGGCAAACTGCAGCACCTCAATCAATGGATCCTGATTAGCAAACTCAAACCAGACTATTATCAGGATTAAATCTGAGGCACACTGAGCCATCAGTAATCTTGTTATGGTTTCAATCAGGCTTGTGTCTGCTGTCCATCCACTGGGGGAAAAACAAAAATTCCAAATGATTGATTGACTGAGTCAATATTTGGAGTAAGTTAGTTATGAACTTGTGTCCTGTTTGAATGAATTGGAATTTAGCAGAGAGACAGGACAAGGTAAGTACAAAACTTTCCTAATGATTGAATAAAAGTTTAATCTAGCTATGAAACAATCCTAATGTGGAATCAAATTGCACCATTTCATTAAACACAGTGGATTTGATGCTTTCAATTACAAATTTTTAAACAAATAACATAGTCCCTTTTAACAGAAGGGACGTGTACACGTCTGAGAACCTTTCCTATTCTGGAATAACTTGCAGCAGAAATTGGGAAGCTCAAGAAGTTCCTGCTTTAAATTGGAATCTCAATACCAAAGGACCAGTTACAAAATATTTTGGCTGATTCCATGTCCGCGTTGAGAGTTTGACCTATTTTTCTTGTGACTGTGTGTTGATGATGTGATTGACAAGCTCGTTTTAGGAGATTTCAGGGTTGTTCTATTGATCACGCCATTTTACAGTATGGGCTGAATTTTGTTCATCGTCGGAAACGGGTTCATTAGCGTGGGGTGGGGAGAATCACCGTAGAGCCATCTGCCATGGAACCCAGCACCATAACGTTGTTTGCTGATTTTGTCGGAGGCAGGGAAGTTCCGTGGCAGCACCGATGCCCCGATGCGACGGCATCATCATTTAAATGTTATGAGTACTGTTTTAAATAAATGTGAATCTCATTTCCCGTGATCCAACGAAGGGTTCTCAATTTTGTGTGTGACCGTGCGAAACTCACGTGCCTTCAGTTTCTCGACTTTCAAAAGCTGGTGTCTTTGAGGCACGAGTCCTGGTGCTGTGAAAGGGAAGGTAACTTCATCTGAGTTATTTAGGATAAGTGGGGTTTCCAGTGACCATTGCTGCTATGCTGAGCCTGGAAGGGGCCTGTGTGTGAATGGGGTGGAAATCTGCAAGGGGTTTGTGTTTGAATGGTGGGGGGGGGGGATCTCTGCAAGGTGCTTGTGTTTGAATGGAGGGGGGGGTGTGGAGGAGAGTTCTGCAAGGGGCTTGTGTTTGAATAAGGGTTGGGGTCACCCTTGCTCAGACATCTGACATGGTCAGAATGATGACCGGAGGTGGGGGGCTGCTTGCTGAGTGACAGAGTATGTTCACAGAGATGACAAAGATAGGCAGAGGCCATTCAGAGCACAGAGTGCAGCCCTCCGTGGAAACCTACAATTACCCTATCAAGGTATTTGTCAGGCAATTTTAGGCAGCATTTTTATCCTATGTTTTAAATATCATGTTTAAATGGAAAGCATGAAATGGATCTTGTACCCATGGCTGTCAGGTTCCTATGTGAGAGCACTGCCAACTCAGGCAAGCTGACACATAAGAAAAGAAGCCATTGGGCCTATTGTACCTGTGCCAACTAGAAATGGCAATACTATTTCGGGATCCTGTCCCTGCATCCTTTTATATATTTTTTTCTCAGATACTTTTGCAATTACTTTTTGAACAATGTTATAATCTTTGCTTCAATAGCTGCTTGTGATAAAGCATTATAGAACCCAAGTTTCATTCCCATGCACTGGTGGCTCACATGTTTTTCTCGCTGCAATGTTTCGGACCATCGGTATCTAACTTGCACTTGCCCTGAGTTTTCTTGTGGTCCTGCTGAGTGGGTACAGGAGGGTTGTGCTGATTCATGATGCCAGCCTCATTGGAGCCTTCGTTTGGGTGTTGAGAACTGTCCTTGCTGCCCTTGGAATTCTCATACATTGCACGCCTGCCACAAGGCCAGT
The DNA here is from genome assembly GCF_036365525.1 of Heterodontus francisci. NCBI lineage: Eukaryota > Metazoa > Chordata > Chondrichthyes > Heterodontiformes > Heterodontidae > Heterodontus > Heterodontus francisci. Next base: position 33,926,275 of record NC_090381.1, on the reverse strand, counting down.
CCTTTGCCTCTTACAGCAAAGCGTAATCCTGTGGGCACGTTTTAAAGCCCTACTCTCAGATCATGTCCACAATTGGATTCAGGGGCAGTTGTTTTCTTCCTTTGTCTTGTGCCTTTGTTTGCTCACTTTTTTTAGGATTGGATTTATTTTGAGTTTTTTGTTGTTTTGAAAATAAGATGCTCTCTCTTATTATTGAAAGTACTTTGCCTGAAATAGGCAACAGCACTCTTCTGATAGTATGAGCATTCCTTTGGAGTTTCCAGAGGCCTGTCATTGGCTGCTGTGTTTTCCAAATCAAGAGTGGTCGTACAAGCAGCATACAAGTGGGTAGTGGGGAAGTCTTTAATAACCCTGCCTACCATGTGTGCAAGATTTCCTTGTAAGGTGAAACATGTGTCATTCATGAATATAGGTTATCTTATGGCAGTGTTAGAGAGAGAAAAGATAACAAAGCATCTTTTGAGTATGCAACTGGTAAAGAGGGGGAGGGGAGTCTTTGAGTGAGTGTGTGAGTTGCAGGCATGTCTTTGCAGAACACTGCTGAGAGTCAACTGCAGGACTCACTTATCTTAGCAAATGCCATTAAAGTGTTCATCGGAGTTTTTTCATCTGGGAGAATGACCTCTTTACTGAAGTTACTACATAGGTGTGTGCAGTCACCTCTACCCAGGCAGTCTTCAACAGATACTGCACCCTATGTGACTTTACATAGAAAATATGCAGACACTGTATCCTATGAGTTTTAAACTGACAAGACTGAAACACTCTACCTGAGTTTTAAACAGATAAGGTTCAATCACTGTACCCCAGGAATGTTAAATAAATGATGTCCAAACACTGAACTGCAGGAGCATTACAGTAGGCAGAATCTGTAGAATCTGAACACCTAAGAATTCTGCAGCAAATAGGGGTCGCAAGTTTAATGGTAGCAGAGGCCAGACACTTCAAATCTCAAGTGTTTTAGAATATACTGGATCAATAGTCCAAGACACCAAACCTGAAGGGGATTATAGTAGACTGACACTGAGTTCCAGTAGTTGTATAGTAGACAGTGTCCCAGACACTGTATCCCAGGAGTTTTACAGGAAATTAGTGAAATGTTAACTGAATTCTTTCGGTTATCCAGTGTGGATAGAGATTACTGAGGATTGAAAAGTAGGTATCATGGCTCCATTGGCTGAAAATGCTGGCAGATGTGACAAGTGTTGTACAGCAGCAGGTTTGACAGCAGTTGAACAGTTTGAAGTTCCTCCACAGGTGGGGTGGGGAAGAGGGGTTGTGGGGGGTCGGGGGTGGTGGAAGCTCTAACCAGTGGTTGGGTAATGCCCCGGAAAGGGCAGCTTCATATAGGGCAGCCAGCATAGGTCCAGCAATGGGGCTGGGGTGCAGGGAGTTATACTTGCTAACTTGGTGGAGTTTTACTGATTATTTTGCTGATGGATGGAAGCACAAAGAAACTACTCAGGATTCAGGAACATTTTTTTCATAAAGTTCTACTCATGTCAAAGTGTTTGATTAACAAAACTGGCAACATCAAATGGTTGTAACTGGGCTCCCAATGTTCAAGAATAACTAGTTTTAACAACAGTGGCAACTTATATTTATATAGAATCTTTAACATTAATAAAACGTCCAAAAGTTTATTTTTATTCATTCATGGGATGTGGGTGTCGCTGTTGTTGCCTATGCCTAATTACCCTTGAGAAAGTGGTGGTGAGCTGCCTTCTTGAACTGCTCCTTCTTGAACTGCTGAAGTTCATTTGGCATAGGTACACCCACAGCGGTGTTCGGGAGGGAGTTCCAGGTTTTTGACAGTGATATAGTTCCAACTCAGGATGATGTCTGCTTGGAGGGGAGCTTGGAAGTGGTGGTGTTGCTGTGCATCTGCTGCCCTTGTCCTTCCAGGTGGTAGAGGTCACAGGTTTGGAAGGTGCTGTTGAAGGAGACTTGGTGAGTTGCTGCAGTGCATTCTGTATGTGGTACACACTGCTGCTACTGTGCATCGGTGGTGGAAGGAGTGAATGTTTAAGGTGGTGGATGGAGTGCCAATCAAGCAGGCTGCTTTGCCCTGGATGGTGTCGAGCTTCTTGAGTGTTGTTGGAGCTGCACTCATGTTGCCTGAATGTTGTCCAGGTCTTGCTGCATGTGGACATGGAGTGCTTCAGTATTTGAGGAGTCACAAATGGGACAGAACACTGTGCAATCATCAGTGCACATCCTACTTCTGACCTTATGATGGAGGGAAGGTAATTGATGAAGTAGCTGAAGATCGTTGGACCTAGGACACTACCCTAAGGAATTTCTACAGCGATGTCCTGGGGCTTAGATGTTTGGCCTCCTGCAGTATAAGGGTTTGAAAGGGTTAATGCCTGGGACAGTGTAACACCTCCCACTATGACGATGTAAGAGATCACATGCGAGAGAGACTTGAAGAAGAAGTAGCATGGCATCAGTGGAGTTAGACATACTTATGTAAAGCTGTATATAGTTCCTTAATAGGTAATAAACTAGTTATTATTAAACTTACCGAAGACTCAGTAATCCCGTCAAGCTAGACTAACCAAACATACATGATGGTGAACAGTGATGGTTCTTGCCATACAACACCCAGAAAATTTTGAAAAGAAGACTGGAAAGTCAGAACTGAAAAAAGTGGTACCAAAACAGCAGAACTAGAGAAGAGGCTGTGAGGAGCTCCAGAGCTGCTCCGTGGATGAAGTGCAGGCATGGAGAGTCAGGAGTAGGCTTGCAGAGGCATTCAGGCTGCACCACAGAGGTGTGGTGGTCTGTGACAACAAATCCCGGTCCAGCGATCGCAGGCTTCGAGTTGGAGAACCAATGGTCGAGGATCTGGTAAGCAACCCTTAACAAGGGCGGATCTGAGGTCGACACCATTACACGTGGCGACCGCAAGGCAGAGGAAAAAAAAGTGGCTGCAAATACTCAATACTCCAGGTGAAGGGAATGAAGAGATTATTGAAATAATGCTGCAAAGCTGCATTCAATAAATAAATACCTAGTCTAGCAGAGAGATATCCCAGGGAAAGACAGTGACAGCAGCGGGAGGCAGTGTGAAGTTGAGAAGAGTGGGAAAACATCACATACTGGAGGGAAAATTTAAAACAGCAATTAAACGACCTATAAAGTTTAGAAAAGCCATGAATCTTTAAATTTATGCTACCAGAGAGGTTTGGACACATGGAAGGGCCAAATCAAACTCAAAACTGGTCACTTTGGAGAAAATTTTTTTTGAGGTACAGAATTGCTTAAAAATTAGACAGCAAGTTTGAAGCAGAACAACACATTACTTTATTCCATGGGAGCAGTAGCAGATGACGTTATTGCAAGACAAGGCATTAATAAGATATCAGATAAATTTGAAGAAGTCTTAAAAACCTTTGATAATTATTTCAACCTGAGGAGCAATAAGATTCTAGAAAGAGCCAAATTTAACAGAAGGGTCCAGAAACAAGGTAAACCGATAGCTGCTTTTATTACTGACCTTTACAGGCTAGTTGAAGGATACGACTATGGAGATCTAAAAGCAGGATTAATAATGAGACTGCATTGTAGTAGGTATTGCTGATGAATCCCTTTCGGATTTATTGCAGTATAAGCAAAACCTCATCCTAGACAAAGCAATTCAGCTGTTGAGACAAGCAGCGGTCCAGAGGAAGAACAGAGCAATCCTGAGAGGTGAAGAAAAACAGTGGTTCAGGAAACCTCCAGCGACCGTACAGTTTCTTAAGCACAGGACTGTAAAAGAAGCATCAGAAAAGAAGGTACTCTTGGGTGGGAAAGTGCATGGTGCCATGAAGCCCTGCCAGTGCTGTGGCACCAAAAAGACCCACAGGCTCGAACAGTGTCCTGCAAACAAAGCAGAATGCTTTCACTGCAAGAAAGTTAGCCATTTTGGGAAGATGTGCCAAAGTGAAACCTCTACTTTCACAAGTTCTATTGGAAAAGTTTTCACACATAGAGCTATTAATGAAGTTGAACAATCTCCATCAGAAGAGAAATCAAAAAACTTCCTTGGTGAGATCAATGACCCTAATCAGGCATTCTGGTCTGCAGATATATATGTCAATAGACATATCACCAACTTTAAACTATACACTGGAGTAAGTTTAACAGTTTTATCAGTCAACGAACTGTGGTTATCAAAGCATTGCTTGCAACCAACAGAAATTCAGTTACATGGTCCAGGAGGGAATGAACTGAAAGTCAAGGGAAAACTACAGGCAACACTGCAGTATAAGGGAAAGAAGATACTGGAAACACTGTATGTTCCACAGAATCAAGAATTTTCTCCTTTAAGTAGAAGAGCTTGTATATCAGGAAAATAGAAGAAGTTAAGCAGCAAGAATCCAAGAGTCACTTCCAAAAAGACTTTCCGAAATTATTTACTGCTCTAGGAAGACTTACGACCAAATATAGTATTAATTTGCGAAAAGATGCTAAAGTTGTATGTCTTTTCATGCCGAGGAAGATACCACACCCACTAATGAAGCAAATCCAACATCAGCTGGAAGAGACAGACCACAAACCCCTAGTTTCCTTACTTGATGAAAAGGAGCTTGCTAGAATGCCTCTGTGAATCCACAGCTTCTGGCTGAGGCTCATGAGATTCACGTATGAAACAGTATACGTACAGGGCAAGCTGCAAACGACAGCAGATGCATTGTCCAGAGCTACTGTTGACCATTCTACACAACAGGATGTTAACTTTATTAATGAAATTGGGTCATATTCTCAGTTCACTGCATCAAAAAGTTCCAAGAAATTCATCATGCACAGATGCAAGATAAGAAATGCATCCATATCCACCCATACTGCATGTAAAGTTGGCCACAGCAGCGCCCAAGTGGTAAGTTGATGAAAATCTTTGAGCACAGAAGGCACTTTACTATTGTGGATGATTTGCTGGTATGTGACGAGAGGCTGGTGATTCCGATCTCACTCCGGACAGACATATTACAGAAATACACCAGGGCCACATGGGTATCACGAAATGCAGAGTACGGGCTCAGTCAACCGTGTGGTTGCCGGGAATTTCGAGAGATTTGGAAAAAAATGATTCTTAATTACCAGGTAGGTGCAAAGCACAGATCACACCAGAGGTAACCCCTTATCTCGAACCAATTTCCAACCAGACCATGGGAATATCTGGCAATGGATCTCTTCATATTTAATGCAAAATCCTATCTGATTGTCATTAATTATTTTTCCAAGTGGATCAAAGTCAAATGATTGTACACAATGACTACTGAGACAGTCATTCAAGTTTTAACAGAAATTTTTGCTACACATGGTATACCTGACCAGATAGTTTCCAATAATGGTCCACAATTTGCAAATGACTACTTTACACACTTTGCGGAAAACTGTGGATTTGTACATCTTCCAAGTTCCCCTAGACATCCTCAGTTTAATGGTGAAGCTGAAAGAGGAGTCAGAACTATCAAAGCAGTGTTAAAGAAGAATGAAGATTTTCAAACAGCACTCCTAAACTACTGAACTACTCCATTACTATGTGCATTAGCACCATCAGAACTGTTAATGGGAAGGAAGCTTAGAACACAACTTCCAATCCTACCCAAAGAAATTACTTCCAAGAAATTATCAAAGAGTTCCAGACAGAGAAAATTCTTATCAATAAAAACAAGCTTATAACTATAACAGAATATATTATACCAGAGACCTACCTAAGTTGATGGAAGGAGAAAAGTTTTGGGTACAAGAGCAAGGCAGAGAAGAAGTAATTGTCCAAAGAGATGAGAATCAACAGAGATCTTATTTAGTATAAACTTCAGAAGGTACTATAAGAAGAAACAGGAGAAATCTTATTTCTATTCATCAAAGTTGTCAATCAGTCATAAATCTGGATGAACCAGATGTTGAACCTGAAATTCAGAAAACACCAGATACTACAAACCCAATGAAGGCCATCCAAGTCAAGAAACAAGATTTCAGAGTGAGACTACTGATCTTACAAGTCTGACAACAACATGATCAGGGGGAGTTTTGAAGCCTCCTGGCAGATTGAATCTGTGATGTCAGAGACTTGGGGGGAGATGGGGTAGTATGTAAAAGTCAAAATGAATGTACAAAGAAAAATGGATGAAGACTTGTGGGGGGGGGGGGGGCGGAGATGTAGTATAAGGGTTTGAAAGAGTTAATGTCTGGGACAGTGTGAGTAACTCCTTCCACTATGATGACGTAAGAGATCACATGAGAGAGAGAGAGAGAGAGAGACTTGAAGGAGAAGTAGCATGGCATCAGTGGAGTTAGACATACTTATGTAAAGCTGTATATAGTTCCTTATTATGTAATAAAATAGTTATTGTTAAAATGTAACAAAGACTCAGTAATCTCTCCTCATTATACTAATCAAACATACACCTCCAACAACCACAACCATCTTCCTTTGTACTAGGTATGACTCCAACCAGTGGTGAGTTTTCCCCTGATTCCCATTGACTTCAATTTGACTAGGGCTCCTTCATGCCAGACTCGGTCAAATGCTGCCTTGGTGTTATGGGCAGTCACTCTCACCTCACCTCTTGAATTCAGCTGTTTTGTCCATGTTTGGAACAAAGCTGTAATAAGATCTTGAGCCAAGTGGCCCTGGCAGAACCCAAACTGAGCATTGTGAGCAGGTTATTGCTGAGCAAGTGCCGCTTGATAGTACTGTTGATGATACCTTCCATCACTTTGCTGATGATCGAGGGTAGATGGAGCAGTAATTGGCTGGATTGGATTTGTCCTGCTTTTTGTGGACAGAACCTATGTGAGCAACTCTCCACATTATCGGGTAGATGCCAGTGTTGTAGCTGCTTCACAGAGGCATTAAAAAACAAAATATGATACATGTGTGATATGAGGGCAGATGACCAAAGGCATATCCAAAAAGGTAAGTTTTAAGGGGTGTCTTAAAGGAGGAAAGAGAGGTAGAAAGGCAGAGAGGTTTAGGGAGGGAATTCCAGAGCGTAGAGCCTAGGCAGCTGAAGGCATGGCCACCAATGGTGGAGCAATTAAAATTGGGGATGCTGAAGGAGTCAAAATTAAATGAGCACTGATATCTGAGAGGGTTGTGAGGGTGGAGGAGGTTACAGAGATAGGGAGATGCGAGGCCATGGAAGGATTTGAAAACAAGTTCAATCATGGGTTGATGAATACCACAGAAACATTGCCACTTGTTATCCATCAGGCAAGTGCCTTTACCACCAAAACTAATTGACAATAAGTGGGGGTAGTGGTAAATGTCAAACATTTCCTACTGTTGTGGCCCACTGGGAACAGAACTGACCATTTGTGGATTGCAATTCAGAGAAATGGATTGGCTCACTAGGTTTCATTGAATGGCAGGTTCTGGTCTCTGATTATGTTTTTTCTTGTCCAGACAAACTAGGTTTGCTATCAGTCCCTGAAGATGCTGAGATGTTATTGGTGTTTGGTGTTGCTGATGCTGGTCAGCTGTACAGGAGATGTAAAGAGCTCAGGTAGGTGCCGAGTTCACACTGATGCTGCTTTGAGTTATGTATTAAGGAAGTCTGTTGAGAAACAGAATTGACAGTATTGCTGCATAAAGACAGGGAAATAGCTAATGTATCAATATTGTCCCCTGTGATATGAAAGTTTTTTTTGGCATTAGAATATTGCTCAGTTTGGTACTGTTTCTTGAATGGACACTTGGACACATATCAAATTAGCACTAGAGGCCTACAATAGACTGTCTTATATTAAAGTACAAAGGACTAAAAAAGATTCTGAAGTCCACACAGCTCATCCCAAAAACTAATACCTCTCAAATTCCCACTATCTCAAATGTCTATCCAATTCTTCCTTAAATTTTCCACATTATCTACCTCCATTGCTTCCTCAATACCTAAGGCTACTTTCAAGGGCCAGACCTGGGCCTATAAAGGGGAAAGACCGAAGTACTAATACAAGAGTGATGGTGGAGGGAAAATTTCTGGTCCTTCACCTTCAGTTTCCTGTGTGTGCGGCCCAGCGATACCCTAGCACACAGCTGACTCATGAAGCTAGTGGTGGAACTTGCACCATGACTCATCTCAAGTCAGGAAAGTGGCAGCAAGTTGAAAACAGGCCTGAAAATAAAAGGGCCTTTTTTGTCTTTTAAAGCTTCAGGCCTGGAAATTCACAGGCTGCTGCTGTGCAACCCCGATTCTCAGTGCAAGTCACTTCCGGGCTATGACAGTGCCATCTCAATGGCTCAATCCACTAAAATCAGGCACAGTTCAAACTGGAGTGAAACGTGTGGACATTGGACATGATCTCCTCCAGCTGTACACCTTGAGAAACTGTCTGCAATGGCTCCTTCCGCTTTAAACAACTGATCCTGACAGTGGCTGCACCTAATACAAACAGGCATAACTTACCTTGAGCACAATAATGGGGTAAGTTCAGGAAACTGAACACTTCACCACCGGCGAACTGGCAGATGCATGCAAATGAGATTGGAGGTGACTGGGTGGGCGCATCGTTGAACAATTCGGGAAAATAAGAACATTTGAGGAGAAGCCCTGTGAATTTGCATGCTGGCAATAGTTCCTACCTCAAAACAGCACTGCTAAAGGGCAGAAAGAAACAAAGAAATTTCACCCATCCTCTTTGTTTCAGTTTCACCCACTCTCACAGTCTGAGGCCAGAAATAGCACCATTTTAGGTTCTATGATGTGGGGACTATGTACATCATACAGTAAATCTTGTTAATAAAAGGTTTGAGCTCTGAACTATTCTTAAAGCAGCTTGTGTTAGCAATTGTGATCCCTTCCCTAACCTCACCACCAACAACTCTTCCCCGCCACCCCCACCTCCACATTTTTACAGTGTTTTACCAGAAGAATAAAGCAAGCAAAGTGCTAAGAATTCAGAAACGTGCAAACTGGTTCTGGGAAGAGATCAAGCCAGGATCTCTAGAGAGAGAATGCTACGAGGAAACCTGTTCATTTGAGGAAGCCGAAGAAATTTATAAATCCCGAGAGAGAACTGTAAGGATCTTTCGTCTGATAATTACATATGGATGTGTGCACATGTGTACATGCTGTGCCTGAGTATGTGCGTACATGCCCATTTAAGTCTGTGTGTTCATGTGCGTACTAGTCTGAGTTTGGATGCATGTGTATATATATTATATATACGTGCATGTTTATATGTTTGGGGAGTGTATAAGTCCGTGTATTTATGTCGTATATGAGTGTTTTTGTCAGCTGTGGTTCAGTTGTTAGCACTCTCGTCTCTGAGCGGGAAGGCTATAGGCTCAAGTCCCACTCCAGGACTTGAGCACTAAAATCCAGGCTGACACTCCAGTCCACTACTGAGGGAGTGCTGCATTTTTGGAGATGTTGTCTTTTGGATGAGACATTAAACTGAAGCCCCATCCCCTCTCAGGTGAACGTAAAAGATCCTGTGGCACTATTTCGAAGTGTCCTGGCCAATATCTATCCCTCAATCAATATCACAAAAACAAAATATCTGGTCATTATCACTTTGCTGGTTGTGGGAGCTTGCGCACAAATTGGCTGCCGTGTTTCCTACATTACAACGATGATTGCATTTCAAAAGTGGTCGTGAAAGGCGCTATACAAATGCAAGTCTTTCTTTTTGTATCTGTGTCCTGCATATCTTTGTATATTTTGGTATATAATAAAATTGACTCTAGAAGGGGGTGAGGGGATGAGGGGTTGAGTAGCTCCTTGAACACCATTTGCTTTACATTGCATCGCAAAATTGCTGGCGATAGGAGGGTCAGCCAACAGTACTGAAACTAGTTTTAATCAAATTAGTATTTGTCTGAGGCCATTGGCATAAATCACAGTTCATAGGTTGATGAGAGATTGATGGCTTTATGGTAGGTTAATGACTTCCATGAGTGGATCACAGGAATTTTAACAAACTTATTTTCTTTTAACAGTTGGAGTTCTGGTTTTCATACAAGAGTAAGTACTGCTTTTATCACTTCTTGTGAAATGACTTGTTTCCAAGATACCCCTCCCCTTAATCTACGAGACCCCTGACCAGGGAACTGTCGATCAAAGAGGATTACAGCCAATCAGTGTTCCTGGCCCCTTATGAAATATCTCAGACACAGCTGTCAATCAAACCCACTTTCCCAGGACAGACTGGAGCTAAATTCTTTGATCTCTGTCAAGGTCGCATGGGGCCCCCTGTGCAGCTCTACTGAAACAAAAGACAGCTGATGACTACATCTCTCATAATTGCATTAGATCAAACAGCTATTCATCAATGTGGTATGACTAACCAAGAATTCACAATGGCAAAGAAATTGAATGTGTTGGCCCCAGGTCAATTAAACAATTAACACTTTAAACAACTCATTTTATTTGTCCCAGTTTTTTGCACCTTTTAATTTATAGAGTTTGAATTTATGATTTTTCAGTGGAAAAAAATACATGCTATTTCTAGCATTATAAATATAAGATAAAAATTCAACACAGACAAAAAATATATTTTTGTTTTAGGGAGGAAAATCAAAGTTCTGGCAGGTGTGGGAAGATTTTACTGAAAGCTGATCAAACTGTAGCATATTTATTTAGTTCAGCCCAATCCAAACTCCATTATCTAAAATCCTCAGAGTTTTCCATTCACTCACATTCCAGACTGCTTGTTATCAAATTCTTCAAGAGTTTTACTGAATGCTTTTCTCTCTGTCTCACTCACAGATCTGGATCCTTGTAAATCTACGCCGTGCCACAATGGTGGTTTGTGTAAGACCACAGGCTACAATTACATCTGTCTCTGCCCTCCCCTGTGGAAAGGACAGCATTGTGAAACAAGTTTGTAGCTGCTTCTGATAAAGTGCATGAACCCACCCTCCCAGTAATGGGCATCATTGGTCTGTGTGTATGTATGTATGTGTGGTGCGGTGTACATGTTTGTGTCTGTGAATGTCCTTGTTATGGCTGTGTGATGAGGGGTTTGGGTGGTTCCCACTGTTCAACTCCCACCTGACCACAGCAAGTGTGTTTTGTTATTAGCGTTTAGCCCCTTGGTGATTTATTTGCCCAATAAACAAACAGCGAGAGGTTTTCTTGTAGGTTTAAAACAGAAAATCAATTATTTATTGATCAATATGCCTTAAACATTTGCTCGCGCGCACACACACACACACACTCATACACATATAGAAGAAGAGACAGATAGAGAGGGTTTAAATTGGGGTCAGGGGTCACAGTAAACCTGTTGAATTCTCTCAGAAATTAAGTTCTCGTTGGTTGCAGGCTTGAGGTGTTTGTAGGTTTCACTCTTGGTTGAAAATTCAGTTGAAGACAGTGGATCACTTCTAATTCACTGTTGTATAAGTGTAAATGTAGAATTCTACAGCAGAGCACTTCCTTCTTTCTGGATTTCTCTCAGCCCCTGAGCTGAAAACAAGCTTCTTTATTGCTTCTTTCTAACTTGGGCTGCCTTTTAAGGTAAAAATTTGTTACATCTCTAGGTTGGAGTCATACCTAGCACAAAGGAAGATGGTTGTGGATGTTGGAGGTCAATCATCTCAGTCCCAGGACATCACTGCTGGAGCTCCTCAGGGTAGTGTCCTAGGCCCAACCATCTTCAGCTACTTCATCAATGATCTCCCTTCCATTATAAAGTCAGAAGTGGGGATGTTCGCTGATGATTGCACAATGTTCAGCACCATTCACAACTCCTCAGATACTGAAGCAGCCCATGTCCAGATGCAGCAAGACCTGGACAACATCCAGGCTTGGGCTGATAAGTGGCAAGTAATATTCGCGCCACACAAGTGCCAGGCAATAACCATCTCAAACAAGAGAGAATCTAACCATCTCCCCTTGATGTTCAACATCCTGGGGGTTACCATTAACCAGAAACTGAACTGGACCAGCCACATAAATACTGTGGCTACAAGATCAAGTCAGATGCTGGGAATTCTGCAGTGAGTAACTCACCTTCTGACTCTCCAACGCCTGACACTACAAGGCACAAGTCAAGGGTGTGATGGAGCAGTCTCCACTTGCCTGGATGGGTGCAGCTCCAATAACACTCAAGAAGCTCGACACCATCCAGGACAAAGCAGCCCGCTTGATTGGCACCCCATCCATCATCTTCAACATTCACTCCCTTCACCACCGACGCACAGTGGCAGCAGTGTGTACCATCTACAAGATGCATTGCAACAACTCACCAAGACTCCTTCGACAGCACCTTTCAAACCTACGAGCTCTACCACCTAGAAGGACAAGGGCAGCAGATGCATGCGAACATCACCACCTGCAAGTTCCCCTCCAAGCCACACACCATCCTTACTTGGAACTATATCGCTGCTCCTTCACTGGAACTTACACAGTCTGTGGAGTGGATGATTTGATAGTCTTCCAACAGAAGCTGTATTCTTGAAATCCTCGGCTGGTCAAAGTGGACTTTGTGGTTGGCCTGCTTCACTCAGGGTTTTCTTGAAGGCAGACTGGTAGGTGGCTCTCTTCCCCTGGTCTCCGGCTGTAGCAATCTGTAGGCTTGGAGGGTCCACAGTTGCAGATGGTTTTCAAACTTGATATTTTCTGGGGAGAAAGAAAGAAAGGGCAGCCATACAACTTTCTCTGCTGCTGCAGTCTGTTTCTGCTTGTTTTCTCTGTCTAACAAAACTCCCAGTTTTTCCAAAGATGAATAGATGGTCACATGATTCTCTTAATCCTGTTTGATTTTAATGAGGTTCAAAGTTTGAAACCCAAAACTTCTCTCAGGTGGTATTGTCTGTGCTTAACCCCAAGAGGGACATCTCCATTTATGAATACCTCAAGATAACTTTGAATGTCCTAATGAGGGTAATCTAGATAATTTACTCAGTTAGCCAAAGCATTATCCTGGCTGGGCTTCTTGTTAGACTTTTGTCTCCTGTTCAATCTCCTGGTATATCAGATGCAAATTGCAGTGGCCATCTTGGTTGCCAGTTTTTAAAAAGTTAACTGTAGAATTTTTTTCCCATTAAAACTCTAATGTAAGTTTCCAACTGAAAAATTAATATTTCTCATTTGGCATATTGTGTTTCCCTGACAGAACCTTCAAGCATTTGCCAGTAACTCCTGTTACCAATACTTCTGCTTTCGGGTGGCATTTCATTAAATTTGGCTGCAAGTAGGGTTGAAAACAACCAGTAATCCTGAGGTTGGTTATCTCTTTACCTGGTGCCTGGGATACAAAAGGAGTCATTTTTCCTTTGTGCAAAAAGTTCTGGCATTTGCTCTGTTCTTGAGTTATATCAGACACAGGCTTACCACCTTCATTGCCATAGACACAGGCTTGACTACAGTACCTCCTGTTGGTTTTTTGGCATACCAACAATTTGCCTGGACACGCCCAGATTTGCCACACTGGAAACATGTCGGGTGGACCCCTACTGGTTTATCACCTGGGTTCCTTCTTTTAAATGTTGGAAACTGATCTAGTTTTCCTTCCCTCCTCCTTTTCTCTCAAGCCCATTTCAACTTCCTCTGCATCCCTACTATCTCTCCCTAGCTTGTAAGAGTTACTAGATGCAAACTTATCCTGAGTTAGAGATTTGTGAATTAACTCATAATTGTCAGTCATTTTTGCGGCTTCTCTTACTCCTGTAACTCTTTGTTCTTCAATGTGGGTCATTATACAAACTGGGATGCTATTGTTAAATTCTTCCAGCAACATCACTTCTCTCAAAATTTTCATATGAGGATTCTAGCTTGAGAGATCGTATCCAGCGATCGAAAGCCATATGTTTAATTCTCTCAAATTCAATGCAAGTCTTGTGTGGGTCTTTTCCTGGGATGTCTGAATTTCTGGCTATATGCTTCAGGTACGAGCTCATATGCATTTAGAATTGCAGTTTTAGTTTGTTCAGGCTGGAGCATTTCAGTTATGAAGAGACCGGAGAGACTGGGGTCGTTTTCCATGGAGCGGAGAAGGCTGAGGGGGGACCTGATTCAGGTATCCAACATTATGGGGGGCATTGATAGGACAGATAGGAAGGAACCTTTTCCCTTAGCGGAGGGGTCAATAACCAGGGGGCATAGATTTAAGGTAAGGGGCAGGAGGTTTAGAGGGGAGTTGAGGAAAATATTTTTCACCTAAAGGGTGGTTGGAATCTGGAACACACTGCCTGAAGGGGTGGTAGAGGCAGGAACCCTCACAACATTTAAGAAGTATTTATATGAGCACTTGCAACGCCATAGCATTCAAGTCCACGGGCCATGTGCGGGAAAATGGGATTAGATTGGACGGGTGCTTGATGGTCAGCACAGGCGCGTTGGACCAAAGGGCCTGTTTCTGTGCTGTAAAACTCTATGACTCTATAATCAGAGGAACTTTCTTCTGATAACAGAGAAAAAGCTTAGTGAGCCCTAGCCATGAACTCGCCTTGTCAGAGGAGAGTCCAAAATTCTTTCAGTCATTTTAGCCTGGTAGCTATTTTCTCAAATGAGATACAATATGACTCAATCTCCTCCTCATTAAATTGTGGCACTAACTGTGAGTGTCTTAGTACATCAAAGTTTTGGTCTGAATGGGGGAATAAAGTTTGAGTGGCTGTTGGAATTTTCATTTTGGGTTTGCAGCCTTTGTAACTCAAACTGTTTTGCTTCTTTTTCCAACCTTTTTCCTTCTGGAGCTGAAACTCTCTCTCTTCAATTTCCTTTTGATACTGTCTCTTCTCCCTTTTCAACTGCAAATGTATTTCTTCCCTTTTCATCTGCAACTGGATTCTAGCTAGAATTATTTTTTCAGACTCTGTTTCCATGCTTTCTGCTTTTGGTTCAGGGGTAAATTTAAAACTAAATAAGTTAGAGAAACCAGTTCAGGTTTCTTTGCTTTTTGTTTGCAACTGATTCCCACCTCTGTAGCTAAGCTTTTAAAAAATCTTCAATACTTAATTTGTTTAACATCATGGGATATGTCTTCCTACTCTACAAACTCCTTAACATTAAATGTGGCCATCCCTTTTGTTTTTGCACTGCGGAGAAAAAAACTAATACAAGAAGAAAACCTGCTTGTTTACTTTTCCACAATTTTAGAGGTCAATTTTCCTCCCATTTTCCAAATCTCTAATTTATCAGGATGTCAGAAATGCTCCATCCATCAATATTGGCGACCACGCTCTGGAAGTGGTTCAAGAGTTCACCTACCTAGGCTCAACTATCACCAGTAACCTGTCTCTAGATGCAGAAATCAACAAGCGCATGGGTAAGGCTTCCACTGCTATGTTCAGACTGGCCAAGAGAGTGTGGGAAAATGGCGCACTGACACGGAACACAAAAGTCCGAGTGTATCAGGCCTGTGTCCTCAGTACCTTGCTCTACGGCAGCGAGGCCTGGACAACGTATGCCAGCCAAGAGCGACGTCTCAATTCATTCCATCTTCGCTGCCTTCGGAGAATACTTGGCATCAGGTGGCAGGACTATATCTCCAACACAGAAGTCCTTGAAGCGGCCAACATCCCCAGTTTATACACACTACTGAGTCAGCGGCGCTTGAGATGGCTTGGCCATGTGAGCTGCATGGAAGATGGCAGGATCCCCAAAGACACATTGTACAGCGAGCTCGCCACTGGTATCAGACCCACCGGCCGTCCATGTCTCCGTTATAAAGACGTCTGCAAACGCGACATGAAATCGTGTGACATTGATCACAAGTCGTGGGAGTCAGTTGCCAGCATTCGCCAGAGCTGGCGGGCAGCCATAAAGACAGGGCTAAATTGTGGCGAGTCGAAGAGACTTAGTAGTTGGCAGGAAAAAAGACAGAGGCGCAAGGGGCGAGCCAACTGTGCAACAGCCCCAACAAACAAATTTCTCTGCAGCACCTGTGGAAGAGCCTGTCACTCCAGAATTGGCCTTTATAGCCACTCCAGGCGCTGCTTCACAAACCACTGACCACCTCCAGGCGCGTATCCATTGTCTCTCGAGATAAGGAGGCCCAAAAGGAAGGAATTTATCTAGCAGTTCAGATCCTGGCTTTGAGCCCCCAATTTGTTATGGCCACGTGGTGAGGGGTTTGGGTAGTTCCCACTGTTCAACTCCCACCTGACTGCAGCAAGTGTGCTTTGTTATTAGGATGCAAACCCTTTGTGTTTTATTTGTAAAATAGACAGTGACAGGTTTTCTTGCAGGTTTAAAACAGAATATCAACTATTTATTGATCAATACACCTTAACCCGAAATTGTCGCGACTGCATCCACGCGCACATGTACACAAGAGACAGATGGACAGGAAAAAGGGTAAGTGGCTATAAGTGGGGGTAGGTTTTGGGGGTCACGGTAAACCTGTTGAATTCTCATGGAAGTCCAGTTTTCGTTAGTTGCAGGCCTGAGGTGTTTGTAGACTTCTCTCTTGGTTGAAAATTCAATTGAAGATAGTGGGTCACTTCCAATTCACTGCTGTATAAGTGTAAATGTAGAATTCTACAGCAGGGTGCTTCCTTCTTGCTGGATTTCTCTCAACCCCTTAGCTGGAAACAAGTTTCTTGGATGCTTCTTTCTGGATGTCTCCCATTCTATCTCTCTCTGTCTCTAGAACTGCTTTTTAAGGTAAAAATGTGTTACATCTCACCTTGGCTGGAAGACAGGCATTTTCTTCCTTGTAGTGACCAATAATGGCCTAAGATGTGGCTACTTCACACCTTCTTTATTTCAGAAAAACCCATTCAATTCAAAAGTGTCTCTTGATGGGTTCTGGATGTGAATAAACTGGTTATGATGTTTCCACTTCACACTTTTTTCATTTCAGAAGAACCCATTCAATTCGGGAATATTTCAGGATGGGTGCAATTGAAGATTTTCCTTTGTCCCTGTCAGACAGTTTGAATATGTAAAGGCCAAGTCTTTTAATGTCCAGCAGCCATTTTGGAGCACACTGTTCACTTTTGAACAGAAAGGTTCATTTTTTAAAAGACAAAGTCAATTTTTATAACTCTTCAGTTTTAGTTCATAACTTTTCCTCATCGCACTTCTTGTATGCGTGACAGTATGGTTGGGTGTACATGTGTGCGTGTGCATATGTTTGTTTGGGTTGCTGCTCATTGCTGACCTTGTCAAGTTGGACACCTTCTTCCACACATCGTCCTAAATACAGACAATAAGCGATATTGTATAAACATTCAAACTCTGTTTAATTGACCCCTCACCAAAACTGCTGGAACCCCTGATTGGAGTGCGTTGCACTACTGCCTAAACAGGTCTTTTTTGTCAAAAATAATCTGTAGTACCTTTATGGTGAAGTAAACTTTTCAGGATCTTGGCACTCCCTCTACAATCTCTCCAAGCTCTGGGTCCTATGGCTGATTGACCAGGTAATGTTATTTTTAGTGCAGTACACCCATTTGACAGCAGTTTGCTTTGAGTTCCTTTTGGAATGGGATGGTCTGTTTGTGAAGCCCTGATCATACAATTATAGACTGATACAGCGCAGAAAGAGGTCATTTGGCCCATCATGTCTGCATCAGATTTTTGATAGAGCTTTCCAATTAGTTCCACTTCCCTACCCTTTTCCTATAGCCCTGCAAATTTTCTCCCCTTCAAGTATCAAAACCCTTCATGATTTTGAATGCCTCTATTCTCCACTCCAAAATAACTGTCCCAGCTTCTCTATTCTCTCCATATAACCAAAGTACTGCATCCTGCTTTCATTCTATTATTTCTCCTCTGTGCTCTCTAAGGCCTCGACATCCTTTCTAAAGTGTGGTGCCCAGAATTGAACACAACGTTCCAACTGGGGCCTAACCAGTGATTTATAAAGGTTTAGCATAACAATGCCTGTTTCTAAAACCATGGATCCCATGTGCTGCTTTAAATAGCTTTCTCAACTTGTCCTGCCACCTTCAAAGACCTGTGTATCTACACCCCAGTTCTCCTTCCTGCACCCATTTAACATTGTACCATTTGGTTTATATTGCCTCTCCACATTCTTCCTACCAAAATGAATCACTTCATGCTTCTTTCCATTAAAGATCACGTGCCATCTACATGCTGATTATATCCTTCTCACCATTTACTACATTTCTAAGTTTTGTGTCACATGCAAACTTTGAAATTATTCCCTGTATACCCAAGTTCAAGTCATTAATATATAGTAAAAAGAATAGTGGACTGAATACCAACCCCTAGGGAACACCACTGTACACCTCCCTCCAGTCTGAAAAACAACTGTTCACCACTGCTCTCTGCTTTCCATCCATTAGTCAATCTTTTATATCCCATGCCACTGCCCCTATAATTGCATGGGCTTCACTGACTGATGAGTCACTGAGTAATCCTGACAATGAGAGGAGTCATGTTTTTTCTGTTTGTGTGTTGTTCTTTGATTCAGGGCATCTGGATTGTGAATACAAGAACGGCTACTGTCAGCAGTACTGCAACATTGACAAGGCCACACAAATGGTAAAATGCAGCTGTGCAGAAGGTTATCAACTGAATGAAGATCAACAGACCTGTGTTAAAAATGGTACTGACTCCATCTGTCATTAACTCACAATTGTATCACTAACTATTGATCATGGTCACAAGCTGCATCTCTGCTAAGAACTGTCCAATCTTGATTAGTATGGGCAATAATAGTTTGAGGGAAACAAGCCTGGGATTTGAACTTGTGACCTTTTGGTTAAGGAGTTCAGTGTTCTAACACCAGACATCCCCTAGGATAGAGACAAGGTGGGACTTGTGTTGCTGATGAATAATCCTCCCCCTCTCACTGATGTGCAGCTATTGCCACAGCTCCCAAGGTTTCCTGCAATGAGCTGTGAATTATCATTACAATTTTAGACATAGGTGGGGAAAGAAAGGGTCCTATGCGAACATGACTGCAGTTGCACATGTAAGATTGTCAAACTGCCACCTTCAATGCAGGGATGTGATTATAGACCATGACAACGTGTTTAACCTTTATGTGGCCAGCAGCCAACAGCTGTTTAAAAGTAACTAAAGATGATCGGATATGGCATGGAACATGATAGCTCCTGAGCTTTTGGGACCTGAGAAATATCAGTTCCAGGTAGACAACTGGTATTGGCTAGAAGGCTAAGTAAATAAAACAGAAAATTTTGGAAAAATGCAGCAGGTCAGATAGCACCCAGAAACTGAAAAGATAGGTCATAACATTCTGGGGATGTATGCTTCATCAGATGAAAGACATACACTTGAAATGTCCCACCCTGCCCAGTTTTTATATTTCCCTTTTCATTTTATAGGTTAAGTAAACATTCTGGAGTTTTGCATTATTTGCATTTAGGGGCAGGAGATTAAATGAATTGGGCAGTGTCAGTGATGGGACAGATTGGGCAATCTATAGGTTTGCTGAGAGTTTGCAATGTCTGTGGGTCTGATAGGATGGATTGAGCAGTCTGTGTGTTTGTTGGACCTTTATGTTTACTTATTGCATGCTTTATGTTCTGATAAAAATGAACTTTTTGCTTTTCAAATTATAACTTAGTTTTAACTTTTTGTTATTAGATATATTTTCTACATGCATTAAAGATAGTCATCCAATAACTTAGTTGGTGAGTTGCTGGAGATTATTTGCAGGTTTGTTGGGAGATGCCTTGAATAATTGCTCAAGACACTGATGTCACTCTGACTACTACAAAATCTAGTTATGAATTCAGGGCTAAAATTAGAGGAGTAGTCAGAGATGCGTGTCAGTTTGAGATAGACCATCTCCAGCCATTTCCCTGTGAAGGCCGATCCATGCCACTTTCGTTGGCATGTTAGGGGAGGTGGTGGTATAGTGGTAATGTCACTGGTCTAGTAGCACAGAGGCCCAGGCTAGTGCTCTGGGGACATGGGCTCAAATCCCAACATGGTAGATGGTGAAATTTAAATTCAATTAACAAATCTGGAATTAAAAAGCTAGTCTAATGATCACCATGAAACCATTGTCGTAAAGACCCATCTGGTTCAATAATGTCCTTTAGGGGGAAGGAAATCTGCTGTCCTTGTCATGTGACTCCAGATCCACAGCATTGTGGTTGACTCTTAAATGCCCTCTGAGATGGCATTGCAAGTCACTCAGTTGATGGGCAATAAATGCTGGCCGAGCCAGTGACACCCACATCCCCCGAACGTATAAAAAAAAGGATATTTTTTAAGTGTGGTGACAGTTTTTAATCAGACCCTTGATACTGTGGCAGAATTTCCACCCGATTCCTGGTAGCCCAGTGGCATCATGCCTGTGGGAATATCTAAAGCTGACTAAATATGAATCACAAGCACCCACCTCTGCTCAGATTAACCTTTAGGATAACCCTTCACCAACTTGTTTCTCACCACATCCCTCCTATTCCATTGGATTTGTTTGTCTTATGTGTTAAAATCCAGTTACATATCCATGTGGGATGGTACCTCTGTTTGGATTACAAACTCGGTTCTTGGAAGAGGAACAACTTTCCCTTAATGAAACAGACACGGACTCTGACTACTTAACAAAGTTAAATTACACCGAATCAGAAGCTCGAATGCGAATTGTTGGCGGAGATCTTTGCAGACGAGGTCTTTGTCCTTGGCAGGTGAGATACCGGTTCTAAAATAGTACCTACCCATTTGTTTCAGACATCCTCTGTATTTGTGTATCTGTTAGAAACACGTTGTGGAGATGGAGTTTGGATGAGTAAAGTCAGATTACATTTTGTAGAGATGGAGTTTGCATTAAGTCTAAAGGATTGATTTTCCTGTGCTTAGCGCTCAAAAAACCTGTATTTCCTATGCTAGCACTTGGGAAATAAAGGCTGAAATTAGTAATTCAGGCCTGGGGCAGTCACTGAATGAGGCAGAAGACAAATGATTACCTAGTCCTTCTGCCTTGTTTCCTTGTCCCTTTTCCCAATGGGCACCCATTTGGAGAGGAACTAAGAAATAGGCCTTCAGGCATTGCACCCAGCCCCTTTCTGATTGAACACTCTGACAGGGACAGAATGCAGCCCAGAAGGTTCAAGCCTCAACTTGACAGGGGGCCTTTTGGCTGCTGGTTGTGAATTGTAGTGGGCGAAACATGACACGGCAGCTCTCTGGGATTGCTGCATCTGGTCAGTGCCCGGGCAGAATGGGGCCAGAAAGCTCATTCCATACACGCGGATATAATGACATTTTTGTGCGATCTCAGGGTTTGTGCTTCCTATGTATGACCAGCCACTGCATTAGCATTTTCTACATTACAACAGCGACTACACTTCAAAAGTAAAAGTTGGCTGTAAAGCACTTTGGGATGTCCTGAGATTGTGGAGGGTGCTGTAAATGCAAGTCTTTCTCTCACATGACACCAGGTTGCTCCAAAACAGGAATTTCAGTCATCGCTCAATTACTTGGTGAAATGTTTCTAAATGAACACAAAACATATTTAGCTCGAATTCCTTCCAGCATTACCTTAACAAATGTGTCGTCCAACTTTTCTTTTAATAGGGTTAATGAGCTCATTCATATACTAGTATCCCACGGTGAAACATTAAGGGCCTCAATGGTCATCTACTGGTTATGGCAGATGCTGTCACCTTCGCCGTAGATGCAAGTTTAAAGCATCCCCATCACCACTGAGCTCCTAATCAGATCCTGAAGCACATCCTCAAACACACACTGGCTTCAGAGGAACTCGCAGGTATCACACTGTTGCACTAGAGGCTTTGCCCTGGATATCTGACTTAGATATTGCTGTTTGATTTGTTTTTTGCTGCTACCATTCGAAAGAAGGCCCTCAATGTGACTAAGAATAGAGACTATTGAACCCTGCCTTCAGCGACCTTTAACTGCAGTAAATGATTGTGTGTGTAAATAACTGTAAAACACACTGAACTGCCCATCCAGGGAATGGTTTCTGGTAAAGGAGTTCGCCAGAAATTTTCAGAGAGATAACTTTCAATCTTCACACAGATCGAAGTAACAGGTAAAAAATCAACATAAAGAAAGAACTTTCATTTATATAGTGGCCCATCACATCCTTAGGATGTCCCAAACCACACTATAAAGAATAAATCAATGTTTTTATGCAGAGAAATGTGGCAGGCACTTTGATTTTGATGTTGCTGATTATGGAAAGAATATTGGACAGGGGACTGAGAGATCTCCCCTGCCCTTTTTCGAAAAGTGCTGTGGGAATTTGTGTCCACTGGAGTTAGCAGACAGGGCTTTGATTTAAGGCACAAGATCATAAGACAATTATAATACAGCACTCTCCAGAGTGTAGGCCTGGATTATGTAGCCAAGTACATAGTGGGGCTTTAACCCATGACTCACAGGTGAGAACCTACCAACTGAGCCAAGCTGACGTCTATAGAATGGAATTTGCAATCTAGCTCCAGAGAGAAGGCTCCAGACAAGTTGTTGAAAATAAACCTGGACACACGACCTTAGATAGTCTGATAAGGTTGACTTAACATTAGACAACACATTAGGAGCACACGCTTGACCCTGTGAGTCTAGAGTCAGCCTTCGTAACAAGGAAAGCACCTGTTCTGTGACTTCACCCATTGGTGCACAGGAAATCAAATGTAGGATTTAAAGGCCTGCAGAAACTTAAAAAGGGGCTGCCATCATAGTTTGTGGTTTTCACAGCAGTAAGCTAATTTTTGTGCCTCACAATGTCTAAAAGAAGCTCATCAGTATAGAGAACACTGCTTTTAAGACGAGGCCACAGGCAATCTGTTGCATGGTGAGGCACAGAGGAGGATCTGTTTGGAATTGCGTGATGGAGGATGTCCAATGAGATAGATAGCAGTGTGAATACCAGACATCATTCCAACTGTAAAATAATGGATAACTGTACAAGGTCAAGAAATCAATGGTTACATTGCATTAACTATGTAACTGCCATGAATGCTCAATGCACAATTACTTCCTCTTACATTATCTTAAAGAACTTTTGGTACTGGCCATAAACACCTCTTATACAGCAGGGTTTCCTTAGCACCATAAGCCTTTGCCTGAAACTGTTCTTCACTTACTACTTATGTACAATCAGCCCAAAGCAATATAGCTGCACAATGGTGGGACACGTTATTGATACCCATGATACCTGGGTCTCACTGTACGTCACCATGACAATTGTAACCTTTCACTTCAACTGTGCTTTCAATGACAGCCCATAACAAAAGAGAAAGTGTTATGTCCTAGAGGGCAGCCCCTAACATTTGTTCTATCATACGAGCAAAAGCCTTGCAAAAACTGGGGCGAGAGGCCATTAAGGGAATTAAAGATTTAGAATTAATGGCTCCAAGTCGAGATCATTGTAACATTCTCCCATTTATTCTTTTCATGCTATTCACTCATTCAATCACACGCTTAGTTCCCCAAATACTGTCAGTTTGTTGAACATCAAACCCTCAGTTCCCTGAATGTTACCCACACAGCTCTATGAGTATTGCATGCTCACTTCCCTGAACATCAAGAACTAAGCTCAATGAATAGTCCATGTTCAATCCCTTGAATATCACATGAAATTCCCTGAATATTCCACACTGAGCTCCCTAATTATTGAAAAACACAGCTTCCAAACTATCATACACTCACCTGATGACTATGTCCTTGTGGTATTCCACTTTGTTTCTATTGAGAACAAAGTTGTAAGTGGAACAGCTCATGGAGACCTGCTACAGCAGTAGCTGACGACCGCTGCTTTGAAACTTAAGGACCCCCAACCGAAACAGTGCAATTAGTTTTATAGTCAGTGCACTTTCAGAACAAACTATGAGGTGATGCAGTTACAATGTATTGTGATGTGAGAAATTGCATTTGAGCAGTAGTAACTGAAGAGACATATGAGGAGCTTCCTGATCAACATGCATCTCCCCAGGGTGTGTAACCCAAGGTGGGATCAAATGGAAAACGTTTTATATTTAGCATTAGTTCAAGTTATGACTAGCTCGCTTGCTTTGACTAACCTAATGAAATTATTAAATTTCTTCTGTTATTGAGCTGCTGTCTTAGGATGGCCTGATGTATGGCACTAATGGCTATTGTATCTACTTATATTTACTTTAGGCTCCTTCCCTAAGATGTTATTTCTGCTTTGCCTAATTTCAGACAGCAAGACTTCAACCACAAACCCTGAAAATCTGGAGATTCTATGCCTCCGGAGAAAAAGGCTACCCTGGCCCTTTAAGATGCTGCAGCCACTTATGTGCAGATGCTGCACCAGATTTGCCTCTACCCCTCCACCAAACCACCCCCCCCCCCCCCCCCCCCCCACCCCCTTCTGAACAAAGTAGACTCCATGGGGCTGGGAGCCTGGAAAAAATAGTGTTCTTGCATCAGTAATGAAGATTTGACTAGCAGGAGGAAATCAGTCCCCACCTCACACTTCTGGTGAGGTTGCCACTATAAATCAAAATCTAGGCCGTGGAAAGTTCCAGCACAGAAACAGACCCATTAAGTCTCAGCTGATGATTTTCTCCAAATAAACCATCTGGCCTAATCCCACGCTTCTGAACACTTTAATATTCTTCCTTTTTAAAAGCAATTATTGATTTAAAAAAAAATAATAATTTATGATTTGTGGCAGTGAATTCCATATTTTAACTACCCTCTGTGAATTTTTTTTCCCTAACCTTTCCTTTAATTCTTTTTATAACTATCTTAAATTTGGGCCCTCTCCTCGTGGATATAATCAATCACTACTTACTGAGTAAGAACCTTCATAATCTTGAATCTACCACATCACCCTTAACCTTCTCAACTGTAAAATAAACCCTAACCTGAACTAGCTTTCTTTTACACACAGTGCTGAGGTATGTTACTACCACTTTGTTGTTCTTAGGTGTTGATAAATAATAAGAATGATGTTGGATTCTGTGGTGGGACTTTGATCAACAGTCGTTGGGTTGTGACCGCAGCCCATTGCTTTGACACGGTGCTGCCACACTCAGTTACAGCAGGTAAGAGGCAAATACATATTTTTTAAAATTATATTAATCTCCAAGATCAGAATTTAAATTAATTTCTCTTCCACATTTCTATCCTGCTTCCACTTGTCTTTTGTCCTCTCTTCTGCCCCTTTTACTCCTTCACTTGTGTCACTCTCCCTTGCAATCATAACTCTCCTTCAGCTCAATGTGACTTCTCCTCATTCATTTTATGTCTCACTTCTTTCTGCTCTCATTTGACTTTTCCTCCTCTACTTGTCCCTTTCTCACCTCTTTTGTTGCTGCTTTTTCTCTCTCATTTCATATCCTTTACACGTTGCTTTCCCTTCATTACGTCTTTCCACTTGTTTCTTTCTCCTCCATCACTTCATTCCACTTTTTTCTCTCCCCTTTGATTCTTTCTCGTCTTTTTCTGGTCTCTCTCCCTTCACTTTTACCCTTCTTTCATTTGTCTCTTCATACGCCTGGCTGCCTCATCACTTGTTTCTCCTTTTTCACTTCTGTTGCTCCTTCATGAGTGTATTTCTCCTTCACTTGTCTCTATTCACTTGTCTTTCTTTCCTCCATTTCTGTATGTCTTTCATTCACTCCAACCTCTCCTCATCCCTTTGTTTCATTTCTGTTTATTGCTTCTCTTCCTTTACAGTTCTGTTTGTCTCCTCCCTCAGTGAGCACTCTGTGCTACTTGCCTTTTATCTCATTTTTCACACCTTTCACCTTCAGCTAACTCAATGCAGACCGGGTATGAAAACTTCACAACTGTGTGGTTCAGCTGCTAACTCATTGCTTTAACTAGTCGACCAAGCAAGGAGTTGAGCAGTAATACCTAACAGTAGGGTTGATTGTATTTTAACACCTAAAAATTCACCTTTCAGAGACAACTTCGATAGTATGTATCATAGAATATTACAGCAAAAAAGGTGGCTATTTGGCCCATTGTACCTGTGCTTACTCTTTGAAACAGCGAACTAATTAATCCCAGTCCCCTGCTCTTTGCTCATAGGCATTCAAATTTTTACTTTTCAATTCCTTTTTTAAAGTTACTATTGAATCTGCTTCCACCATCCATTCAGGTCACACTTTCCAGATTACAACTGCATAAATTAAATGATGCAAGCAGGTTCTGACACTTTGCTCTTGCTCCGCCAGGTGAATTT
Source organism: Heterodontus francisci (assembly GCF_036365525.1). Taxonomy (NCBI): domain Eukaryota; kingdom Metazoa; phylum Chordata; class Chondrichthyes; order Heterodontiformes; family Heterodontidae; genus Heterodontus; species Heterodontus francisci. Next base: position 33,900,256 of record NC_090381.1, on the reverse strand, counting down.
GACAAACTTCGAACAGAGATCTGGGAGGAGAAGGTTTTAGTGAAGAAGTTTCTGATCCATCCTCAGTATGATCCAGTAATCTATGACAATGACATTGCCCTTCTGTACTTGAAACAACCTTTGAACTTTAGTGTTTTCGTTGCTCCAATTTGCCTGCCCAACTACAACCTGGGCCGGCTCCTACTTCAGGATGGGAAAATGGGGATGGTGAGCGGCTGGGGCCTGACCTACGAAAGAGGCAGGCCGTCCCGATTTTTGAGGCGAGTCCAACTTCCATATGTCGAACAGGAGGTTTGCATAAAATCGACGAAATTGTCAGTTACAGATAATATGTTCTGTGCTGGGTATAAAGATGACTATACAGATTCCTGTCGAGGTGATAGTGGGGGACCCTATGCAGTTTTATATGGCAAAACGTGGTATTTGATTGGCATAATTAGCTGGGGTGAGGGCTGTGCCAAAGTAGGAAAATACGGTATGTACACTAGGGTACCTGGTTACTTATCATGGATACATGATACTTTATTAGAGCACAGCTACTAAGACAAGTTGAATTCTCTGGGCAGTCACCAATTATTGTGAATGACCAGAACAGTAGCACAAGAGAAAGGCAATTAAAAAGCAGACATATGACAGAAGTACTGGGTTATGAAAAGAACATTGAGACATTGGGCAGCAGGTCTCAACTACCATTTAACTTTATTTAGATTATCCCCCATTAAAATAGTTTGAACTTGCCAATTTATCAACTGCAGGTTGCTTAGCAGCAGACAGTACCGATGATTGGAAATTACTGTTGGTGATAATAGCAGACAAATGCTTAATACATTCATTTGATATTCTCTGTTGAATAATTTCTACACTTTAACATTGAAACAAGTAACATGCCAATCATTCACATATAGAAGAGGAAAGTGAAACAGCTGAAGCTGACAACAGTAAATCAGGTTATCAATCATCACATACCTTTGACAGCTCCTTGTTTCAACTGTAATTTGAATTAAATGGACAGAAGCCAGCTAATTTCTTGAAGCTAGTGCTGCAGTATAAAGCCTGGCACGGTCATGGATTCTGATTTTGTGTTGCAGTATATAATCTGGCACTATCATGCATAAGTGCAGCAGTTTGTAGCCTAACACTATCATGCAGTTTGGATCTAGAACAAATAAATTGCAAATACTGATAGGTGAATTTCCTTTCTTACTTTCTGCTGTTTTGACTGCTACCATCCATTAGCCCATCACCTTCATTACACTGAAAGGTCAGGGTAATAGGCAGAATCTGGGAAAGCTACTTCTCTCAAGACCAAGTCATAGGCCAAGTGGCACCATATTTGGCCACTAGGATGTTATGAGTCACCTTTTCTGTCATTTTCCTTATTCTTTGAATATAGATGAATCTAAAAATGCATGCTTCAACATGAGACGGAGGATGCTCTTGGAACCCTCCCTGCAATTGGTGCAGCCACTTCATGGGATGATTATTGCCAACCTATAGTAGACAAGGCTAAGATATGGAAGATAATGTATTAAGGCCTCAGGAATCTCATTCAGTAGGCAGGAGGAGTCCTGAGCTCCAGGCCATGATAAATCTCAAGCGAAGTGCTTGCACCTTACAGTGCCAAGGGCACTCCATTCTCTCAGGCAAGGTGTGACGGTGGGCAGCAGCACCCACAGTTTTGTGATAAGGACTGCCATTAGGTGAAGTCCCCACACCAAAGCATGTACTCAAAGATTAGGCCAATATCTGGTATTGCAATATTGACAGGGATCAAAAATAAACCTCATTACTGTAATTAGCTCTCTGAAATGAACATAACACATTCCGTGTCTTCAATCAATGTAAATAAATGTTCTATCAGGCTATAAATTACAAACCAAGTTTATTAAAACTGCAAAGTAGGCAGTAACAGAAAATCAATACAGCAGAGTACACTGGGCAAATACAGAGCTTGTATTACTTGCACCCCCTCTGATATAGAAGTAAAAGCATGACAGGTCACTAACTTAGTGATAATAAACTTGGAAGAGATTCTGCAACATAACATATATGAGAGTTCATCTGATCACCATGTAGTCTTTATTAGCTGCCTCCACACAGACGGCAGCACAGTGGCACGAGAAGACCTAACGAATTGAGGACCACCATCACTTTTATTCTGAGCATCAGAAGTCACTGGCTAAGGAGCTGTCTATCGAGAGAACTTCAAAGGAACAGTACCTCGCCTCGGTCTTACTATTTCCAGGTGTTATGACCAGGTGAGCAATTTGTCTAGGGGTCTCTTGCTGTCTTCACCTGGTCTTATCATAACAGGGTTTAATTTTAAAAACAGAGTGTTTTAAGATCCCCATTTTGTGAATCCTTGCTCACAGTTTCCAATTATAAGGCAAAGAACTGAGCACACACAGGCTTTCTTTGGCTTAAAGCAGAAAGAGGAAATTTATTAAAACCTTAAACTTAAACTCTAATATGGTTCACGCCTACGGATATACGATGCGCTCACGCTAGCATGCACGTGATATAAACATGCAGAGAATAGAAAAAAGAAAAGTAGAACAGTTTGAGGCAATATCTTGTTACTGTTTCTTGAGCTCGCTGTAGTCCTTGATTGAAGATATGGTCTTTCGATTCGTTGGGGCCCAGTAATCTTAAAACTTTGTTCACGTGGCAAACCCTTCTCTCTGAGTTTCACGTGTTTTCACAGATTCAGTTCCGTGGGACGAGATGAAGGCAGGCAGACAGGAGACAGGTAGGCAGAGGAGATCTTCTCAGTCCATGAGCATACAGTGTTCTGCACTCAAAAACCTTTGTTGCGAGTTCAAATTCAAAAAAACTCCCAAGTAGACCAGCAGGTTAGTCATGTGACTCGCTCCTTATATGGAATAGTCTCAACTTCCTTGGCTGGAAGTTCAAATTCAAAAACTCCAGCTAGCCAGTCAGGTGTTCAAAACTGGTCTGACCACTTCTGTGTATTGGAGAAGCAACTGCTAGATCCCCATTGTTTCAACATTGTCTGTTACAATGGAAATGACTTTCCGGTCAGGGATGGCAATTTTAAGTTTTAAGTCATTATGTGGCGAACTAATGTGTGCCTCAGTTGTGGCAGGTGGGGTTTGCCTGACACCAGAACAAAGCCAAGTTTTATTAGCAGCCCCTGATGTGACAAACAATTAATTGATTTGTCCAACCCCTGCAGTCAGACAAAATTATTAAGCGATTCTGCCTATGTGAAGTTCACAAATAACCCTAGTTCATCATCTGTCTAGACAGTGATCAACTGCTTTTTGAAGTGGTGCTTTTCTTAATAGACAGTGTATATACAACATAGAGAAAACAAGTCAGCAGACAGTTGCAGACATATTCTTTCTCCTCTTGCAGTAATCAAAAATTAAAGTGACCTCAAATGACATTTAATCAATTTTATTGCCAATTTATAAACCTCGGCTTTCAGTATTTTAAAAAATAGACCGAAAACTGAAAAATTGGGATAAATGCAGTGAAAATCTGATATAAACAATTATTTTTATTTTGAACATTGAATCTCAAGAAAACAAAGGTAAACAAGGCACAATTAAGCTGGTCACAAAAATACATTTATCCCTTCATTTTCTGTATCATTCCTATTTATTCAGACTTTGGTGCACAGAAAGTTGGGTTTCATACAGTCAGCAATTAAGCTCCAATTACACCAATTTGATGCTGCCTTTATTTCTAGGAAAACAGAATACACTGCAGGATCCAATGTGGTAGAAGATTTTAATCCATATCCATTGAGGAGCAGATGATATCAGTTGCATACAGTCTCAATGCCACAGTGGGTGGGGAGCAAAATAATGTACTCATTTATGTTACCCACTGAGTAAATTCTTATCTATTTAAAAAAATTCTGGTAGTTTTGAGACTGCTCAGGATTGGAAAAATAAATATTTGTATTCTTCCTTTTTTAATGCATTCTCAGGATGTGGGATTTAATTCCCCATCCTAGATGCCCTGAGAAGATGGCGATGTTACAAAGCCTACAAGCAATATCACCAAATTACTTACCTCGAGTTGTTTCTTTTCCAAGATCTGGCGCTGAAAGTGGCCCTCAGATGTGCATGAATTAGGCTACACGCCACACATTCATCACAGCATCAACTGAGATCAGAGGGAAGTCTTGCTTTTGATGGCAAGAAATAGGCACAGATCATTTTTTTCACCAATTTACAAGTCCAGAAAAATCTGGGAATTTATCAGTGGAATTTAGTTGAAAAAGACAGTTTTAAAGGTGCCTATACATCATATCTCATAGATCCAGTGGATCTACTGTGGCAACATACACAATAAGTTGGAGAATATGGTTTCCCGTTTACCTTTCTTTCTGTCTCTCTCCTCATTTGTTACTTCATGTGCAAAATGGTGGTTGGCATGGCTTCATTAGCAGATAAAGAAGCAGCCAATGACTATAGCCTGCATTTTCTGGTGGGGATCTCAAAGACAATGTGGGCCTCAGCAGCTCCCTGCCCATTTTCTCCTCACCTTCACCTCCACCCAGTCACCCCTATTAGGTTCTCTACCCCTAACTTTTATACCAACTTCTCCCATCGTTATACTTGTCTACTCCTTTTTGAATTACCCTTCAAGCTGTTCCCTTCCTTTCACCTCACTTTTCCATCAATCATCTTACCAATAACCCTCTACCCACTGCTCCATCACTCCTACATGTTCCCACTAGGGGCAGGTGGCAAGAAGCCCAAAGATCCCAATCCTGAACCTGTTTTACTTCCTCCCTATTCACTTGCCTCTAAAACGAGGCTTTGCTTGCCTTCAAAGCCCAAATTTGTCTTTTTTTAAAAAAGTCAAGTTATAATGAGGAAAGACACCACTTACGTCATTCTATATCTATCTGTCTGTTTCCCTTTCGTGTAGAATTCTTCTCGCATTATTATTCTTTACCAAACTTGCAGCTTCCTAGAAAGGTTAACATCCACTCTGAAATTTGCTGAAACTAGTGTACGGAAGCAGGCACATAATGACATCATTGGGTTTCTCCCTCCCAAAAATAATTGGCTTACACCAGTAGTTCTCAACCTTTTTGTTTGAGGTCCCTTCCCCATGTTATAAATATTCCACGAATCCACTCTAAAACAATCCAGGTAGCTTTGCTGTCCAAAAATTAGTTACACAATTAAACATATATATTATTTTTCTTTTACTTGTCTATCTGCCAGTCTTTCCCCTTCTTAGGCTGAGATTCTGTCTCGTCTCCACACTTCCAACTGACCAAAGATATCTCTCAAAATTATCCTTCCAATTTGCAAGTTCTTTGTACCTTAAACAAGCATTTTAAAAAATGCATATAATGTTTAAATATGATACTGGACACAATTCTAACTCCCAATGGTACAGAAGGAACTCATTGGGGGCAGGGGGTGAGGGCGGTGCTGGAAAATAGAAATCACACACATGGTGTGCAACTAAGGAGAAATCAGAAACACAAAGAGAACATGAACACAGATAACTTTGCCAGCTGATTTTACATACATAATCGTATCACTAAGGAAACAAGAAATGAAGCTTTAAGTAATGGCCTCTCTGGCACCGATTCTCAGTGCTGTTCACCAGGCAAAGATTCAGTGTTTTATCTCCTTGCACTATCCCCTTCCTCCAGGGTCTCTGTTTACACGCTGTGTCCAAACATCGATCTGTGCCACTGTCTCATATGCAGACTGGCTCGCTTTTTTTCTCTGCTGCTCAATTCAACCTGTGTGAACAGAGAGACCCCAGCTTTGATTCACTCTCATTGGATGGCGCCTTGGCTGCCACATGTCCCAACTCCAATTCTGATTGGTTTATTATCACTCAATTTCTTTTTCCTACACATTCTCTGTTTTTGGTGGACCCCTTGAAACCTGCTCACGGACACCTAGTGGACTGCGGACCCCGGGTTAAGAACCCCTGGCTTTCTCAATAAATTTTCTTTAAAGTCACTTTCTGGTTATTAAATTAATTCCTATCTACAACACAAAGGGAGGGGGAAGTGTGTGTGAAGAGTGAGGTCTACAGCCAACCACTGACAACTACCAACCTTTACAAAGAGGGGTTTATTTGTTTAAAAAATGTGGCATTTGCCTACAATCACATTGTATTTCATCACAATCTATGTCTGATCAAGAAGATCAGCCCAACCTTTAACCAGGTATCCACCTACAGACTCATCCAGTTAATGAGAGCTTATTGAAAGACTTAAAGACCAGAATGATGCGAGAGTTGTGCTGATCTGGCAGAGACAGCAGACATTTCAAACAATACAACCAAACACAGCACACATCGATATTTGATGAAAATCCTTTTCTTCCCCCCTCTGTTTAATTGGACAGCAACTTGGCTCAAAGCCAGGCAGTTGTGTTCCTCCACCACTGGACACACCAGTTTGCTTAGGAAAAAAGTCTATCCAACCTCTATACATGCAGTCTTCAGGTAAGTAAACTCATCCATTTCATGTGCAGAGTGGGCTCACCAAATGTGCTGTAGTCAGGACTGGATATCCGGGGCTCAGATGCTACAGCTAGTTGTGGTTCAACATTCCAAGACTTGAACAAACCACTGTTAAAAAGAATGCCTGAAAACAGAAGAGAACAGAGGAGGTATATTGATTCCACTGGGCCGGATGGGTAGGAGTACACAACCTTGTATGTACACTGTTGCACTACATTCACCAGCTCCAGGTAGAGTTACTGATAAATAAGGATCACAGGGGCATGCGATTGCCTTCAATGCTGATCTTTACTGCCCGAGACGATTTGGTCATTTTCTTGATATCTTGGAATCGACGCATTTGTTTGTCGAGGCGATTCAATGACTTCTTTACTGATCCCTGGGCGGGGTAGGGGGATGGTGAGGAACAAAGCATAAAATCAGTGAGCAGTTGTCAACATCAGGTGCAGACAGCAGTATCAATTTAGCAGTCACATGTACACACAGATGCCCCGTAAAATTCTTTCCTGCATTTTCAAACAATCTGAAGAATTATTACACTGTCTAATTTCAATGATCTACTGTGTGTGTGCACGGATGTGTGCTTATGCAGGTTAAAGCTGTCAATCTCAGTAATGCAACTGGAAGTTCTTTGATAGGAAATAGGATCCTGGGCTAAAGCAATGTTCAAGTTTATGAAGGAGAAGGGAATAGAGGATCACAATAATAGATTTAGATGAGAAAAGATCGGAGCAGGCTCAAGTGGAGCATAAACGCTGGCATCGACTAGTTTGGTTGGGCCGAATGGCCTGTTACTGTGCCGTCTATCCTATGTAATAGCAAGGCTTCGCCACGCGCAAAAAAAAAACAATATTTTACATTTTTAGAAATGGCAATGTAATACTATAACTAAAGCAGAAAGCATTCTGTACTCTTTAAATTGACTGGAGTAGCGTATTGAAAGCAAATTTACAAACAATGGAGGACAGGAAAAGAGCATTCTGGTCCATGTCCCACATAATTGTGATGCCTTGTGTATCACAACATATACTCTCACCAGTCCACCGAAAAAACACAATCTCCAGGCAGAAGCGAACAACCATTTAATAACCCAGGCCCAAAGGGACCCGTGTGGTTTCAAGGGGTCCGTTAAAAACAGAGAACGTATAGGAAAAAGAAATTGACGTGATAATAAACCAATCAGAATCAAGTAGGGACAAGTAGCAGTCACCTCCACCCTCACACGGCAATGAAAACTAGTCCAGATCATTCTGGCCCTGAATTCCTTGCAGTAGATAAAATTTTATAAGAGGTAACTTCTGCCCCAGTCAGAAACAGCTCTCACTTGAAGGAATTCAATGAATCATTGTCCATGCATTAGCTGGCAGCTTGTTCCAGAGGTTCACTATTCTCTCAGAAAAGGTCCTTCTCCTGACATCTAACATAGATCTGGCCTTATACAACTTAAAATTGTGAATGCTCCTGAATTTATTTAATTGGAGCAAACTGTCAACTTGAACATGATCTATTCCCTTCACCACCCCTAAGCCTACATTTCTATAAAATGTAGGGCCCTAACTCTTTTAGTCTATCTTGATAACTCAAGATACTGGAAACTGGGAGTTAGAATTTGAACAGCTCCACTGATGTATCAGTGGCTAAAGGCATCACCCACTATACGGTGCAGCCATACATAGCAAAGAACAAAGAACAGTACAGCACAGGAACAGGCCATTTGGCCCTCCAAGCCTGCGCCGATCATGTCTGTCTAAACTAAAACCTTCTGCACTTCCAGGGTCCGTATCCCTCTATTCCCATCCTATTCATGTATTTGTCAAGATGCCTCTTAAACGTCGCTATCGTACCTGCTTCCACCACCTCCCCCGGCAGCAAGTTCCAGGCTCTGTGTAAAGAACTTGCCTCGCACATACCCTCTAAACCTTGCCTCTCATACCTTAAACCTATGGCCCCTAGTAACTGACTCTGCCACCCTGGGAAAAAGTTTCTGACTATCCACTCAGTCCTCCTTCTTTGGCCTCCTTATCTCGAGAGACAATGGGTAAGCGCCTGGAGGTGGTCAGTGGTGTGTGGAGCAGCGCCTGGAGTGGCTATAAAGGCCAATTCTAGAGTGACAGGCTCTTCCACAGGTGCTGCAGAAAAATTTGTTTGTCGAGGCTGTTACACAGTTGGCTCTCCCTTTGCGCTTCTGTCTTTTTTCCTGCCAACTGCTAAGTCTCTTCGACTCGCCACACTTTAGCCCCGCCTATATGGCTGCCCGCCAGCTCTGGTGAACGCTGGCAACTGACTCCCACGACTTGTGATCAATGTCACAGGACTTCATGTCGCGTTTGCAGACGTCTTTAAAGCGGAGACATGGACAGCCGGTGGGTCTGATACCAGTGACGAGCTTGCTGTACAATGCATCTTTGGGGATCCTGCCATCTTCCATGCAGCTCACATGGCCAAGCCATCTCAAGCGCCGCTGACTCAGTAGCGTGTATAAGCTGGGGATGTTGGCCACCTCGAGGACTTCTGTGTTGGAGATACGGTCCTGCCACCTGATGCCAAGTATTCTCCGGAGGCAGCGAAGATGGAATGAATTGAGACGTCGCTCTTGGCTGACATATGATGCCCAGGCCTCGCTGCCATAGAGCAAGGTACTGAGGACACAGGCTTGAGACTTTTGTGTTCCGTGTCAGTGCGCCATTTTCCCACACTCTCTTGGCCAGTCTGGACATAGCAGTGGAAATCCATGCCACTCATAACTTTGTAAACCTCTATCATGTCGCCCCTCCACCTCCGTCGTTCCAGTGAAAACAATCCGAGTTTATCCAACCTCTCCTCATAGCGAATACCCTCCAGACCAGGCAACATTTTGGCAAACCTCTTCTGTACCCTCTCCAAAGCCTCCACGTCCTTCTGGTAGTGTGGCAACCAGAATTGCACGCAATATTCTAACTAAAGTTCTGTACAGCTGCAGCATGACTTGCCAATTTTTATACTCTGTCCCGACCGATGAAGGCAAGCATGCCGTATGCCTTCTTGACTACCTTATCCACCTGCGTTGCCACTTACAGTGGTCTGTGGACCTGTACGCCCAGATCTCTCTGCCTGTCAATACTCCTAAGGGTTCTGCCATTTACTGTATACTTCCCACCTGCATTAGACCTTCCAAAATGCATTACCTCATATTTGTCCAGATTAAACTCCATCTGCCATTTCTCCGCCCAAGTCTCCAACCGATCTATATCCTGCTGTATCCTCTGACAATCCTCATCACAATCCGCAACTCCACCAACCTTTATGTAGTCTGCAAACTTACTAATCAGACCAGCTACATTTTGCTCCAAATCAATTATATATAAAGGTCCCAGCACTCATCCCTGCAGAACACCACTAGTCACAGCCCTCCATTCAGAAAAGCACCCTTCCACTGCTACCCGCTGTCTTCTATGACCGAGCCAGTTCTGTATCCATCTTGCCAGCTCACTTCTGATCCCGTGTGACTTCACCTTTTGTATCAGTCTGCCATGAGGGACCTTGTCAAAGGCTTTACTGAAGTCCATGTAGACAACATCCACTGCCCTTCCTTCATCAATCATCTTCATCACTTCCTCAAAAAAACTCAATCAAATTAGTGAGACACGACCTCTCCTTCACAAAACCATGCTGCCTCTTGCTAATAAGTTTGTTTGTTTCCAAATGGGAGTAAATCCTGTCCCGAAGAATCCTCTCTAATAATTTCCCTACCACTGACGTATGGCTCACTGGCCTATAATTTCCTGGATTATCCTTGCTACCCTTCTTAAACAAAGGAACAACATTGGCTATTCTCCTGTCCTCTGGGATCTCACCTGTAGCCAATGAGGATACAAAGATTTCTGTCAAGGCCCCAGCAATTTCTTCCCTTGCCTCCCTCAGTATTCTGGGGACTTATTTACCTTAATGCTTTGCAAGACGCCCTTTTTGATAACGACATGACCCAGACTATCTACACTCCCTTCCCTAGACTCATGTGAAGCCAAAGAGGTGCCATAAGTGACCTGTGTGAAGTGATGCCTATATTAATCTGAGGCAATAATAAAAGAGTGGGCTAGTCTGGTCTGTGACATGTGTGGAGTGACAGGCTGTATTGTACCCAAGAACGAAGTGGTAATCACAGAAACATAAATTGCAGAACAAGGAAGATCACACACTCAAAGCGATAACCATTAGCATTAATTCAAGAATGCCAATTATAGTGTCTTAAACTAGCTCACATCTCACAGCCTTGATTTCCAACATTCTTGTGAACTACACAAGATTTCAGGGTCATGGACCTTAAATTGGTTGTCTTTGCCCCGGATCAAAAGGTGTCAACAGTGGGCTAAATAATTTAGCAGCTTGTCAGGTGGATGCAAAAGATCCCATGGCACTATTTCAAAGGAGAGAGTTTTAACCAGCGACCTGATCAATATTTATCCCTCAACTAACATCACTAATGCCAAGATTATCTGGTCATTATCACATTGCTGTTTGTGGAAGCTTGCTGTGCACAAATTGGCTGTTGCATTGCCTTCATTACAACAATGACTACACTTCAAAAGTTCTTGGTTAGCTGTAAAGTGCTATGGGACATCCTGGGGTTATAAAAGGTTCTATTTAAATGCAAGTTTTTCTTTCTTTTACAGAATTCAATCCAGTATAGGACAAGAATCAATACTACTTGAGGTTGTGTTTTTAGGGTTAGCTGACTGGAAACATCCTTAAGTGCACAGTTGACAGTCTTGGAGGATGGCAAGGTTTTCTCAGTTGAAAACTGATCAAATGGGAGAGTGGTTTGTACGCAATATTTTTATTCAGAATTGCCACTAATAAATGCCAGTTCTGAATCTCCGAAGGAGATTCTGAATCAATAGCCAGCAAGACCTATGACTGAAATTCTGAACTTGATTGGTGACGCACCTGCTGCGCAAGTCTACTCAACTCCTGTATGATGGAATGAAAAGTGGGACAGTTTTCCCCACATTTAGTACATTCTATCAATCACCAACTGACTACAACACTGGATAAAAAGGGGAAGATCCCGTGAAACAGTTCCATTTCAATTCAGACTCCGCAGTAACCTTCATGCAACCCCCCTCCCCGTGTGGAATATACCATTTAAGCAGGATGAAGGAGATCAAGTACTGTTCGTGACCAAAGCAGAACTAGAAAATACAAAAAGACAAGGATTCACATCTACCAAACACATCAAATTACCAGCTATGCACCCAAATGTCCAATATAGTACCAGGTGGCAATGCATTACCCTGAGATATCGGAATGCGAATAAACTCGTGCATACCATGCATAATACACACTTAAAGAAGTGGCATCACCTCTGTTAATTGTACACAGACACAAACGTCTTTAAGACAGATTCCATTTTTAAAAACACATTTCTCATCTCTTACACTTAAAAAAAAAAATCAACGGAGAAAGATCGCCGAGCAGATCATGAAGCGACAAGCAATTGTGCTGCCAGAGGCACAAAATTAGTAACATCATGCAACAGTGGCATGTGCCAAGGAACAGAGATGCCAAACACCATACAATCAGCATCCTCAGTCACCATCTACAGTGGCATCCTATTTCCGTCAATGCTGAATTTGACAGCCCTTTGCATCCTGTTTAGCTTCCTCCTTTCTGCAAACAATCTCTTGTGTTTTTCCAAGCGGTTTATCTCTTTCCTTGATGACTAATAGAAAGAAAAGGGGCAACATTCAAATGTGGATAAATCTTCAACCTTACTCCAAATACATTCGAACCAGAGTCTGGTGGGATGTGTAGGAAATGATGATGGTTTGAGAGGAGAACTGAGACTATTGAGCCAAGCTAAGTCCAGGACAATCAGCGACATAAATGGTGCGAATGCTATGATGAAGTTTTAAATTATTCATGGGATCAACCAAATATGCACAAGACAATTATGCTACTGACTTGGAATGTAATATGTGGAAACTGCTACAGACTGGTTAGATGCACTCAGACTGTAATTACATAACAGCAGGTTCTGTGGATTTATGAACACAGAAGGAGAGCACAAGTGGTACCTCTTACTGGCGATATCATGTCAATGGGTTTATGTTTTTGTCCCACTGGCTACCAAACCAGGATATAATTCAGGGTTGTGTGGAGGATATAGAAGAAAGATTTGCTCTCCTTTTCTGTGCCCAACCCCAGTCGAGAAGAACTTGACAAAAAGTTGACCCACTTACGTTCTTTCTGTGCCCTTGCCCCAACCCCGACCTTCAAAATGGCAAAGCACAGAACATAACTTAGCGCTTCCTCATTCAACGTGGGTGAGATGGGGGAAATCAAACCCACATCAATTCCTTGTAGTCTGCAGGGTGTCGGCATTCCACTGTACTGCCTGGAAGTCTTTCCCTATTAGAAATTACTTTTTTTGGAACCCTACATTCCCTCTCTCCCCAACAGCTCGTCACTCACCCTGCTTGCTTCAATCTCCACATTCCACTTTGGTCTAACAACATAGTCACGGTTCGATGGCAATGGCACTCTGGCTCGTGCACAGAATCCTGGGTCACCAGGTCTCAGTGCTCTGAAATTGAAAGATAAATGCTTATTGTATATTGGATGCTTGAAGATCAGATCCACTGTTTGCAGAACACCTGGTAATGATTTGTACTGAGTAAATGGAAAAGTCACAGACTCTAAAATAATTTAAAACCCAATCCCTGCCCCCCTTCCTGATATCAGTTATTTAAAAAGCAACATTTACATAGGCAGTGATGAGTGACTGGCAGCTCGCACCAAATCCTGATTTTAGGTGCAATTATTTAAACTGCCAACGACTGCTGTTTCCCCAAATTCCCCCCTCACTCGATCAACTCATCACTTACTTTTCTTCTCCTGTTAGCACCTTCTCCAGATCTCTGCGAGGTGTCTGCCCACCAGAACTAAGGAAGAACAAAAACAGTTACTTCATTCCTCTCACAAAGGTAGAGGTGCTTACAGGCAGGACTTGGATAAATGCACTGCCCCAAGATTACTTATCAAGAGAAACCAACATAAAATAGCAGTCCCCTTATCCTCCTTTCTGCATGGAAAGGATTTCAAGGTTTGTTAGAATAGCTAAGCTGTGCACTCAGAGGTCATTCCACAGGAGGACCAGCCTCAGGGATACTGTACAGGAACCCATCATTTCCAAGAGATCAGTGTCAAACGAACAGAAAAGTGGACAGTTCCATTTTCTGTTCTCCAAATTCAAACTTTTCCCACCACAGAAAATTCAGCTTATTCAAGAAATAGTGATCCTATTCCAATTTTTGACCTCCTGTACATACAGCTTTCTACTTGGTATATTTGATGTCTTTCATCACCTTTACAAAATGCATCATTCCTTTCTACTAGAAAGGATAGAGCTAGGGTGCATCTCTGGACCAATGCATCACCCCAGAATGAGTTCTTCAGCTCAGCTAACTGGGGAGTTGATAGTTGCATGTAACTTATCTAGCGGGAAGGAAGAGCAGGAAAGAACAAACTTGCATTTACATATTGCTTATGACATCCGCAGTATGTTCCAAAATACTTCTATTACTTTTGAAGTTGGTGCACTGTTGTTAGGAAATAAATGCAGTTAGCAATTAGTGCATGGCAAAGTACATTATAAATTAATGAATGACAGTTAATCTGTTTATGGTGATGTTGGTTGGGTGAGCAACGCTGGCCAGGGCATTGGGAGAACTCTCTACTCATTTAGGACTGAGATGAGGAGAAATTTCTTCACTCAAAGGGTTGTGAATCTTAGGAATTCTCTACCCCAGAGAACTGTGGATGCTCAGTCGTTGAGTATATTCAAGACAGAGGCTGACAGATATTTGGGTAGTAAGGGAATTAAGGGATATGGGGATAATGCAAGAAGGTAGAGTTGAGGTAGATCAGTGCAGGAGGCGGCCATTTGGCCCATCTTGTCTGCACCAGCTCTCCTAATGAGCATTGCACCTAGTGCCATTCCCCCGCCTTCTCCCTGTAACCCTGCACATTCTTCCTTTTCACATAACAGTCTAATTCCCTTTTGAATGCTTCTGATGAATCTGCCTCCACCATGCTCCCAGGCAGTGCATTCCAGATCTTAATGACCTGCTGCGTGAAAAAGTTTTTCCTCATGTTGTTTTTGCTTCTTTTACCAATTACTTTAAATCTATGCCCTCTCGTTCTCAATCCTTTCACGAGTGGGAATAGTTTCTCCCTATCTACTCTGCCCAGACCCCTCATGATTTTGAATACCTCTATCAAATCTCCTCTCAGCCTTCTCTTTTCCAAGAGAAACAGTCCCAACTTCTCCAGTCTATCTTCACAACTGAAGTACTGAATGGCACAAAGAGCCCATATGACCTACTCCAGCTCCTATTTCTTATGTTCTTATTGCTCTCTGAAAATACAGCATTCCCTTATACTATACTGAAGTACCAGTCTGGATTATGTGGCTTGAACAGACGTCCTTCTAATTCAGGGTCAACAGTGTTTCTTACTGAGTCAAGCAGAAGCCATTTCAGAAACCTGGCTTAAGCTGCCTGCCCATCCAACCTGGTAGTCAATAATGTATGGTGAATGCGAAGAGATAGGAGGAAATGATTTCAACATGGCTGGAATAGAGTCTCCTGACCAACCAAAACCATGCCTCTGTTCCAGCGCTAACAGTTCGCTTCTTTTGAGCACGTGACTGACTGATGAGTATCCTCAACTACACAGTAATGGACACACATGCACACTGTTCTATTCTCATATTTATTAGGTTTAATAATGGACTGAAGGTCGACTCCTTCAGTTTTCTTTTTAGACATTTGGTGAAGTTGAACGTTGAATAATATACATGTGCTTTATCACTGTAAAAATAAGATGTGGTTCTTTTTAAAATTACAACCTGGTTCCCTAAACCAATAGGACTATGTTCTACTTTAGGGCCTTACCAAATACCTGATGTTGAACTAAGTGATATCACAACAAATTTATGAAACTGGTAAGATATCCTCAAACAAGCAACGAGGATCTTGCCAGTCAATCCACAATCTAGAAAGTGACCAGCAGCCGGGCCAATTTCCAAGCTTCGACAGTTTTAGCGCAGCCTGAGGCCAGCCTAGTTTCAGAATGACTTGGTCAGCCCAGTTTCAAAGTGACCTGTAGCCAGCCCGATTTCGATGAAGGACCTCGGATTGAGCATTTAGCTAGAGACAGTGAAGCTTGACCAGGAGCAATCTACAGAAGTTTTTCCTACAGGTTCAAATACAGACAGTAGGGAACAGCTGTACTGAACGACGTGTGTTTTTGGCAAATTATTAGGTAAACTTCGAACAATCTCTATTGATCAGCAATGAACCTATCAAATAGAAAATGAAACAAAAAAAAAAAAGACTAATAAAATCATTGAATTGAAAACCTGTAGTAGCGTCCTTGATCTGAAGAGATGACATCAGCAGCATTATCATCGCTATCTTCATCCCTAGGGTCTCTTCATGAAGGAATGAAGCAGAGTTTAGGGTAGCAAGTGTGGACAGCCATGTTGGAGATGAGGAACAGATTGTAAAGTTACGGTAACTCCGCAACATGGCTGTTCATATCGAGTGAAGATAATGTAAAGCAGAGTGGAGGAAGAGTAACCCGAAACAAACTCAGGTGACAGAGACAAAGAGTACACAAGTGACAGGAACTCAATAAAATTAAGAGACAGAGCAATGGCTGGTGAAATAATAGAAGTGGGAATGATGTGTGTACATTTTGGATTCTTTACTCCACCCATACAGTACTCCTGTGGTACTACTGGGCTTTTCTGATCCCTTTTATCTTGGGAGCTTTTCATCCCATTTTAACAACCCAACTGGTGGACTCCCTCCCAGAATAAAATGTTAAAGAAACTTAAATCTTTAAAATTTAATGCTTATGATGATGGAGACACAAATGATCACACATTTCCCAGCAGTACAGATAGATAACTGTGCTCACACATTACCAACACCGGTACCCTGTGCAGCAAACTTCCTTTAGCTTGTGGTGAAGGTATTTTAGACCCAATAGTAGATATTTAATTCAGGCAAGTCTTACAATAAATTCAAAAGAACGGTTTTCAAGCAGGAATGTGAATATGTATCAGGAAAGAAATATAGACTAACCACCCAGGCACCAGCACTTCAACTGAAAACCTAACCAAAGGAGTGATTTTTACCTACCGAGATGAAATCTGGCAAAGTGTTGCATCTTCCTGCAGTAGAACTTTCCACAAGTTTAGTGCCATGCCAGGAAACACTGGGTTACATATAGTGGGTACAGCCTTCTCCATGCTTCGAAAGACATTCAACCTCCTCATATTAATAGGATTGCTGACGTGGAGGAGGAGGGATATACAAGGCACTGTGCCTTTGTTGGGGTGTGGGGAGGATTATGCAAGACAATGTCCCTTCCCCGAGGGGCCATTGTCAGGCAGCACAAAGTCTTTATGAAATTTGTCACATTAATCATCAGGTGATTTTCCATTCAGTGTAACAAACTCATTCTAACCTCTGCTTTGTAGTTCAGGGAGGTAATACTGGAACATACTAGTGTAAAACTAAATCAGTGTGTTGGGTTCCAAGCCATACTAGAACAGAAAGACAAAGACAGACAGGGAACCTTTTTTTATATTTGTTCATGAGATGTGGGTGTCACTGGCTAGGTCAGCATTTATTGACCATCCCTAATTGCTCTCGAGAAGGTGGTGGTGAGCTGCCTTCTTGAACCGCTACAGTCCCTGCGGTGTAAGTACACCTATTAGGAAGAGAGTTCTAGGATTTTGACCCAGCGACAGCGAAAGAACGGCAATATAGTTGCAAGTCAGGATGGTGTGCAGCTTGGAGGGGAACTTGGTGTTCCCACGTCTTTCAATATGGAGGGAACCTATACCAAGATAGGCTTTGAACATTTTACCTCATTCATTTAACCATAACATACCATAAGGAATTACAGTATCTCAGTCCTACTCTAAATAATTGGAGTAAAGGAACATACCGGGAGGAAGCAACGCAGCGGGATTAGTTTTAAACTGGTCTAGCAATTAGCTGGCACCAAAAGGCTTCCTTCGGATGTTAGTTTCTATGGCGCTATGACCTTAAGAAGCTGCTCCTATTTCTTATGTTCTAGTTCATGATGTTGTTCATGGAAAGTGGCTAAAACATTATAACTTAAAAAAAGTTTTCCCCCTTCCAAACATCCATTGACTGAAGGCAGGGACTTACATTTACTAACTAGCAGGTAATGCCAATGAAATCTTTCTTTGCTGTGGGAAGAGAGAAGCTAATGAAGTAGTGAACAAAGGCTGTTGGAGAATGAAGCTGTTACACCATTGAATGTGAAAGCCACTGGAGCAACCAGGGCAGAAAAATCTCTCGAGACATTGTTCAGGATGATTTTCCTCCATGAGATGGCAGCATTTCCTATTTTTATGTGGATCCTGAATGAGTGAGAAAGAGCTTAACATGTAATAAGCTAACATTTAAAAACAATTTACCAGAGTGTGAACCCAGCTCAGTCTGAGCCATAGCCACTGTGTGAACCCAGCTCAGTCTGAGCCATGGCCACTGTGTGAACCCAGCTCAGTCTGAGCCATGGCCACTGTGTGAACCCAGCTCAGACTGAGCCATGGCCAGAGTGTGAACCCAGCTCAGACTGAGCCATGGCCACTGTGTGAACCCAGCTCAGTCTGAGCCATGGCCACTGTGTGAACCCAGCTCAGTCTGAGCCATGGCCACTGTGTGAACCCAGCTCAGTCTGAGCCATAGCCACTGTGTGAACCCAGCTCAGTCTGAGCCATGGCCACTGTGTGAACCCAGCTCAGTCTGAGCCATGGCCACTGTGTGAACCCAGCTCAGTCTGAGCCATGGCCACTGTGTGAACCCAGCTCAGACTGAGCCATGGCCACTGTGTGAACCCAGCTCAGACTGAGCCATGGACAGAGTGTGAACCCAGCTCAGACTGAGCCATGGACAGAGTGTGAACCCAGCTCAGTCTGAGCCATGGCCAGAGTGTGAACCCAGCTCAGACTGAGCCATGGCCAGAGTGTGAACCCAGCTCAGACTGAGCCATGGCCACTGTGTGAACCCAGCTCAGTCTGAGATGGGCTCTCTATCTGAGACTCACTGGTTAGTACAGTTATAATATTTATACTCAATAACCAGCCAGTTAGTAATGTTACAGAAAATGCTTGCAGCAAAGCTCCAGTCTGCTTCTCAAGGGACATCTGCCACCAGAGAAGTACCCAACATAACTGAATAATTAATACTTAATTATTAATTCATAACGTAATAATCTTTGACAATTAAAATCAAGGATATGGTCCCTGAAAGTTACATCTTCTCAGCGTTCATTGTAAACAAGAACCAGGTTTAGATCCCAAAACATTAACTACACCCAGTAAAACATCAGCTTGCATGCTGTACCCTAACAGACTATAAGCTCCTACTGCAACGCGATCAATGCATCAGAATGCAGTACACAAAAGTGAATCAAAGTCACCCAATGATGTATAATGCAGACACTATTTTAAATGTGCACCTGAAAAAAGTGACATCCACCAGTATTTAAATGAACTGTAGACCAAATAACACACACTAAGAAAATCTGTTTTTGAAAACCCATATATCACAAACGTAGACCATAACACTCTCAACTGTCCTTTTATGTGTACTTTGGACGTTGCCCCATCCCCTTGAATCTGAATTCACCAATTACGTTATGTATATACATTTGTCCAGAATGACAGCATGAGCTAGGGATCAGTTCTGAAGGGTAGTGGGAAAGGTTTCATCTGCAGGCAAAACATTGCTCACACATTAACTTCGACCTTTCCCTCCCTGTAACCCTCACAAAGTGTGGTTATTTTCTCCAGTGTAACAATTGCACATTAAAATATAACCACTTTTGGTTGAATTAAAACATTTTTCGGGGCAAGATTGAAGAAAGAATGAAGAATCCCCAAGTGCATTTGTTCTTCAACTCTTCACAAAGCAACTATAAGAAGGGGGTTGAAGGGGCTACGGTCTACACGCTGAACCCATCTTGAGTACTACACCTTTAACATTGTGCTCCTGCTGTCAAGTACCTGCTCAGGCGCCGCCTCATTGGCATCTGGTCAATGTCTCTTTGCTCTCGTTCCTCTCTGGTCATCCCTTTGTAATTTGATGTCAGACCAAAGATTGGTCTTGACCACTCATCTAGGAAAAAAATGTAAACACTAGAATATTGATGAGAAAATGAGCAAATTCATTTCATCTTTCAATAGGGTTTTACTGTGTATACACATTAGATGCACTAATAAAGCTAACCAGCCCCCCAATCCCAGGATAGTGGGTGAAGACCAGGTTGTCTACAATTTGGTCTCTGTGTCCCTGAGCTACAGTTCTGGATGGAGAAAATGAGCCAGGACTCTGTCCTTGATTCTTTTCCAGTGATGCTTGCTGAACAATGTGTAGCAGTGCAGTGAGAACACTTTCAGGCTTTGCTGTAATGTCCCAAACAGATAAATAGCCTGCTTGGCTCAAACACAGAAGATGGCCCCTTGGACTTGGGGATCAGAGTGGGAACTGGCCTTGGGTGTGCACTGTACCTCAGCTAAAAGTAGACACTTTTAGGGGTGGACTGAAAGTAGGCAAGCTATCTCAGAAAAGTCCTTCCTATAAGGCTCTATCACTGGCGTCAGGATTCAGGGCAGCAGGATTACAGGTACCGTATCCCATCAGTCTCAGCAACTAGACACAGTCCCAATAGATCTTTCCCAGTCAGAAGATCCAAAATGAAAATTCTGTCATTTCAATATATGCAGAGACAACGTTTGTGCACATGCAGAGTCTTGCTGGATTGTTTATATGTTATATATATTGCATGTCTGTGTGCGCAAGAGAGAGAAAGCACGCATGATTCTTCCTGCACAGTGCATGGACATCTCACGAGGACAGGATTAAACTCTGATGTGATGGTTCCCCAGTTGAATAATGCAACTATTTAGGTTCACAGTGAATTGGGATAAAGCACACCCATGGAATCATACCTCAGCGAGAAAAAAAAACTCAGAGGAAATACAAATTCAGTAAAGGTGAACGTACTGATAAGCTTTCCAGCCAGTTCTTTGTTGCTTCTGTTCTCCTTGGGATGTTTATACAAGTACATCACACATCGTCCAATCCCACTATGCTTCAGAGTCTCCTGACTCACGCTGGGCAACTGTAACAACACACCAGTCAATGACATTTGAAGATCTTGAGGCATGTTAGTGCGGCAACACAGCTAACCACTTAGCCAGGAGTGGGTAAGAGAGCCGCCGACAGAATAAAAAGTGCTCATATGCAGAGGTTTAATGAGAGCAAAAGAAAGGGATACTAGCGTGGTAGTTATGTTACTGGACTAGTAATCCAAAAGCTTGGACTACTGATCAGGAGACAAGAGTTCAAATCCCACTATGGCATCTGCAGAATTTACATGCGATTAATTAAATAAAATATGGAATTAAAAAATTACCATCAGTAATGGTGACCATGAAATTATTGGATGGTTGTAAAAACACATCTGGTTCACGAATTTCCTTTAGGAAAGCAATCTGTACCTGGTCTGGCCTACATGCCACCCTGGACCCAGAGCAATGTGGTTGACTCTTAACTGCCCCCGAAATAGCCTAACAAGCCGTGCGTAACTTTTCAAGGGCAAGTAGGGATGGGCAACAAATGCTGGCCTTAAGTGTCTGTAATTCCCGGTTTTCCTATCTCACCTTTCTTAAACTTAACTGGAGCAGTCACATAAATACTATGACTACAAGAGTAGGCCAGAGGCTGAGTATTCTGTAATTCACCTTCTGACTCGCCAAAATCTGCTATCTACAAGACATAAGTCAGGAGCATGATGGGATATTCCCCACTTGCCTGGATGAGTGCAGCTCCAACAACACTCAAGAAGCTCGACACCATCCAGGGCAAAGCAGCCCATTGAACTGGTACCCATCCACCACCTTAGACGTTCACCCCCTCCAACACTGATGCACAGTGGCAGCAATGCATACTACCTACAAGATGCACTGCTGAAACTTGCCAAGACTTCTTCAACAGCACCTCTCAAACTTGCAAACCTTACCACTTTGAAGAACAAGGGCAGCAGATGCAAGGGAACACCACCACCTGCAAATTCCCTCCAAGTCTCATCACCCTGACTGGAAATAAATCACCATTCCTTCACTGATGCTGGGTCAGAATCCTCGAACTCCCTACCTAAAAGCACCGTGGATGTACCTACATCACATGGACTGTAGCAGTTCAAGGCGGCGGCTCACCACCACCTTCTCAATGGATGGTCAAAAAATGTTGGCATTGCCAGTGATGCTCACATCCCTTGAACAATTTTAAAAAACAAGCTTATGTTTGAAGGAATTCTGGAAAAGTCATTCTATATTACCTATGAGTAATGCTATCATGCTAACACGTCCACGGGCAGTCAATTATAGCTATGGAAGAATGGGAGATAATGTACACTAAGAGGAGGGGTGGGGGTGGGGAAGAGGGAATAAATTTCTAAACAGGGATTTGTGGCTCACAAACAGATATTGACAGTAACAGGCTGTTACAAAGCTGTTCTTTTATATCACGTGACTACGTATGCTCTCTTACCTCCTGGAGTATCTTCAGAAGCTCTTCACGGATCTTTAGATGAGGCAGACTCTTGTCAGGCAATGGGGTAAGCCATTCCTTAATAGCAGACATCACCCCACTATCAATAAATGTGTCCTTTAAATCCTGTCTACAAAAATTGATATAAAAGGGCATCATCAACAGGAAGCAGAAACAAGACAATGTAATTGCGATCATTCTCAAAGATTTCTGCTCAAGTGATGCATCAAAACAGATTACTGTAGATAGCAAGGTTACACAAGTTATTCTAGGTTGTACTGGCGATCTAGGTAATAGCTTGAGAGTTTTTCTTCACTTGTGATGCATGAAACCTGTTGATGTTTTAACAGTTCCCTCTTTCCCAAAATAACAGATAACTTCAGCAGTTTTTTGTCATGGCTCAACACACCACCTAGGACACTGTTGTAAGTACAAGTTTTACTTCCCCCCCCCCCCCCTCTTTTTCTATAACCTAATAACTGGCAGTATTGCAGGGTTACAGGAAAAATGTTGGCTACCCAAAAGCACTGCGGCAGCATCGTTACCACAAGAACTGCAGCAGTTTAAGGAGAAGTCCGGCCATCACTTCCTCATGGTAACTAAAGGTGGCATTTATTGCCTGTCTTATCAGTGTCCGCCACATTCTGATACCAAAAATAGAAGTTAGACTGTGTATGTACAGACTATAGACCAGGGATGTCCAACCTTTTCGCGTAGGGGCCACATTATAAAATATGTCCTACATAGGGGGCCAGTGAGAAAATTTCAGAAGGAGAAAGACATTAGAAATTTATTTTATTCATCATAACAAAAAATGTGCATTTTTGTGAACAAGCTTTAAATGGGAAGACTAATTTATTAATTTACGATGTTGAACACCGATTTAGGGAGATACCTGGCTTCGTTTTGCTTGCACAAGCAGACAATGTCTACCCACACACATGATGTTGCGATGCAGAGATATTCCAGATAGACGTCCATCTCTCTCCACCCTCCCTATCTACCTTGCACCGCCACCCCCCCCTTTCTGTGTCTGCCTGACTCTCCCACTCCGGGTCTGCCTGGCTCTCCCTCCCCCTCCCCCTCTCCGGGTCTGCCTGGCTCTCCCTGCGCCTGCCTCTCTCCCCCTCCCACCAGGACTGGGCTGCAAGCCTCGGGCTCACCTTTACTTTAAATCAGCATACTGGCGGTTCCCCAGGCTGACTGCAACTACTGTCTCTGTGGTGACCTGCTTCACTCATTAACCTCCAGGTTTGTGCCAGTGGGCCAAAGCCAATCGCCATGGAGCACACAGTGCTACATTTCCCAGCAGGCGCTCACTCACTGTAAACAGCAGAGACGGCTGATTGTAATAGAAACCTTTGGCGGGCCACAAGAAATTTCCCAACCCTGAAGCTGAAAGCAACTGGCCGATGATAAAAACCGCGCAGCAAGGAGGAGGAAAGGCCGAGTACAGTTTTCATCTGTGGGCCATATGTTGGACAACTCTCGTAAAGACTGATTCAGGACCTGAGGGATATGGCGGGCCTCAGAAAAAGGAAGAGAGTTATGTACGGTATTATGATTTTCCACTAATTCTAAAAGTTCTATTGTTCTTTCTTAGCATTTCAAATTGGAATGTAAGCTTTAGAGAGCTTGTCTTTACATAAATAGTTGCAAAATATAGTGGATATGGCAAAATTGCTCAAAATGTTAATTCTAATCTGCTTCAATGATTGGAATCATTTCTACTCTGAATGCTTTTGCAACAGCAAGCACTGGCAGTGGTATACAAGTCACTGGTGATAATCACTTTATCCCAAAATCACAGGCCTGTTATAGCTTGCAAGACCTTTTCTCTCCTACTGAAGGTGCTGACTCTTGATCAAGTTCAGCTCCTTGGGCTTCAGTTGTCCTCTGATTCTTGATCCAAGTTACCTTTCTTGATGTGTGAGGTGAGCGAGCATCTGTAGACTATTCAACTGTACAGGACGGGTGCAGCTGTGATGTCCGATCTGTATGGCTTGAATCTGTTACCAGTGAATGCATCACTAAATTCAAGGATTACTGATAGAAACTCAGCCCTATGTTATACTGAAACTGAAAGAAGAACAGAGGTAGATCTCAGCTTACTTTTTCAAATGCATCACGACTGTGGGGAGAAGGGTCAGCTTTTTCAAGGCTGGCTTCTTCTGGCCATTGAGTTGTCTATCCTCCTACAGGAAAGAGAATATAAAAGGCCATTGAATATCCATGAGGGGATGTACTTCATCACAGGCATCTACAGGAGTGCCCCAGGATTGACACCGTCAAAACCTGAAGTCCATTTACCTTCAGCTTGCTAAGCCAATACATGATAATTCTCAGGGTTTCCAGTCTGCTCACTCTCTCTCTCAGCTCAGGCATCTCTCCTCCCCACTTCACTTCAATGGTAAAAATAGCATCATGCAGGCCCCCACCTGCCAAGCATGAGGCATATTAATTTTGCCACATGGACATAAAATTTCAAACGGTTGTTGAAATGAAGAAAGCACTTGCTTTAAAAAATTGCCAGCTTTTGGCTGGAAAGACATTTTCATATTAACAGACAGTGCTTGGAAAGGACAAAGGACCATTCCCGGACACATTCAAGCCACATGGACTTGATCACCAGATGCTGAAAGTGGAGGAGCTTGCATTTCAGGCTGACTGCTAAGATGGCCGAATATACAAAATGGACATGGTCAAACCAGTAGTCACATGACTAACCTGCTGGGCAACCTGAGTTTTTTGAATTTGTACAAACAGTTTGGGCAGAAAGCAAAATGCTCCTGGACTGAAGATCTCTCCTGGCTGGCTAGCCACAGTCTCTCCTGTCTGCCTGCTCCCATCTCTTTCTCACAAACCTCTGAATCCACCGAAGACACATGAACACCAAGAGAGAAAAGTCTCCTACAGCGAACAAGATTTAAGAATAACACTGGGCCCCAATGAAAAGCAAGATCTACCTACATTCAAGGACTCTACAGTGAGCTCGAAGACCCTTAACAAAAACTTTTCAGATATTGCGTCAAACTTTTCCACTTTATTTTTCTTCTGCGCTTTTCTGTCTCTATTTGCATGTGTGTATCGCGTATGCATGCTAGCATGGGCGAGTTGTGTATTCATGGGCATCAACCAAATTAGAGTGTAAGTTCAAGTTTAATAAATTTAAACTTTTCTTCTTTAAACCTAAGAAAGCCTGTTTGTGCTGGTTTCTTTGCCTTATAACTGGAAAGTGGTGAACAAGGATTCACCAAGGAGGAGCTAAAAACACGGTATATTTAAAATTAAAGCCCGTTACAGTAAGACCAGGTGAAGGCTGAAAGGGAGCCCTAGAACTCTTTCTCACCTGGTCATAACAACAGTAACAAAACAACGATTTAGTAACTCCATCACTTCACTTTGTTCAGGCACTACCTTCCCACCGCCACTACCAAATGACCTAGTGTCACCGTGTATATTTTTCGTGCTCCAGAATTAATGAATGCCTTGACCATTTTGTGTTCTATTCTACTCAAGCTCCATCTTTGCCTCTTATTTTTCTGTCTTTCCATTGCTCAATTTTGCTGCTCTCCCCATCCTGTTCCTTCCTTGTGTCATGAAAACCCTATATGCCAAATGGGAAATATTAATTTCATCAGTTGGAACTTTACATTAGTCTTTTAATGGAAAAATCCTACATGTAACTTTTTAAAAAACCGGCAGCCAAGATGGTCACTGCAATTTACATTTGAAACACAAGATTAAACTGGAGACGAGAAGTCTCACCCAGCCTAGCCAAAACAATGGTTCTCTCTCAGTGATTGAATTACCCAGAATGGCCTTATCAACATGATCATTAAGGCCATCTACACCCAATGACTTTGAAAACTCTCCAAGTGTGACAGGACATCTTGAGGCATGCAGCACCTTGAACTTCAGAAAAGATTCCAGAAAAAATCTCATTAAAAACAAAAGGGCTTGATAGAGTCATGTGACCACCAGCACAGTTCTGGAGAAACTAAGATTTGTCACACAGACAGCAGTAACTGAAAACAATGTGATTCCTAACAACGCAGAGCATGTGCAGAGTGATCGCGGAAGTCATCAGTGTGTGCGAACATTTGCCAGCTTGCCAGTATGAATGCACGCATGCTGTCACCACGCAATGCCACTCTCACCCCTCAATAGCCATCTCCATTCAACCAAACAGTACCCCGCTCCCTCCCATCATCCCTGCTTCAATCACCGCTTCACCCTGCTCGATCCCCGCCACGCCACTGCCCTCCTTCAGCCACTCGCTCACCCGCCCGCTTCCCCCCTAGCCTCAACTACTCACTCTCGCCCCACTGGCCGCTTTCCCCCCTTGGCCACTTGTTCCAGGCCTCCCCACATACCCCCTCAGCCATTCGTACCCGCCCTCAACACTTTATTTCACCCCCTCCCCAACTGGCCGCTTCCCTCCCCTCAGCCACTCACGACAGACCTCACCACTGCTCCCCTGCCCTCCCCTTGGCCAATCTTCCCCACCTCTCGCTCCCCGGCCAATCGTTGCCCACCACGCCGCCTGAAGAAGCGAGGCGGGCTGCGAGGGGTGATGGGATGACGTGGGAGTGAGTGGCCGAGAGGAGGGAGGGAGCAGCCGGAGGGAGGGACACGACCTGGAGCTAGAGGCTGGGGCGGGTGAGAAAGCGGGGAGCGAGCAGCCGGAGGCTGGGAGGGAGCAGCAAGGCTGGAGCAAGTGGTGAGAAGACAGGTTCAGGAGGAAGCGGCAAAGAGAAGCTCAATGGCAGGAGGGAGCGGGGGACTCTTGGGGGTGGGATGGAGGCAGTGATGGCAGCCATTGAGGAGATTTTCGGGTTGAATTTGTTTTTTGTGATAAATTGAGCAGCACCATCTTTAATCCTGGCAGCTGCCTGAGACATCACATACAGCAATGTTTCAGTGGAAGAGGCTGCATTTGCACATGTGCGAGTACTGCGCCACCTAGTGGCTGCATTGTTAACAAACGCAGTCAACTGACAAAGCCATCAACAAAGCAGGCTCTCTCACTCTCCCAGAAAGTATCAAGAGAAGATCCGGCTGCGACTAGGAACCCCCTCAAGCCTACAGACCGCCACAGCCAGCAACCAGGGCACGAGAATCAACCCCCTCTTCTGCCTTCAGGAGCCCTGAGCAAAGCAAGTCCACCAACATGCATGTAGCCCAGGTCTTCAGGATGACAATTTTAGCTGAGGACTATTGAACTCATATACTGTATTTAAATTCCATTTATTCCAGACTTTAATTCAACAATCATTATTAAGGTGATGGAAGGAGTCATCGACAGTGTTATCAAGCAGCACTTGCTTAGCAATAACAAAGAACAAAGAAAAAAATTACAGCACAGGAACAGGCCCTTCGGCCCTCCAAGCCTGCGCCGATCCAGATCCTCTATCTAAACCTGTCGCCTATTTTCTAAGGGTCTGTATCTCTTTGCTTCCTGCCCATTCATGTATCTGTCTAGATACATCTTAAAAGACGCCATCGTGCCCACGTCTACCACCTCCGCTGGCAACGCGTTCCAGGCACCCACCACCCTCTGCGTAAAGAACTTTCCACGCATATCCCCCCTAAACTTTTCCCCTCTCACTTTGAACTCGTGACCCCTAGTAATTGAATCCCCCACTCTGGGAAAAAGCTTCTTGTTATCCACCCTGTCTATACCTCTCATGATTTTGTACATCTCAATCAGGTCCCCCCTCAACCTCCGTCTTTCTAATGAAAATAATCCTAATCTACTCAACCTCTCTTCATAGCTAGCGCCCTCCATACCAGGCAACATCCTGGTGAACCTCCTCTGCACCCTCTCCAAAGCATCTACACCCTTTTGGTAATGTGGCCAGAACTGCACGCAGTATCCCAAATGTGGCCGAACCAAAGTCTTATACAACTGTAACATGACCTGCCAACTCTTGTACTCAATACCCCATCCGATGAAGGAAAGCATGCCGTATGCCTTCTTGACCACTCTATTGACCTGCGTTGTCACCTTCAGGGAACAATGGACCTGAACACCCAAATCTCTCTGTACATCAATTTTCCCCAGGACTTTTCCATTTATTGTATAGTCCACTCTTGAATTGGATCTTCCAAAATGCTCAGATGACGCTCAGTTTGGGTTCTGCCAGGGCCACTCAGCTCCTGACCTCATTACAGCCTTGGTTCAAACATGGACAAAAGAGCTGAACTCAAGAGGTGAGGTGAGAGTGACTGCCCTTGACATCAAGGCAGCATTTGATCGAGTATGGCATCAAGGAGCCCTAGCAAAACTGAGGTCAATGGGAATCGGGGGAAAACTCTCCACTGGTTGAAGTCATACCTGGCACAAAGGGAGATGGTTGTAGTTGTTGGAAGTCAATCATCTCAGCTCCAGGACATCACTACAGGAGTTCCTCAGGGTAGCGGTAATAGGCCCAACCATCTTCAGCTGCTTCATCAATGACCTTCCTTCAATCAGCAGGTCAGAAGTGGGGATGTTTGCTGATGATTGCACAATGTTCAGCACCGTTCACGACTCCTCACTTACTGAAGCAGTCAGTGTAGAAATGCAGCAAGACCTGGACAATACCCAGGCTTGGGCTGATAAGTGGCAAGTAACATTTGTGCCACACAAGTGCCAGGCAATGACCATCTCCAACAAGAGAGAATCTAACCATCTCCTCTTGACATTCCTCTTGGTGTTACGATCGCTGAATCCCCCATTGTCAACATCCTAGGGGTTACCATTGACCAGAAACTAAACGGGAGTAGCCATATAAATACCGTGGCTACAAGAATCAGTCAGAGGCTAGGAATCCTGTGGCGAGCAACTCACCTCCTGACTCCCCAAAGCCTGTCCACCATCCTCAAGGCACAAGTCAGGAGTGTGATGGAATACTCTTCACTTGTCACCATCCAGGACAAAGCAGCCCGCTTGATTGGCATGCCATCCACAAACATTCACTCCCTCCACCACCAACACACTATGGCAGCAGTGTGTACCATCTACAAGATACACTGCACCAAAGCTCCTTAGACAGCACCTTCCAAACCCATGACCTCTACCAACCAGAAGGACAAAGGCAGAAAATGCATGGGAACACCACCACCTGCAAGTTCCCCTCCAAGTCACACACCATCCTGACTTGGAACTATATCGCCGTTCCTTCACTGTCGCTGGGTCAAAATCCTGGAACTCCCTTCTTAACAGCACTGTGGGTGTACCTACCTCACGTGGACTGCAGTGGTTCAAGAAGGAAGCTCACCATGCCCTCAAGGGCAATTAGAGATGGGCAATAAATGCTGGCCTAGCCAGTAACGCCCACATCCCATGAATGATTTTTTTAAAAAATCTGTTTTCCCTCTGTAATCTATTTGTGTGTGAGAGAGACTCTCGTGTGAACGTGTGCGTGAATGTATAGCATATTTTTAACCAGGTTAGAGTGTTAAGTGTAATAAACCTACTTCTTTGTTTAAACTCAAGAAAACTTGTCTGATTAATTCTTTTGCAATTACATTAGAGGAACAGGTGCGGGCACTCACTGAGGTAAGCTCAACCACTGTGTCAAAAAAAGGATTAACCCTGTTGCAGTTAAACAAGAGAAGGGGCGAAAGGTGAGCCTGGGACCTCCTCCTCACCGGGCCATAACACTTGCATATTCCATTGTTCTCTCCACCCTGTTCTGTGTATATTCTGTTCTCCTCTTGCATCCTTCCGCTTCCCTAGATTAAATCTTTTCCAACTATTCTACTTAACCTATCAGCTATGATGATTGTGACTCCTCCATTAAATTGAATGCCATCCCAATAAAACAATCTTCTGCTTCCCGAGAAATGGTAGCAATGGGCCAAGCACCTGAGCCTCTCCCACTTGCACCATTGTATTGAGCCACACATCAATCTGCCACGTTTGTATCTCTTTAATAAATTCAGCACATGGAAAAGGTTATTTTGAGATTATTCCTTTTCTTCAATCTACCTGTCGAGTTGCTCAAGCCCTATACTTCAAGAAACCAGTACACCACTTGGGACTCAGTCATTTCTGCAGAAGATTCCATCAACTCATCTTTCTATGGAGTTCCTTACAAGTATAATGCTGCCTGTAATCTTATCTGCTCTTTGTACTTCTAGATAACCTTGCTGCCCCTTGCAACTGGACTGCTTGTGATTGTTGTCCTGATCCTTGGAAATTTCTAGTCCCACAGCATCCTGCTGTTGCAATCCACTTACTTACTTGCCCTAGGGGGCTTCTATCTGCTGCCACCATTTCAATTTATCTGAAGTAATATCACAGAAAATTACTCCTTGTGTATAAAGTACATTATACCTAGTTGGTCTGTGAGCCCTGCAATTAATTGCTCAAGTCAACACTTTCCAAGATGGCCCATAGCTTGCATGCCACACACTATATGCTTAACATTCATAGCAGCCATCTCAGTTGATCGTTATGCAAAACAATATTGACCATTTCAATTTATATTGCAGTGAATTCTATACAAATGGACACTTTCCCACAAAAAAACCTTACTAACACCCCCAATTAATTACATTGTAATATTGATACAAGCTGTCCCTTGCAACTACTGACACTTTCAAATTATGAACTACGGACAGCCTCTAATCCACCGGGTTTGTTTACAACGTAAAACATATATAGGTCAGTGTGAGGCGGCAGAGGTGAAACAAGTGGTTTCTGTGGAATGGGGAGTTCTTTACTCAGCATCCACAGTGGCAGAGAAACCAGTCCATCTCTGGAAATGAATGAGTGCACAGCTCTGTTCCAGGAAGAGCAATTTCTCTGCTGCTTTGGACACTGGGGTAAAGAACTTCCCATTCGGCAAACGCTGGAACTGCTCCGAACACCACCACATCTCACCCCAGCATTTCAAACATTAGCAGATGCAGCAGAGAGAGGGGGGACCCCGGAATGGAGTCAACTGGACGTTAACCCCTTCCAATTTGGCTGGGATCTCTCAGGCTCTCCAGCAGCTATCTGCCCTGTACAAGCTGCCAATTAGATTAGATTAGAGATACAGCACTGAAACAGGCCCTTCGGCCCACCGAGTCTGTGCCGAACATCAACCACCCGTTTATACTAATCCTACACTATTCCCATATTGCTACCAAACATCCCCACCTGTCCCTATATTTCCCTACCACCTACCTACACTAGTGACAATTTATAATGGCCAATTTACCTATCAACCTGCAAGTCTTTTGGCTTGTGGGAGGAAACCGGAGCACCCGGAGAAAACCCACGCAGACACATGGAGAACTTGCAAACTCCACACAGGCAGTACCTGGAATCGAACCCGGGTCTCTGGAGCTGTGAGGCTGCGGTGCTAACCACTGCGCCACTGTGCCGCCCTAATGTAGCAGATCACAGGATTCCTTGATGGAAAAGGACCACGGAATGGCAATGAACCGGGAAATCCAACAAACAGAAAATAGAATGAATTCTAAACATGCTGGCAGGGCTCCAGAATCAAGCACAACCCAAGGTGAAAGCAAAGAAAGGAATGCTGCAGGAGGTAGAGCCAACCCTGGGATATTTGGCCCATCCAATTTACAGTACATGCAATGACCATTTTGCAAATGACACCTGTTCTAACAAAAAAAGACACCTGATGCAAGTATGGCTGAGAAAACTATGCAGTAGGGTTCCCCCAGGGCATGGAATTAGGACCATTGCTTTATTTGTCTTATAAATAAATGACATGGACTTGGGTTTGAAGTTCATGAATGATAAAAATGAAATTATGCACTTTGGGAGGGACAACATGGAGATGCAGTATAATCTACTGAGAGGGAGGCACAAGAGCAGAGGGACCGGGGTTGCATATTCACAAATCTTTGAAGGTTGCAGGGTAAGTTGATAAGGTGGTTAAGAAAACATATGAGATATCTGGGTTTGTAAATAAGGGCACTGAATACAGTAACAAGGAAGTCAAACTAAACCTTCATGAGTCACTAGTTAAGCCTCAGCTGGAGTATTGTGCACAATTCTGTGCATCACATTTAAGGAAGGATGTCAAGATCTTGGAGAGGGTACAGAAGAAATTTTCGAGGATGATACCTGGAATAAGCAACTTCAGTTATGTGAAGAGATTGGAGAAGATGAAATGATTTTCCTCGAAGCAGAGAAGGTTGAGGGGAAACCTAGTCGAGGTATTCAAAATTATGAGTTTTGATAGTTTCTCCCAACTTGCTCAGTTTCCTCTGACAAGTGGGTCAGTAACCGGAGGACTTAAAATTAAAATAATTGGCAAAAGAGCTAGAGGGGAATATGAGGAGTTTTTTTTCACATGGACAGCTGTTAAGACCTAGAACACAGCACCTAAAAGGTTGGTGGAAGCAAATTCCATAGGAAATTTCAAAAGGTAATTGGACATATACTTGAAGAGGACTAATTTGCAAGCACGTGGGACTAAATTGTACAGATCTTTCAAAGAATTAGCACAGGGAAGATGGGCTGAATGGCCTCCTTCTGTGCTGCAAGATTTTATGGTTCTAAGTCCGTTCGGTGTCCCAAATTTACAGGTTTCACTGCATATACTTATACTGACTAACTATCCTCAGTCCCAATTCACTTACCCTTCTCACTCAATTAAAATCTTCAGAGTAGAGTTAGTGTCAGACCCTACTCTGTACCCAACCATATTGGACTTAGCTCCCAACCTCTGCTCCCACACTATGTAGGCTCCCTACCTGAACGTGGTTTCCCAAAGGCTCTTTTTGACTGACTTCCCAAGCACCTTTTGGCTCCACTATTAGTAAATACTGAAGAACAGCTGTTACTCACCTCTGCAGCTTCATTCATTTTGGTGATCATGGCACTAACCACATCATCCGCGTCACTAATGAACGTGCCTCCATCCCGATTTCGTCGTCGCTTCCGGTTTTGATCTTTCTTTTTCTGCAGCATCATCTCAAAATCAGACACGAAGTCGGAGCTGCAATATAAACAAAATCATCAATACACTAGGGATTTCCTTCCAGATAGTGCTGGGTAAGACTGGCTGGCATTTCCTCATTTTATATCCAGCAACAAATTCAGAAGTTTAAAAGTAGACAGGGGATCACCACACAAGTGATATACAGAGGGACCCACACACCTACTGATCAGGTGGAACTTTCCAAAGGATTGTGATTGTAGCATAGCTGGCTGGCTATGCATCATATTTCCAATGCAGAGGATGAAGCCATCCAAGCTGCAACTTTCTATCAGATGGGCATGGTCATCCCCGAAGCAGCAGCAGTGAAAGTTGCAGACGGGGCTTCTCCACTGTCCGCTGATATCTTAAGGACTGAACCAACTGTCAATTCACCAGTTTCTAAAGAGCTATTCTCTGTTCCATCCCTGTGATTTCTGAAGCCATGTTTTATTTTTTGGAGTATTGGGATGAATCAAGCACTTTCTACCAGCAAAATATTTCAAAAAATATATTAAACTCTCACGTACTAGGACACAAGATTCAACAGTCACATTCCAGCATCCATAGCACAAGAAGCTGACCCTCGTCATGCTGTACGAACTTAACTTTGAACTGTAGTTTGTACTTACTCTCGCCCTTTCCCTCGGACCTCATTATCCGAGTCGGACTCTTCAGCAACCATTTTCTTCCTCTTTGCCTCGAGAGCAGCCTTTTCGCCATCCAGATCCTCTTGGTTAAAGCCCTGAGCAGGAGGTTACAGTTTAGAGATACAGACAACACCTGCAGAGCATGGCCTGAAAGAAAATAGCTGGAAGGAGCATGCTTTAATCAAGATTTAATTAAGCAGCACAGTTGCTTGCTTTGAAGTTCTATAGCCAGAAGTTGAAAACTATCCAAGGATAAAAATACAACTCACAACCTGGCTCTTAAAAATCCTTTTGGGAAACATTCTTTGTGGCGTACTCCAAATCTGCACATTGACTGCAACATTTGATTTTCTCAGAGCCACAGGTCACATGGCTGGACACCAAATTACATTTAACAGCAGATCTAATGGAGAATTCTACACAAAAAAAGCAACGCATGGTGTTCCAATACACTATAGCACAAATTAAGGCAAGACAGTTTGAAGGATTCAATTCTACAGATACATTTTTTGGTTTGTTTTAATTATTGTTGTTCAACAAGATGACGGATGTATGAAATGCCCAGAGAATGGATCATGTTTAATTTCAGATATTTAATGTCAGCAACAAAACTCCCTAGTCAAGGTGTTTTATTACTGAGTAAAACCTCTCTCTACACCATCCCTCAAGTACTTCCAAGTCAGATAAAGCATGGGTTACTTACATACAGTAAAACTACCTCTACACTGCCTCATTAAGTACTCCCAGGCAATTGAGTTTACAACATAATACTTCATTTGGTCCACTGTACTGGTGTTCACTCTTCAAATAATCTGTCAAATGCAGTAAGAAAAGTTTAGTTACAAGGGTTTCTGTTCGATTGCTGGGCAATACCACTTAGAAATTTCTGGCCTACCTCAGATATTTTCTTGGGTTCAGCAGTGCTGATCAATCCCATAAGTGGTCCCTGCATCTTATGTTCTGGAGTGTGCCTATACTATCTGTTATGACCAGGTGAGAAAGGGGTCCAGGGTTCCCTCTCACCCTTCACTTGGTCTTACCGTAACAGAGTTTTAATTTTGAACACATTGTATTTTTAGCTCCCCCTTGGTGAATCTTTGTTCACTGCTTTCCAATTATAAGACAAAGAAACCAGCACAAACAGGTTTTCTTAGGCTTAAAGTAGGTTGAAATTTATTAGACTAATTCGGTTAACGCTTATGGATACACAACGCGGCCACGCGAGCATGCATACGCAATACACACATGCAGATAGAGAGAGAAAAGAGAAGAAAAGTAAAGTGGAAAAGTTTGAGGCAATCTCTGAAGAGGGTTTTTGTTACGGTTCTTCGAGCTCACTGTAGGTAGATCTTGCTTTTAGTTGGGGCCCAGCATTCTTCTTAAACCTTGTTTGCTGTAGGAGACTTTTCTCTCTTGGGGTTGATGTGTCTTCAGTGGATTTAGAGTTCGGTGAGAAAGAGATGGACAGCCAGACAGGAAAGGCTATGGTGAGCCAGCCAGGAGAGGTCTTTTCAGTCCAGGAGCAAACATACACTCTCAGTTCAAACAGTTTGTACAATTCAGAAAAAAAAGGTTGCCAAGTAGGTTAGTCATGTGACTAGCTGGTCTGACCACGTCTACTTATGGATTCTCTGGTCTTAGCCGACCCTGGAATGTTTCTTCTTACACACAATACCCAGTACTCAAAGTCCATTGTGGGTTAAATTGGAGCAGGCAATAGTCCCTTTGTCCTTCCATGCACTGGCTGTTTGTATGCAAAAATGTTTTTCCAGCCAAGGGCCTGGTGATTTTTTTTTTTTTTAACAAGTCCTTTCTTCACTTAAGCAACAGTTTGAAATTTAATGTCTGTATGGCAAAATTAATATGCCTCATTCTTGGCAGGTGGGGGTCTAGCATGACATACCCAATATCTAATCATGTGATAGCATAACCCAGGAGTGAAACAATGGTTTCCCCTTGGGAACTGAATTGGACAGTGTCTTTCACATGTACTTCTCTGATCTCTCCATAAGTGAACTGTTGACATTTTTATTGAGTAGAGGGCAGGTACAAAATGTTAAACTACTTAATTTTAGACATCAAGTTAACATAGAGTAACAGTTATAATCAAACCTCAGCTTAATCTAACTAACTAGAATAGCTTGCTCGTGAAGAAAAATAATTTTTTTTAAAAACACATTATTCTTACTAATGAACTCACTTTACAGTTGGTCAGCCTGAATAATTAATCCAAAAGCTTCTCTCTATTTTGTACCATTAACCAGGGGAATCTGTCCATTTCCGTTACCAGCTCAAGCTAAACTGAACCTTATTCTTTTTGGTAAATCAGGTCAAAGGAAGGGAGTGAGCGGGTGGCGAGGGTGGGGAAGATGTCCCTTTAAACTCTTACTTGCTCAGTAATTCAGTACACCGGTCAACAAAATAAGCTATGTTCTAATGCTCCTCACCTACAAAGAGTAAAATCCTGGCACACCAAACCTCATGTAGGGCTTAAATGAACAGCGTCATCTCAACAACAATAGGTGTGGATGATGGTAGGAATTTTGAAATTAGATTAGTTATCCATTGTACTTGGTTGTTGCACAACACACCTTCAATGGCCGGCTCACCATGATATAAACTCCTCTGCCATATGGCTGTGAGGAGAATTTTAAAGGTACTTCAATCCAGTTTAATTTAAAAACACATCTAATCTAAATTAAACTTTTAAAACGAAAGCAGCTAAAATGGCCATTGCAATTTGCACCGAGATACGTCACATTCCAAGGCATCGAGGTGGAAACAAATGTCTGGTTAATCTCCCACCAGAACAATGGATTGCTAATTTTGAATGAACAATCTGCTTTACCTCCATTAACAAGACATTCAAAGCCATCTTGGAACATGAACACTAGTGGAGACGAACCTCAACGCTGAAACAATGGGACCTGAGAGAGATTGGAATTCTTAGGACTTGAACTAATTAAGATGCAATAGAGAGAATAACTTGGACAGTCTTGTGACAGTCTCTCCACAGTATTAAGATGAGCTTCTGAGCACATATCTGCATCATCACTAAGATTGCCTACGTGCACCTCCTGTTACAACCACAGTGATACCATTAATGTTAAATGAGAAATTAATCCCCAGACCAATTAAAAAAATTATACAACAGGATTTCACCTTTTAAGACTTTTATTGTAATTACTAAACTAAAATAAATCCCCATTAACTAAACAGAACGTTGTAAGTAGCTGATACCCCAAATTACAAAGAAGGTTTTTTCTTTAGTTATTAAAATATCTGAAAACCTCACACTACACTTATACGTTACACAGTCCTCTTTGATGGCAACATCTTTGCAGTTAGAAGTCCCAAACTCCTCCGACTTGTAATAAGTTGGATCTCCCAGACCTTTTCAAAATCAATGCCCGCTTTGCTCACTTCTCCGAGCCCTTTCAACCTGGATGTCCGTGAATAAGGTGTTTCCTGTTGATCTTCTACGTCTCCGCAAACCTCAACTTTTAAAACAGGTTCAAGTCTTCGCAGCCTTTTGCTGTATCAGCATTCACAGAGTAGGTGTTCCTTCTCTGTCTGTGTCTCTGTCTCGAGGCTATCACTGCTCGTTGACTTTCGTTCTTACAGCTTGCTCTGAGGCTGCCACTACTGGTCTTCTGTACAACCTGTCTGCCTTCAGAAAATCTATTAAATTTATCTGGAATCAAACGTCAATAGCTTATTGTTCTTTTCCAAAATGCAAAGTCCAGAAGTCTCATTTCAGCCGAGTCACCTGTGCCTTCTGTTGTTCCCAGCTGTTAAGAGCTGCCTGGTACATTTACATTCTCAGAATCATTAACTCCTTGTCTAACACCCGAAAGTCTGGGAGGGTGGAAACCATTGTTCTTCAGGTGTTACCCCTGCAGTCTGCTTTTCAAAAAAGTGTCTTTGAGCTGTGTTCTCTGTTGTAATGGTAACCAAGATTTCTGTCATGTCCTTGAGCTGAGTGAATGTGAAGTCACTGGACTTCTCAGACCCCATCTTAAACTTTTAAAAATCAGTTTCTAAAACATAATCATGTTACCAACTCCAGCATTCATAACACCTCCCCGTTAAAAAATAGAAAATCCACTACTGTAGTAACGATTTTCCTTACAACATAACCTTGTCTGCATTTTCATTAACATTTTACACAGGTAACAATGTTTTATATTTGAGTTGTTTGCCTCCATCATGCACTTTCTTTAAATTCTGGATAGGCATCCCCAATTACATTGCTCTTTCCTGCAACATGTACAATCTTGATGGGAAATGGTTGTAACATTAAACTCCACCAAAATAATCTGAAATTCTTGTTTCTGAGCCTTTCTAAAAACCTTGATGGATTAGGATCAGTATAAATGGTCATTTCCCCATGGCCATTATTGACATACACTTCAAAATGTTGGAAGAGCCAATAAGAGACCTAAAGCCTCCTTTTCAATAGTGGAGTACTTCTTCTGTACTCATTGAGTTTTCTAGAGAAATAAATGACTGGTCATTCGATTCCAGCATCACCATCCTGGAGTAATACTGCTCCTACTCTAACATCTCTGGCACCTTAAGGGGCTTTCCAAAATTTGGCGCTGCACGAAGGGTTCTTTATTAAAATGGCCATTAGCTTTTCAAGCACTATTTGACAGGATTCTGTCCACTGGATCTTCATGCCCTTTTTTAATAAATCCGTCAGTGGAGTTACTATTGTACTAAAGTTAGGAACGAACTTCTGGTAGAACCCACACATCCCTTGGAATCGTGGTATTTCCCTTTTTGTCTTGGGGACTGGAAAGTCTACGACTGCCTGAACTTTAGCTTCCTGAGGCAACACCTGACCTTGACCCACTACATTCCCTAAATAAGTGACCTTAGCCATGGTAAACCCACTCGTTGCTAAGCTATCTACCAAATTTTGTCCAACACAGCTTTTAATTGTTTAACATAGTCTTCCCAGGTGTCACTGTATACCAACAGATCAAGGTACACAATGGAGTTGCTTAGACAAACAATCACCTGGTTAGTTAATCTTTGAAATGTGTCCGGTATATTTTTCATACCAAACGGCATGACCTTACACTGAAATAAGCCATCTGGGGTCACAAAGGTGGAAATGTCTTCAGCTTGGTTGGTCAAGGGGACTTGCCAATAACCTTTCAGCAAGTCAATCCTGCGAATTGTCATGCTAGGCCCCCACCTGTCAAGAATGAGGCACATGAATTTTGTCATGAACACTGACTTTAAACTGTTACTGGAGTGAAGAAGGACGTGTTAAACAGATCAGCCGTGGCTGGAAAAGACATTTGCATATTAACAGACGGTGATTGGAAGGACAAAGAACCATTCCCTGACACATTCAACCCACAATGGACCTTGATCACCAGGTATTGTAAGAGGAGCATTCCAGAGACTGCTAAGGTGATGCAATCCAAGACGTGCTCAGACCAACATGACTAACTGCTTGGCAACCTGGGTTTTTCTGAATTGTACGTGGCAAGGCTAGGAAGTCTGAACTCCCAAGACTAGTGACCAACCATTTTTCTCTTGAATCTAAAGTAGTAAAAACAGGGTTAGAAGCAGACTGCGACAGGGTATTGTTAGCAAAGATACAATTGGAACAAAGGAAACTTGAATTAGACGAAAGAGAAAGAGAGGGGCAGGAGAGGGAGAAAGAGAGAACCTTCCAGAAGGAAGATGAAGATGATGAAAGGCAGGAGAGGGAGAAAGAAAGAATATTCCAGAAGGAGTGCGAAGGAAGAGAGTTGAAGCAGCTTGAGTTAATTAAGGGGCGACAGAGTAACCCCAGTGAAAGCGTGGCCAATATGGAGGAGTGTAATTCAGGGCTGGGTACAGAATTGTTAAAACAAGCTCAATTAATTCCAAAATGCAATAAGGAAGATGTACAAGCATTTTTTGTGTCCTTTGAGAAACTGGCAAGGCAGCTAAAATGGCCAACTGAGACCTGGCCGCTTTTACTGCAAAGCAAGCGAACTGGAAAAGCCTATGAGGTTTATTCCCTGTTGTCAGATGAGAGTTCATCAAATTATGAACTGACCAAAAATGTTATCCTCGGGACATATGAATTAGTACCCAAAGCCTATCGCCAAACGTTTAGAACCTTCAAGAAGCAAGCTAATCAAACTCATCTAGAGTTTGAAAGAAGTAAGCAGCTGGCTTTTGACCAGTGGCTGAGGGCTCTTAAAGTACAGCTCAGCCATGGGAATCTCAGGGAAGTAATTTTGTTAGAGGAATTTAAAAACTCTCTCCCACTCCATAAAGACACATGTAGAGGAGCAGCAGATCCAGAGAGCGCGGCAAGTGGCCGTCCAGGCCAATGAGTTTGCTTTAATTTATAAGTTGGTTTCCCAGGGGAGAACCTTTCCTACTCACCCCCACAAATCCAAAAAGGACAAAGGGTGGGAAGGTGATAGGAGCCAAAGCAGTCCAGGGAGAGAAAGAAAAGCAGGAGACACAGGGGGTCCCCCTCGAGCCAAAAAGGTGCTATGAGCAGGAGCGAGATCTAGAGACTGGTGTGCTTCCACTGTAATAAAGCAGGGCATTTAAAAGCTGACTGCTTGAAACTAAACGGAAAACCTGTAGGGTTAATCAGGGCACACCCACTCAGTGAAGAAGTGAACCTGATGGAAAGCACAGCAGAACAAGCTGTGGCTTTAACTGCTCCTGGACTGAGAAAATCCCTGTCTGTTGCCATCTCTTTCTCACAAGCCTCTGAATCCATTGAAGATACGTGAACCCCAAGAGAAAAAAGTCTCCTACAGCGAACAAGGTTTAAGAAGAATACTGGGCCCCAACGAAAAGCAAGATCTACCTACAATCAAGGACTCTACAGTGAGCTCGAAGAGCCATGACAAAAACTCTTCAGATATTGCCTCAAACTTTTCCACTTAATTTTTCTTCTGCTCTTTTCTGTCTCTATTGACATTTGTATCACGCATGCATGCTTGCCTGGGCGCTTCGTATATCCATAGGTGTCAACTGAATTAGAGCTTAAGTTTAATAAATTTCAACTTTTCTTTTTTAACCCCAAGAAAGCCTGTTTGTGCTGATTTCTTTGCCTTATAATTGGAAAGCGGTGAACAAGGATTCACCAAGGGGGAAACTAAACATGGTGTGTTTAAAATTAAACCCTGTTACAATAAGACCAGGTGACGGCTGAAAGGGAACCCTCGACCTCGTTCTCACCTGGTTGTAACAGAATAAAGACTGAATTTCCCACTCTGTCAATACAATCCTCAAGTCATGTTTTAGATGCTGCATTGACTTTCTGATAATCAATGCAAAATCTTTTGTAACAATCTGGTTTTGGTAGGAGCACCATTGATGAACTCCAGCTACTTTGACTAGGTTCAATTATATTGTTCCTTAGAATATATTGAACCTCCTCTCTGACCTGAGCCAATTCATCAAGATTGAGTCAATAAGGGTTTTATTTAATGGGTGTAGCTGTTTCTACATCAACCCATGAACAGCCACAGGAGTTCGACTTTGCGTATCTGTACATACTGCTTTAAATTCTATTAGCAACTCAGCTATATCCCTTTTATGCTGTTCAGAAAACTAGTGTAGAACTGTATCTAGTTTTTTTTTTTAACACTTCTGTGTCTGCCATTTGACCACAGGGGTTTAATCGGAGTGCTCTCAGTCTTTGCTCCTTCCTCCAGTTCATCAAAAGTAACACTATCCTTAACCTTCTCTTCTGTGATTTGACAGATTTACTAGCTGACAAGGTTCACCGTCATGGGTACCTTATCAACATATTCATAGGACACATCTTTTCCATCTGGGGTACAAACGAGATAGCTTACCTCACTAAATTTGCCGTTAATGAAGTAAGGTCCGCTGAACCTAGCTTTCAATGGTTCCCCAGCCAAAGGCAACACCTTGCCTCCAGACTTCAAACTGTGTGCCTTAGTTGTTCTATCCGCGTGGGTTTTCATCACTTGCTGAGAAATCTGGAGATGTTTTCCGGCCATCTCATCCGCTTTTGTGAGCCCCTCTCAAAGTTCTGACGCATAACTGAAGAGGGCAGTTTCCTCTTACTGTTCTAAAAAATCTCTCCTTAATGAATTTAAGGGAACCCCAAATCTTATGCCCAAAGACCAATTCAAATGGACTGAAACAAGTGGACTCAGTGCGTTCCTGGTGGTAAATAAAACTGATATTCCCTTATCCCACTCATGAGGATACTCAAAACAAGAAGCCTTTATCAAACTTTTGAGAGTTTGGGGATACCTTTCCAAAGTACTCTGTGACTGTGAGTGATAAGCAGACGACTTGAGTTATCTTACTCCCAGATTACTCATGACCTCTTGCAATACCCTGACATAAATCTGACCCCTGGTCTGACTGAATTTCTTTTGGCAATTCATATTTAGTGAAAAACTGAATTAACCCCTCAATCACAACTTTAGCTGAGATATTTTTCTAAGTTATTGCCTCTAGAAACCTAATGGACAAATCCATGATGGTTATAAACTTGTGACCTGACTTAGTTGTGGGTAAAGGTCTGACACAATTCAGTTTGTCAAAAGCAGCTATCAGTATTAATGGGGCTGGCTTAATCGAAGGTTGTGGCTTTCAAACTACCTGACATGTATGACAAGTTCTGTAAAATTCAACCACATCTTTATGCAAATCTGGTCAATAAAAAATGCAGTCTTATTCTGGCCTGAGTCTTTCAAATACCCACACGACCTGCCACTGGGATCTCATGGGCAATTCTCAAAATCTCACTACAGTACCCCAGGGCAACAGCAACCTGACGAACTTTAGCCCAATCCTCATCAGTGGGCCTCTGTAGAGGTCTCCACTTCCTCATTGGAATGTCATTCTTAACATAATAGCACTGAGGCACCTTTTCAGAGTCTGCCTCAGCTGTTTGAAATAAACTTCTTAAATCAGGGTCTGTCTGTTATGCCTCAACCAAAGACGATCTGCTAAACAATTCGCTATTTCTAGCTTTGGAGCCTTTTTCACCAACATCTCCATCTAAAACCTTGAAAAAAAGTTGCAGCCAACCAAACACACGAATTGTCCTTCACTACAATTGAATCCTTCTCATCTTGTTTAATCCAATGAGCCTGAGACCTTGGCACTACACAATCTGGGAATACTCCAGGAAGTTCCTCATGCAAAACTTCAGTTTCAGCAACCTTTTCCGAAACTACTAGAGACATCAATACCTTATTCCCCAGCTAAGACATTCCCTAACAACAAATCCACCCCTTCAATATGCAAATCAGGAACGATACCCACTGTTAATGGACCATTGACTAAAATCACATTGCAAATTAACCTTATACAATGGAACAGATAAATGACACCCCTCATCAATGCTCCGCACCATAACCTGTGCATTCATAGCACTATTGGGAGGAAGATCTACATCCTTGGCTGTCATATATGACTGAGTTGCCCCTGTATCACTAAGCAGCACAACTGGCTTACCTGCTTCATCTGACAAATATGGGGACACCATACCCCTGAACACACAACAGCTATACCCTTCAGGGACCTGATTAATTAGCACGCAAGGAAGAACGTTTCTGCTCATCATCCAACATCCCCAAAGCCACTGGCTTGTCAAGAGTGCCACCTATTGGGACATCCTTTTTAGGACAGGCTGTTGGTAAACCTACTATAGTTTCGGGCTTGCCGTTCAACTTCCAGCATTCTGACACATTAGTCCCTTTAACTCAATCCTAGTCTCCGGACTGTTTTTTTTAACCACTCTGAAGGTTGCCCGTATCCTTTCTAAAACTAGTATCTTCTCATTATCCATCATCCTACCATTCCAACATCTTTGACAATTGGGGCCTGTAACTACTGTTTTTGTGGGTCAATTTGTAATTATCTGCCATTTCTGCAGTATTCTGGTGCCAACTTGGAAGCATGGAGAACTGTAGTTTTAACCACTTCATACTCACTTGACTGTTCTTCCATAAGTGTTGAATATACGCGTTTCCCACT
This sequence comes from Heterodontus francisci, assembly GCF_036365525.1. Taxonomy (NCBI): domain Eukaryota; kingdom Metazoa; phylum Chordata; class Chondrichthyes; order Heterodontiformes; family Heterodontidae; genus Heterodontus; species Heterodontus francisci. The sequence goes on along the minus strand of NC_090381.1, from coordinate 33,856,561 downwards.
AACACACTTTGCATTAAAATTGTCAAGCTTTCCTTCAGCCATTGCAACTTTGCAGCAATTTTTCAAAATAAACATATATTTCAATTCCTTCCTCACTGAAATTAGACACTAAGCGAATATTCCTTGCCAAATCAAAACCAGGAAATGATTGGGATTCATCTCAAACCTTCCTGTCACTTCCTGTTAGTGTAATCTAAGCTTTTCTCTGTCCGGTGCAAATGTCCTTCCTTCTGTTTCTTTTTGTAACTTTTCTTTTCCTTGAATTCAAACTTTCTCAGTGCAAGTTGAAATTCTCTGTCTTTTTCCCTTTCTTCTTTTTCCAGTTGCCTCATTTTAATGAATTCTAGCTAACTCATTCTGAGAGCTACCAGGATCACCTTTTTCTTCCTGAAGGTTAAAATGCCGAGCCAACACTGACAATTTCTGCCTTTTTGGCTTTTGATTTAAAACTAACGCCCACTTGCTCTGCTACAGCCATTAAATGTTAACGGTGTTAAATCACTGAGAGTCAAATCTTCTCTCTCCGCAAAGGCTTGAGTATTACAAGTAGACATGTAGACTTTTCCTCATGAGTATAGCAAAAGTAATTGTGAAATCTTGTTTGTTTAAATTCTAGCAAGTTCCAATATACCCACTTTACAGCCTCTGAATTCACATCCTGGACTCAAGCCCCAATTTGTTTGGACCTCAGCGAGACCATTAACATTAAATACAAGACATGAATCCCCAGACCAATTTAAATAACACAAGCTTTCACATTTTAAGACTTTTATTATAACAACTAAACTAAAAGAAATCCCTATTAACTAAACAGTACATTGTAAGCAGCTGATACCCCAAATTACAAAGGAAGGTATTTACTTAATAAAATGCTTGAAAACCTCACACCACACTTATAAGTTATGCAGTCCTCTTTAATGGCAAGATCTTTGCGGTTAAAAACCCCCAACTCCTCCCAGTTGCAATTGGTTGGATCTCCCAGACTTTTTCAAAGTCAATGTCCTCTTCGCTCAAGCACTTTCGACCTGGACGTCTGTGAAGGCAGAAATTCCTGGCGATCCTGTTGGGCTTTTACCATACGAATTAGGAGAAGTAGGCCATTCGGCGCCTCAAGCCTGCTCCGCCATTCAATATGGCTGATGTTTCTGACTTGAATTCCACACTCTCATCTTCCCCCAATAGCCTTTGATTCCCTTGCCTAACAAGAATATATCTACCACCGCCTTAAGAATATTCAATGACTCCGCCTCCACCACCTTCTGAGACAGAGAATTTCAAAGTCGCACAACTGTGGTTTGCACCACAGCCTCACACCTCCAGCGACCCAGGTTCGGTTCTGGGTACTGCCTGTGTGGAGTTTGCAAGTTCTCCCTGTGACTACTTGGGTTTCCTCCGGGTGCTCCGGTTTCCTCCCACATGCCAAAGACTTGCGGGTTGATAGGCAAATTGGCCGTTGTAAATTGCCCCTAGTGTAGGTAGGTGGTAGAATTGAGGGAAGGTGGGGATGGGAGGGGGAAATGGGATTAATGTAGGATTAGTATATAATGGGTAGTTGATTGTCAGTGTGACTCGGTGGGCTGAAGGGCCTGTTTTGGTGCTGTATCTCTCTATGACTCTATGACAACCCTCTGAGAAAAAATTCCTCCTCATCTCGGTCCTAAAAGGGTGACCCCTAATTTTAAAACAATGCCCACTAGTTCTGGACTCACTCACAAGAGGAAATATCCTTTCCAAATCCACCTGTCAAGACTGTTCAGGATCTTATATACTTCAGTCAGTCTTCCCTCACTTTTCTAAACTCCAGTGAAAACAAGCCCAGTCTGTCCAACTTTTCCTCATAAGACAAAGTTAGGAGCATGCAGGCAGATAGGGAATGGGTGACCACCAGGCAGTCTATGACAACGAGGCAGGTAGTGCAGGAGTCCCTTGATATGATCTCATTCACTAATCAGTTTTCCATTTTGGATACTGGTGAGGGTGATGGCGCATCAGAGGAGTGCAATCAGAGCTAAGTTTGTGGCACCAGAGGTAGCTCAGCTGCACAGGAGGGGAGGAAAAGGAGTTGAAAAGCAGTAGTGACAGGGGATTCATTTGTTAGGAGAACAGACAGGCGTTTCTGTGGCAGTAAACTTGACTCAAGAATGGTGTGTTTCCACCCTGGTGCCGGGGTCAAGGATGTCACAGAGAGGCTACAAGACATCCTTCTGGGGGAGGTTGAACAGCCAGAGGTCGTGGTCCACATTGGTATCAATGAGTTAGGTAAGAAGGGGGATGAGGTCCTGAAAGCAGATTTTAGGGAGCTAGGAAGATTAAAAAGCAGGACCTCAAAAGCAGTAATCTCAGGATTACTCCCAGTCCCAGTGCAAGTGAGCATAGGAATAGGAGAACTGATCGATTGAACACATGGCTGGAGAACGGGTGTAGGAGGGAGGGTATCAGATCTGAGACATTGGGACCAGTTCTGGGGCAGGTGGGACCTGTACAAGATGGACAGGTTGCATCTTAGCAGGACTGGGACTACTATCCTCGCAGTGAGATTTGCTAGTGCTGTTGGAGAGGGTTTAAACTAAATTGTCAGGGGGATGGGAACCTGAGAGGGAGCTCAGATTGGAGGGAAGCAAAACTGGTAACTTGTCTGGGGTGTGGGAACCAGCAACAAGTAGTACAGAGGAATACCAAGGTGCACAGAATACAGGGGGAAATAGATAGCACGAGAGCAAGGAATAGTACGTTATTAGGTGGAGTCAGAGTAAGGCAGAAAGTAATAAAGTCTGAATCAGGATTAATGTGCAAGTATGTGAATGCACGGAGTGTGGTTAAGTACAGGCGCAAATTGCCATTTGGAAATATGATGTTGTGGCTCTAACAGAGACCTGGCTCAAAGGCGGCAGGAGTGGGTTTTAAATATTCCTGAATACAAGGTGTTCAGGAAAGGGAAGAAAGGAGGAGGGGTGGCGGTATTGATTAAGGAGAGCATAGCAGTGCTGGAGAAAACATATGTCCAAAAGGGGTCAACAACAGAATCAATTTGGCTAGAGCTAAGGAACAAAAAAGGTGCAGTTACATTGCTCGGTGTTGTCTGTAGGCCTACAGCTCATGGGAAGGACGTGGAGGAACAAATTTGCAAGGGAATTACAGAGGTGCAAAAATTATAGGGTAATTTAAATGGGGCACTTTAATTATCCAAACATAAACTGGCTTAATAGTAGTGTAAAGGGTAGTGAGGGGGCAAGAGTTCCTACAGTATGTTCAAGAAAATTTTCGACAACGGTATGTTGCTAGTCCAACGAGAAAGGAGGCACTGCTAGACCTGGTCCTTGGGAATAAGCTGGGCCAAGTGGATCAAGTATCAGTAGGAGAGCATTTCGGGGACAGTGATCATTGTATCATAAGGTTTAGGCTGACTATGGAAAAGGACAAAGAGCTATCCAAAGTAAGAATAATTAACTGGGGGAAGGCCAACTTCAATGGGGTAAGAATGAAGCTGGGCAAATAAATTGGGGGAAAATAAATCGGAGTCGAAAGCTGGCAGGAAAACCAGTAGATGAACAATGGGCTACCTTCAACGAAGAGATAGTTCGGTACAGTCAAGGTATGTTCCCTGGAAGGGGAAAAGTAGAGCAAACAAATCCAGAGCTCCCTGGATGACAAAAGAGGTAGAGATAAGATGAAAAAGAAAAAGGGTGCTTACGATAGATGCCAGGTAGAAAATATTATTGAGAATCAGGTTGAATACAGAAGGTCCAGAGGGGAAGTGAAAAAGAAAATAAGAGAAGCAAAGAGACAGCATGAAGAGAGACTGGCAGCTAGCATTGAAGGAAATCCCAAACTTTTCTATAGGCATATAAATAGCAAAAGGATGGTAAAAGGAGGAGTGGGGCTGATTAGGGACCAGAAAAGGGAATTATACATGGAGGCAGAGGGCATAGCTGAGGTATTAAATGATTATTTTGCATCTGTCTTTACCAAGATGATGCAACCCAGGCAATGTTGAAAGAGGAGCTAAGTCAGACACTAGATGGGTTTAAAATTGATAAAGAGGAAGTATTAGATAGGCTGTTTGTACTTAAAAAGTGAATAAAGCATCCAAGGATACTGAGGGAAATGAGGGTGGAAATCGCAGAGGCACTGGCCATAATTTTTCAGACTTCCTCAGACTCAGGGGTGGTGCCAGAGGATTGGAGAATTGCAAACGTTACACCCTTGTTCAAAAAAGGGTGTAATAAGCCCAGCAACTACAGGCCAGTCAGTTTAATTTTGGTGGTGGGAAAACCTCTAGAAAAAATAATTCGGGACAAAATCAATAGTCACATGGGCAAATGCCGGTTAATTAAGGAGAGCCAGCATGGATTTCTTAAGGGAAAATCATGTTTAACTAACTTGGAGTTTTTGAGGAGGTAACAGAGAGGGTTGATGAGGGCAATGCTGTTGATGTGGTGTACATGGATTTTCAAAAGGCATTTGATACAGTGCCACACAACAGACTTGTGAGCAAACTTGTAGCTTGTGGAATAAAAGGGACAGTAGCAATATGGATACAAAATTGGTTGAGTGACAGGAAACAAAGAGTAGTGGTTAATGGATGTTTTTCAGGCTGGAGGAAGGTTTGTAGTGGAGTTCCCCAGGGATCAGTGCTTGGATCGTTGCTTTTCCTGATATATATTAATAACACAGACCTTGGTGTACAGGGCACAATTTCAAAATTTGCAGATGATAGAAAACTTAGAAGCATTGTGAACTGTGAGGAGGATAGTGGAGAACTTCAAAAGGACATAGACAAGTTGGTGGAATGGGCAGACAGATGGCAGATGAAGTTCAATGTGAAAATGCAGAGAAATGTGAAGTGATCCATTTTGGTAGGAAGAACACAGAGACAATATAGAATAAAGGGTACAATCCTATAGTGGGTGCAGGAGCAGAGGGACTTAGGTGTATATCTGCATAAGACATTGAAGGTGGCAGGACAGGTTGAGAGGGCGGTTAATAAAGCATACAGTATTAATTTATTAATAGGGACACAGAGTACAAGAGCAAAGAAATTATGTTCAACTTGTATAAGACACTAGTTCGGCCTCGGCTGGAGTATTGCGTCCAATTCTGGACGCCGTGCTTGAGGAAAGATGTGAGGGCATTGAAGAGAATGCAGAAGAGATTCATGAGAATGGTCCCAGGGATAAGGAATTTCAGTTATGAAGACAGATTGGAGAAGTTAGGACTTTGAAGAAGAGAAGGCTGAGAGGTGATTTGATAGAGGTATTCAAAATCATGAGGGGTCAGGACAGAGTAGATAGAGAGAAACTGTTCCCACTCATGAAAGGTTCGAGAATGAGAGGGCACAGATTTAAAGTACTTGGTAAGAGAAGCAAAGGTGACATGAGGAAAAACTTTTTCATGCAGCCAGTGGTTAAGGTCTGGAATGTACTGCCTGAGAGCATGGTGGAGGCAGGTTCAATTGAAGCATTCAAAAGGGAATTAGACAGTTATATGAAAAGGAAGAATGTGCAGGGTTAAGGGGAGAAGGCAAGGGAATGGAACTGAGGGAGTTGCTCTTTCAGAAAGTTGGTGCGGACATGATGGGCCGAATAACCTCCTTCTGTACTGTAACAATTCTGTGAAGACAACCCGCTCATTCCAGGTATCAATCTAGTAAACCTCCTCTGAACGACCTCCAAAACATTTACATCCTTCCTTAAATAAGGAGACCAAAACTGCACAAAGTATTCGAGATGTGGTCTCACCAATGCCCTGGTTAACTGAAGCACAACATCCTTACTTTTATTTTCAATTCCTCTCGCAATAAAAGGACAGAATTCCAAAAGCCTTCTTTATGTAGCAGAGTGGCGCAGCCTAAGCGTGCTGGGCTCATAACTCAGCGGTCGATGAATCAAAACCATTCTCTGCTATTTACGTTTAGGGTGGCACAGTGGTGCAATGGTTAGCACCGCAGCCTCACAGCTCCAGCGACCCGGGTTCAGTTCTGGGTACTGCCTGTGTGGAGTTTGCAAGTTCTCCCTGTGTCTGCGTGGGTTTCCGCAGGGTGCTCCAGTTTCCTCCCACAGCCAAAGACTTGCAGGTTGATAGGTAAATTGGCCATTGTAAATTGCCCCTAGTGTAGGTAGGTGGTAGGAGAATGGAGGGGATGTGGTAGGGAATATGGGATTAACGTAGGATTAGTATAAATGGGTGGTTGTTGGTCGGCACAGACTCGGTGGGCCGAAGGGCCTGTTTCAGTGCTGTATCTCTAAATAAATAAAAATAAATTACTTGCTTACCTGCATACTAACTTTGTGACTCATGCACCAGAACACCTAGATCCCTCTGCACCTCAGAATTCTGCAGTCATTCTCCATTTAAGTAATACTCAGCTTTTTTATTCTCCCTGCCAAAGTGAACAACTTCACATTTTTCCACATTATACTCCATCTGCCAGATTTTTGCCCACTCACTCAACCTATCTATAATTGGTCTGCAAGCTCCTTATGTCCTCTTCACAACATATTGTCCTACCTATCTTTGAGTCATCTGCATATTTAGTTACCATGCCATCGCTCCCCTCATCTAAGTCATTGATATAAATTGTAAAATGTTGAGGCCCTTACTCAGACCCTTGTGGGACTCCACTCATCACATCCTGCCATTCAGAAAAGGACCCATTTATACATACTCTGTTTTCTGCCAGCCAGCCAATCTTCAATCCATGCTAATATGTTACCCCCTACATCATGAACTCCTACTTCACGCAATAATGAACTCCTACTTCACAGACATTATGTGGCACCTTGTCAAATGCCTTCTGGAAATCCAAGTACGGTACGTCAAGAGGCTTCCCTTTATCCACAGCGCATGTTACTCCTTCAAACAACTCCAATAAATTGGTTAAACACGATTTCCCTTTCACAAAATCATGCTGACTATTCCTGATTACCTTGAGTTTTTCGAAGTGCCCAGCTGTAGCCTCCTTAATGTTAGATTCTAACACCTTCCCCATGACAGACGTCAAGCTAACTGGCCTACAGTTACCTGTTTTCTCTCTACCACCACCCCCCCCCCCCCCCCCCCACCCCCACTTCTTGAATAGAATTTGTTACTTTCCGGTCTGATGGAACCTTTCCAGAATCTAGCGAACTTTAAAAAATTAACACCAATGCATCTACTACCTCATTAGCCATCTCTTTTAAGACCCTAGGATGAAGCCCATCAGGACCCAGGGACTTATCAGCCTGCAGCTCCATCAGTTTACTCAGAACCACTTACCTGGTGGTTGCAATTTAACCAGGTTCCACTCTTCCTTCCACTTCCTGATTTACAGCTATTACTGGAATGTTTTTTGTATCCTCTACGACTTTTACGTCTCCGCAAACCTCAACTTTTAAAACAGTCTTCGCAGCCTTTTGCTGTATCAGTATGCCCTGAGAGCAGGCCCTCCCTCTCTCTCTCTCTCTCAAGGCTGCCACCGTTGGTTGTCTTTCTTTCTTACAGCCTACTCTGCGGCTGCCTCCACTGGTCTTCTGTACAGCCTGTCTGCCTTCAGAAAATCTGTTAAATTTATCTGGAATCAAACGTCAATAGCATATTGTCCTTTTCCAATATGCAAAGTCCAGAGATCTGGTTTCAGCCGAGCCACCTGGGCCTTCCATTGTTCCCAGCTGCCTGGTACATTTGCATTCTCGGAATCACTGACTTCTTGTTTACGATCCAAAACTCTGGGAGGGTGAAACCCATTGTTCTTCAGGTGTTACCCCTGCAGTCTCTGTTTTTCCAAAAGTGTCTTAGATCTGTATTCTCTGTTGTGCTGGTAAGCAAGTTTTCTGGCACGTCCTTGAGCAGAGTGGATGTGAAGTAACCAGACTTCTCAGACTCCATCTTAAACTTTTAAAAATCAGTTTTTAAAAGCATAGTCATGTTATCAAGTCTAGCATTCAAAACACTCCATATCATCTGACTCTGTCCCACCCACAGTTCATCTGCTGTTGAAACTCACATCCATCTTTGTTATCTCTAGGCTTGACCATTTCAACACACTCTTGGCTGGCCTACCAGGTTCTACCCTCTCTACACTTGAGATCATCCAAAATTCTCCTGCCTGTGTCCTTACTCACACCCATTATAGTGTTTGTGCAATCTTGCACTGCATAAATTGGCTGCTGTATTTCCTACGCTCCAAGAGCAACTACATTTTGAATATACTTCATTGGCTTCAAAACACTTTGGGACGTCTGAGGTCATGAAAGGCACCATATAAATGCAAATCTTTATTTTCTTTAATTGTATTAAAAAATGACTTGAGGTAACGTACAGGTAAGTTTGCCGGGCTTTCAGGAGCACAGCCAGTCAAAACACGGAGCACCATATGTTCTTTGAGGACTTGTCAGTGAATATGGGAAAGGTGTGATTTCGCTTAGATTGATCTGATAATATAAAACCAGCCCATTTTCTGTGTATAAGATGCAGCACCCCTGGCAAGTACAGCAGGGAATGAACCAGCTCCCAGGTCTCTGCCAGCATCACTCTTGAGCCAGTTACCTGGAGGTTCACAAAAGCAGACCAAATTCCTTATCTTCCCTCTGAACCTAACATTTTTGCAGTTACTATCCCAAGGACTGGCTGAAACTAGGTGATTGCTGTGTGGGGATAATGCTTAAGTAAAACCCCGATTAATGCCCTCCACCTGCATGTAATTAAATACAAATGATATATAATTAACTGACTCACAGTTAAGCAACACCTCAATTTTAAGCTTCGTATCCTTGATTTCAAATCCTCCAGCTCTACAACCCTCTGAGATATCTGTGCTCCTCCACTTCTGGCCTCTTGAGCATCCCCGATTTTAGTTGCTCCACCATTGGCAGCTGTGCGTTCAGCTGCCAAGGCCCGAAACTCTGGATTTCCTCCCTAAATCTTTTCAGCCCCTCTTTCCTCCTTTAAGACCCTTTGTAAAGCCTATCTCTTCAAGCTGCCCTAACAACTCTATGTGGCTCAATGTCAAATTTAGTTTGATAATGCTCCGGTGAAGCACCTTGGGATGTTTTATTACATTAAAGATGCTACATAATACAAATTGTTATTTTGTATATTAGGTCACACTCCAGCTTGTAGAGAACGAAGACTCACTTACTGGAGTGCTATTTGGCACAGAAATCTAGACTGACACTTTATTGTAGTTCTGAGATGGTGCTGCATTGTCAGCGGTACTGCTTTTTTGATGAGACATTAAACCAGGTAGCTTCTTCCAATATCCTGGCCAACATTTGGTCCTCAATCAACACCACCAAAACAGATTACTAGATAGTCGGCCCATTTCTGTCACCTCCTTTTGTGGGTCCACAAACCATCTGCCACATTTGCTTACAAAGCAGTGACTATACTTCAAATGTAATTCACTGATTGTAAAGCACTTTGGTATGTCTCAAGCTGCTATATGGATACAGATTAAACAAATGGGCAGGACAATACTAGGTGGAGTTTAGCAGGGAAACCAGAATAAGGGGATACAATCTAGGAATTGAGCTAAACTGGTTAAAAATGAATCCAAAAAAGGTTGGGAATGTAAAATTTAATGGCTCAGAATACAACTGATGCAGAAATAATTGAGGTGTTTAACAGGATACTAAGGGCAGTGGGGCTAGTTTTGGATTTCTCTAGCTAAGAGCTGGCACAGATATGATAGACCAAATGGTCTCCTTCTGTGTTGCAAACATCAATTGTCCTAATTAGTACAAAGAGAAGTCTCAATTAGAGACAGATTATAGTAAGGACACAATACAAAATGAACACTGGTTGAACACATGACCACCAATGCCTCTCAAATGCAGAGTAGCCCCGAATCACTGGTATAATACATGGCAGTGCCCAATCACTGGCACTGCACAAGCATCCGGCTACCAGGACTGGCCAAATTCCCAGCAGCCCTCGATCAATGACACTGAATGTGCGGCAGTGCCTGACTGCTTGCACTGACAACAACTGCCCAATCACCAGCGGTAACCTGGTTTACGGGGTGGCGGGGGTGGCTACATGCCACATTGAAAATATTGCCCAGAACTAAGGAGCTAGCTAATTCTATTTTTAAAAAATAGAAAGACAAGAATTTTTTTTTAAATCGAAAGTCCTCCCAAGACCTTCACTCTACTGAAATTGTAAGCATTCATCATTGAAATTAAAATAACTTTTTTGAAGAATTGAATAAAATTCTTTGGCAGGGTTTAATATTCCTTTGGGAGATTCCAACAGAACCAGGTCTTTTTCGCAAGTGAGAATAAATCAAGTGAACCAGAGTATTTACAAACCAACTCTATACGTACTGTAAACTCTTCCCCTTCATCATCCGATTCACCAAAAATGTCAGCTATCAAGTTTCCAACACCAGTCCTGTTTAGAGGAAGCAGAGGAAAATATTACCAGGTTACTCAGACATTTGCCCCACCGTAGGAAATGCCATCTGTACTTGATGGCATTTTCTCACATTCCATCTCCAATGCCTCTCAATGAGCTGCAATCCTTATCGCTTGCACATCATCTTAACCAAGGGCACCCTCCAATGGGAATTAATCTCCACGATAATCGACAACGACTAACATCTCCAAACACCCGTTTGGTCAAATGGGTTGAAATGTTTTAATACCTGCTGCGTATCAAATCAGAACATCACACAGGAACATTGGACAGACTGGGCTTGTTTTCACTGGAGTTTAGGAGAGTGAGGGGAGACTTGATTGAAGTATATAAGATCCTGAACGGTCTTGACAAGGTGGATGTGGAAACGATGTTTCCTCTTGCGGATGAGCCCAGAGCTAGGGGGCACGGTTTTAAAATTAGGGATCGCCCTTTTAGGAAAGAGATGAGGAGAAATTTTTCTCTCAGAGGGTTGTGCGACTTTGGAACACTGCCTCAGAAGGTAGTGGAGGCGGGGTCATTGAATATTTTTAAGGCGGAGGTAGATAGGTTCTTGTTAGGTAAGGGAATCAAGGATTATCGGGGGTAGATGGGAGTGTGGAATTCGAAACTCAAACAGATCAGCCATGATCTCGTTGAATGGCGAAGCAGGCTCGAGGGGCCGAGTGGCCCACTTCTGCTCCTAATTCGTCTGTTTGTATTAGAAACACGAACATGGGAAAGGAAGAGGCAGGAAAGAGAAGCTGCGGTCCATCGGACTGGTACTAGCAATTAATATCTATCAACTGCCCACTCTCAGTATCAGCTTCACTCAGTACTCTCACCCCTTGAATCAGAAGGTAATAGTTTCAAGCCTTACTCTTTACCATAAGCACATAATTTAGGCTGATACTTCCATACAATACAGTGTGAGGGCTAAATTGTTAGGGTAGGGGTGCTACTTTTTTGGTGAAATTTTAAAATGAGGCCTATCGTGAAGTCTCAAGCAGACATTAAACATCTGATGGCACAATTTATTGAGGAACAGGGAGATTTCCTGGCGATCTGCCACCATTTATCTCTCAGCCAAAGTCCAAAACAGATTAACTGGTCACTTGCTGCTGTGCATGGAATCTTCTTGTGCCCAAATTGGCTGGCTACAAAACAATGACAGCACGACAAAAGTATCCATTTGTTACAAAGTGCTTTGGGATGTTTTGAGGATGCGATAAGATGCTACAAGATGGAAAAGAATGTGAATGTGTAAAGTTATCCACATTGGTAGAAAAAACAGAAAGGCAGAGTATTTCTTAAATGGTGAGAGGTTGGAAAGTGTTGATGTCCAAAGGGACCCGAGTGTCCTTGTTCATGAGTCACTAAAAGCTAGTATGCAGGTGCAGCAAGCAATTAGGAAGGCCTGGTATGGAGGGCGCTAGCTATGAAAAGAGGTTGAGTAGATTAGAATTATTTTCATTAGAAAGACGGAGGTTGAGGGGGGACCTGATTGAGGTGTACAAAATCATGAGAGGTATAGACAGGGTGGATAGCAAGAAGCTTTTTCCCCAGAGTGGGGGATTCAATTACAAGGGGACACGTTTAGGGGGGATATGCGTGGAAAGTTCTTTACGCAGAGGGTGGTGGGTGCATGGAACGCATTGCCAGCGGAGGTGGTAGACGCGGGCACGATAGCGTCTTTTAAGATGTATCTAGACAGATACATGAATGGGCAGGAAGTAAAGAGATACAGACCCTTAGAAAATAGGCGACAGGTTTAGATAGAGGATTTGGATCAGCGTAGGCTTGGAGGGCCGAAGGGCCTGTTCCTGTGCTGTAATTTTCTTTGTTCTTTTGTTCAATGTTATGTTGGCCTTCATCGCAAGGAGTTTTTGAGTACAGAAGTAAAGATGTCTTGCTGCAATTGTATAGAACCCTGGTGTGACCACACCTGGAGTATTGTGTACAGCTTTGGTCTCCTCATCTAAGGAAGGACATACTTGCCATGGAGGGAGTGCTACGGAGGTTCACCAGACTAATCCCTGGGATGGCGGGGACTGTCTTATCAGGAGAGATTGAGAAAACTGGGCCTGTATTCTCAAGAGTTTTGAAGAATGAGAGGTGATCTCATTGAAACGTAAAAAATTCTTAAAGGGTTGACAGGGTGGATGGAGATAGGATGTTTCCCCTGGCCGGTGAGTCTAAGAACCAGGGAACGGACTCTCAGAATAAGGGGTAGGTCATTTAAGACTGAGATGAGGAGGAATTTTTTCACCCAGTGGGTGGTGAATCTTTGGAATTCTCTACCCCAGAGGGCTGTGGAAATTCAATCAATCATTGAGCATGTTCAAGACAGAAATCGATAGATATCTAGATACAAAAGACAGCAAGGGATATGGGGATAACGCAGGAAAGTGGTGTTGAGGTAGATGATCAGCCATGATGTAACTGAAATGTGGAGCCGGTTCGACGGGCTGAATGGCCTACTCCTGCATCCCATGTTCCTATAAAAACGCAAGCTCTTTCTTTTTAGTTAGATTACTGCTTCCATTAAAATAATAGTGGAAAGCATTGCAGAAAGTAATTTCTAGGATATAATGTATGTATGCTGTGGAGTAGTAGAAATGTCTAACCCACTCCAAAAAGCTGTGGACACAGCAAACAGCTAAGTAAACAGCATTAATCATTGACATTAGCATGTTTATTTTTGCTCATCTTCAGTCAAAATGCAATTATTGAATTTACAGTTACAGTATTTGAAGCTGTTCCCAATTTGCATTTCACAGTGAAGTCTATACTTTAAAATCTGTGGACATATTTATGGGATCATCAGCTATGAAGCACTTTTGAGATATTCTGAGGATGTGAAATGAGCTACATAAATGCAAAGTTCTTTCTTTTTCTCAAATACCTATTCAGCGCTCCATTAAATTTTACCATGCTAACTATGCATACTGCCTCCACGTCCATTACGTGGCCTAGAAATTAGATCTAGCTGTGCCTGCTTTACAGGTGTAAAACGGGCTAATAGTATAATATGGTGGACAGCGTCCCTGCACTCATCCCACAATGGAAGTGCATCATATTGATTGGGACTCCTCCATAGGTGTCAAGGGTATGTGCATGAAACTTGCATTAGGCCCTCTACACTTACAAATCCAGGGCCTAACACCTGTTTCATGCCTCCTTGTGAAATTTGATTGCGAATGACCGTTTCTTCAGGCTGGATCACCAGTGGTTTCCACCAGAAGTGTAAGTTTTTTTGAACTTCTCTTATTGTGGAGCTGGGAGGAACAGGAGTGCTATATCTGGGGCCCCAACTGGCGCCTGCAACTTGCTGGTATTAAACAAATGAGGCCAGCATTGCAAATTTGTCATGGTCCTGCTGTCGGCATCATATTTGTCAGCCAAATAGTTAAATCTAGTTCATCTACACCTTCCTTCCTCTAGAGTCCTTACTCCCTGGTTCTAGAGCTTCTGAAACAGATCTGGGTTCAGATTATTGTTATGAGGATTTAAATACTTTAAAATATTTCCTTTGAGTTTTCTCTTCTTACAAATGAAAAATTCCAGGTTCTTCAGTCTCTCCTCACAACTGTTATGTCTCAAGTTTAGTAAGCAGAACTGTACCGAGTACTCCAGGATGCGACTGTATCAATGACTTGTACAGACTCACTAGGGTAGATTTTCTGCCCAGGTGTAAAACAGGCAATACAGATCAGTTACTGATTTCAATGGATTTGAAAACTGGGCAGTTTCTATTAATGTCGATTGATCAAGTTTTACACCCGGACAGCAAATTGAAAATCCACCCGATTATTTCCTATTTATACTCTATTCCTCTAGCTATATGTCCCAAAATCTGATTGTTGCCACACCACATGCTGTCGATTTCAATGAACTATCCACCAATGCCTCAGATCCCTCTCCTGTGTTAGAGAGCCATTTAGCTTAATGTAAAGGGAAAGGCACAAGAACCTGATGTTTGTCCTGCTGAAGCGTACACACCAGCACTGTCACAAAATGTATTTCTTCTTTTTGTAAAGTCTGACATCTAGTTTATATTCCCACTGTTTATTTCCTTTCCCTTTGCCGCCTGAACCCATCTGTCCACAATCCCTTGTGCTTGGTTCAACCAATTTTCAACCACCTCACCAACTTGCCATCTCTTCCATACCTACCTACCTTGTGACCTAATCACCATGTGGTATCAAAGGCCTTGTTGAACTCTTAAGTAGATCACATTCATAGAATTTAAATTACCAACAAGGTTTGCCATTTCCACAAAGAACTCCAGTATATTTATTGCTCAAGGCTTCCCTCCTATAAATTACAGAAACATAGAAATTTATAACACAGAAACAACCCATTTGGCCCATTAAATTGGCACCAGTGTTTTTCTGCATGAGCCACCTCGACTAATCTCACTCTCTGCATGTTTATCGTGCTCTTTAATATTCCTCTTCTATTAGACACTACTTCACATACTTTAAAAATCAAATTTATGGACTCTACTCCAACAGCTTGCGGTAAAGAATTCCACATTTTATCCTCCCGTTTAAAGGATTTTTCCTCTATAATCCCATCAAAGCAATCTTCTCATCTCTAACATACATAGTGAATGGAGATGTTCTCTTATGTCTTGTACACCTCTGTAAAGAGCATATCAAACACCCTGAGTGTGACTTTCTCACCTAGTGATACCTGGCCAGTCTCCTAAACAGAGGAACATGCCTATTTTATTACAATATTTTATTAACCTAACAAGTGATAAATTAGACAAATCAATTAATAAAAATTAAAAATATAAAATTCTATGAGGAGGCAGTGAAGAGTTTGCCATGCTTGAAAGCTGAATAGATCAGAGATCAGTGAACTTCCTCAGGACCTATACAGAATCCATTTTGTGTTCGATTGGTTACTCTAGGAACACTCAACTTCATTCTTCGACCACAATTCAACTGTCATAAGCACCTGAATAACCAACAATGAGGAATAGAGCAACCAATATCTCAAAGCCCAGCAATATACAGGTATTGACTGAAGACTGATAAAGCACTGCGAATGAAAGCTAAAAGCTGAGAACAGAAATGGCAAGAAAATGAAGTAACAGAAATCAGAGGAATATCGAAAGGAGGTGTAGGTAGTTTAGAATTAGCTTTACTTTATTTTTTAATCTGATACTAACACATTAGTTAAAAGAGCCAGTTTTATATCAATGTATTAAAACAAATCAATCACAATTAATCCTAAAACCTTGATTCAGTTACATGAGCTCAATATGCATTAAATTGTGTATGCCTTTATTATGTAACTTGAATGTAGCTTTAATAATGTAGATGTACAATGTATAATGATAATGTGTCAGTACAAGAGAATTGAGAACTCTGACAACCTTCAGCAGCCCAGCTAACAAAGAATCAGGTTTTGTACAAATTTCATATCGTCTGTGTCAGCACAAAGGGATGATAATTAAAGTGAATAGAGCCTTTCACAGCCGCTGGCAGGTAACCTATCACCTCTAGTCCCAATTAAAATAGGCTAACAACTGATATCACAACGTCTGAGCCAACCATCAGGCCAAACACAAGGTGGCTTGATGGTCAGAAATGGTTAAAAGTCAGGGTCTGCAATGTCTCAGTGCACAGAGAAAATAATTCCCTGAAGCAAAACTACAGAAGTAGAAGAACTCCAGCACGTGGTGTGCAGAGAACAAAAGAACCATTAGACCGGATAGACTGAGAGGGTTTTCGTGTCACCTGCGGCCAAAACTCAATCCGAAAGTGCAACCGTGAGTGCTGTAAAGTCATCACCTGAATTTTGTTAAGTACTGATTATTTATTAATAAAGTTTTCCTGAATTATTACACCAAGTATCCTTTTGCCATAATGGTCATAGTCTTAAGAGTGAGACTCACAAAAAAACCTCATTTATACAGCAGCTTAGAAAATTGGCCCATGACAATAAGTTACAACATATTCCTCAAAGCTGGAAGTCTGAAAAACGTTCTTGCAATGCAGCTATGATTGAACATGGCAAGCAACAGCAGGCAGAGCAGGGCTAATAGACAGTGTGGAGCCAGTAGAAGTCAATACAGCCAAGAGGCAAATGCAAAAGAAATGCTGAATTGACAGTGACCTGCTAGTTCTCCTGATTGAATGATGGCTTATTGGTCTAAAACAGAAGGTGACAGAATGAGCAAGCAAAAATAACCGATTGCCAGGAGCAAGATAAAGGTCTGAATCTAATCAATGGGTTAAGATGGTTTACATATGGAATAATGTATATCCAGAAGTTAATTACGGACTGGAATTCTAAAAGCCCTACACTACAGTGCCTACACTGGAGGGTTTCAGGTCTTGCCCTATTACTGCTCAGAGGCCACTGGGTTTCTTCAATGAATTAATGTCAACAGATTACAGGGCAGCATAAAATCCCTCTACAGACAAAGTACTTTGATGCGTGATTCACTTTTTCTGTGATGCTTGGTTTTAACAAGGCAAGTAAATACACAATAAATGGTAGGATACTAAGTAGTGTAGAGGAACAGAGGGATCTTAGAGTGCACGTCCACAGATCCTTGAACTTAGAAACGTAGAGATGGTGGTTAAGAAGGCATACAGGATACTTTCCTTTATTAGCCAAGGAATAGAGTATAGGAGCAGCGAGGTTCTGCTAGAACTGTATAGAACACTAGTTAGGCCACAGTTCAAGTACTCCTACAGCTCTGGCCAATATTACAGGAAGGATGTGATTGCACAAGAGAGTGCAGCAAGGAGATTTACAAGGATGTTGTCAGGAATGGAGAATCTTAGCTATGAGGAAAGATTGGATAGGCTAGGCTTGTTTTCCTTGGAACAGAGAAGACTGAGGAGAGATTTAATTGACGTACAAAATTCTGAGTGGCCCAGATAGAATAGATAGGAAGGACCTAATTCCATTAGTAGAGTGGGGGCACAGATTTAAAGTAACTGGCAGAAGGATTAGAGGGGAGCTGACGAGAATTTGTTTTTATCCAGAGGGTGATGGGGGTCTGGAAAAAACTGCCTGAAATGGTGGCAGAGGCAGAAACCCTCATCACATTTAAAAAATACTTGGATATACATTTCAAGTGCTGTAATCTGCAGGACTACGGATCAGGAGCTCCAAAGTGGGATCAGGCTGGATAGTGCTTTTTTTGGTTGGCACGGACATAATGGGCTAAATGGCCTCCTTCTGTGCTGTAAATGTTCCATGTTTCTAAATTTCTCCCATCCCAGCGACAGGCCTATACCCACCAGGACTTCAGCCCGGTGTTATACATAGACTGCTCTGCTACCTTATCCTGGTGACATATAGGGATAGACCTGTAACCTAGTGTTACTTATCAATAATTCAGCCTATTATCTAGTCTAAGTTTGGGAGGACTGAACACGGGATTGCACTCTTGGGTGCTGTTCAAATTTCAACTGAATATACTATGAAGATTCCACTTGTCTAGGTTTTACTGAGATTACTATGAAACAATCTGGGACGGATAGACAGGGAAATGCTGCCACGCCTCTACAACACTCATATCATTGCTTTTAAGAGCACTTTTCACTTACTCATCCTCAGAGTCACTGTCACTGCCAAACAGACCAGATTCGGCTTTCTGGGTGGGTTCCTTATTCTCTTCATCCTCGTCACTATCAGATAAGATGCCATTAGACTCTTGTTTTTCTGGTTCAGCATCGCTGTCGGAATCCTCGCCAGCAGAAAGGACGCGCTTTTTCTTAGCAGCGGCATCACTGTCCGAGTTGGAGTCCTCATCCTCCGACATTATACGTTTTTTCTTAGGAGCAGTGTCACTCTCCGAATCGTCATCTTTGGAGAAGACTCGCTTGTTCCTAATACCCGTGTTATCAGAATCCTCAGCATCAGAAACAATCTGCTTTTTTGCGCGAGCATTAGAGTCACTGTCTGAATCATCAACGTCGGAGATCACACGTTTATCTTTTGACATGCCGGCGTCATTGTCAGAATCATCATCATCTGAAACAACACGCTTTGCCGCAGCAACGTCAGCGTCACTATCCGAATCCTCACCACCTGAGGCAGCTTGTTTTCTTTTTAAATCACTAGCATCACTGTCTGATTCCTCTCCACCCGAGACACTGAGCTTTTTCTTGGTGGGGGAAAAGTCACTGTCTGAGGCCTCACTATCCGACATCACGCGACTTTTCTTAGCGGCTGCGAGAGAAAGAACATCTCATTTAGACCAGTCCTGCACGTTGAATCAGGTTGTTAACTCTTTCATATACTTTTTGTTACAGGGGCTGGGAATATGGATTGATGACACACCACAAAACCCTTTGCATCTTAAAAATAAGACAGATTACTCACCTTTAGATGTAGTGCTCACTGCGTTGAAAAGGATGGCTCCAAATCTCACCTTCTGATGCAGTTTAAAAAAACACAGGTGTGATGCTAAACAGTATCATCTTCAGAGACAATGACTTCTCAGACAAAAAAATGGCATGTCTGAACAGGGCAGTGAACCCAGAGCAAATCGTGGGCATGTCCAAATAGTGCAGTGAACACACGCCAAAGCCGGAGCATGGCTGAAACTAGGGCACAAACTGCCTGAATTTTGCACATAATGTGCTCAGGCACAGATCACCTTTGAAAGGCAAATGTTTCTGTGGCAGTGGGGTAGGTCTATTCTTGCTGCATTGCAAACCCTGCATCACACAAACTCATTGAAGCCACCCAGATTCACTGCTGAATACTCACATTTATTCAGTTCTTCTTTTTCATCCTCACTATCAGACAGGACTGGCTTCTTTCTCTTCACTGAAATAGAATAGCCTGTGTATTAGGAATTTCATAAGACACCAAATATCAATCATGGAGTTCTATAGCAAATAAGTCCATTCAGCCCATTGCGCCTATGCCAATTCTCTGGAACAGCAAACCACACAGTCCCTTTCCCAATACTTTTTCCTTATGTACAAATTCCTTGACTTGAGGCTTCAATGATGGCTGTGTGGTTAGATAGCACTTGGGCAGGACCTGTGCCCGGACACGGCAATATAGAATCATAGAAATTTACACAAGGAGGGAAGCCGTTCAGTTCATCGTGTCTGCTCCAGCCAACAAGTAGCCATCCAGCCTAATCCCACTTTCCAGCACTTGGTCCGTAGCCTTGTAGACTACGGCACTTCAATGCATATCCAAGTACTTCTAAATTGTTTTGAGGGTTTCTACCTCTAACACCCTTTCAGGCAGCGAGTTGCAGATCCCCACCATCTGGGTGAAAAATCTCGAATCCCCTCTAAACCTCCTAGCTCTTTCCCTAAATCTATGCTTCCTGGTATGCACCCCTCAACCTTCCTACCCACTCTATCTAGACCCCTCATAATTTTATACACTCAGCCTCCTCTGTTCCAAAGAAAACAACCCTAGTCTATCCAATCTTTCCTCATAACTAAAATTCTCCAGTCCAAGCAACATCCTCATAAATGTCCTCTGTACCATCCCTTGTGCAATCACATCTTTCCTATAGTGCGATGACCAGAACTGCAGGCAGTACACCAGATGTATACTAACTCGTGTTTTATACAGTTCCAGCATAACCTCCCAGCTCTTATACTCTATGCCTCAGCTAATAAAGGCAAGTATCCCTTATACCTTCTTGACCTCATGTACCTGTCCAGCCACCTACAGGGATCTGTGGACATGCACTCCAAGGTCCCTCTGTTCCTCTATACTTCTCAGTATTCTACCCTTTATTGTGCACTCCCTTGCCTTGTTAGCTTTCCCCAAATGCACTACCTCACACTTCTTCAAATTGAATTCCATTTTCCATTGTTCCGTCCACCTGATATCTTCCTACCTTCTTCATCATCAATTACATGGCCAATTTTCCTATTGTCTGCGAACTTCTTAATCATACACTTTAACTCAAGTCCAAATCAATGAACTATACCACAAAAAGCAAGGGACCTAGTACGGAGCCCTGCAGAACCCTACTGGAAACAGCCTTCCAGTTACAAAAATACTCATCAACCATTACCCTTTGCTTCCTGCCTCAGCCAATTTTGGATCCAACTTGCCACTTTGCCACATACTGGCAAAAAAAATTCTCCTGAATGCATTTAAAGAATTCTGCTCCCTCTTTGACTTTCACACTAATTTTATCCCAACTAATATTATAGAGTAGTTGAAATCCCCCACTATTGCTGCCCTATTGTTTTTGAACTTCCCAGAGATTTCCCTACATATTTTCTCTTCTATCTCCCTCTGACTGTTTGAGGTACACTCCCAGTAGTGTGATTGCCCCTTTTTGTTCTTCAGTTCAATCCATATGGCCTCATTTGATGATCTTTCTACCATATCATCCCTCCTCACAGCTATAATTGTTTCTTTAATCAATATCGCGACACCCTCTCCCCCTCCCTTTTTACCTGCTCTATCTCATCTGAAAACCCTGTAACCAGGAATGTTGAGCTGTCATCCCTGCCCTTCTTTCAGCCATGTCTTCACTCGTGGTTTGTGCTTAGTTAGCAAATCTCAGCTGGAGGGGTGGTTGGGCACTGCAATCAGTCTTAGACAGGAAGGAAAAAATTCAGCAAGGCTTTTCGGTCCCCTGCCCCATTCTGCAATCCTTGCTGGAAAACGCACATCAGACAACGACAGGATCAGCTCATGGAAGGGTGGCTTGTCAGCACACATTTAAGCTCACATAAAAATTGATTCTTTGGTTGAGATACTGAAGGACAGAAAATGTCTGCGGAATTCAAAAGTTAACAGATCTTTGGTTCTATTATTAGTTATAATATGGTCAAACTCTTACTAACAGCACCATTCCATTCCAATCTTAAATATTTACTTCCCCCAGCATTCATCACTGATACAAAACTACTGTAGCTGCATAAACTGCTCACGAATAGCTCCTCTATCCTGTTAATGTAATCATTTAAATGTTAAGCCCATCTAAAATCTACCCACAGTTAACCTCGATAGGAGTGTAAGCTTTAAGCTGAGTCTGGCGAATCAGCCCAGTTTAAAGCAAACCAACTTCTGGGCAGAACCTCTGGCAGGACTTTTTCATTAACTATGGGTTATAGTGTCAGGAAATCAGTGGGTCATTCTAGCCGCTGCATTCATAATTCCACGAACACTTTTGGGCCGGGATGGGCTGGTACATGAAACAGATCCCTTCGGTCTATGTTATCGAACACGGATTAATTGGCTATTCTTTGTGCTTGAGTTAAGACAGGAGTGGCAGATTTCAGGCAGGAGAACATCAGAATCAAGGTCAAGCTAACTGCAAGACAGGTCATGCCTTATATCTCAAACTAATTATGAAAGCAATACCAACTGCAATCTAAATCTGAGCAATACTACCGTAGAACTACTAATATTTGGGGAAAAAAAATGAGGACATCGGTGATTCACCCAAGAAATGTAAAAGGTTTTAAACAAGTAAAGCAGGGGTGGGGCAAAAGATAAGAAGAGGTGAAGGTGTTGATAGGACAGGGTCACAGAGAATAACTGACCAGAAGGTCAGGGAACAAAGGCAAACGGTGTGTTAATGGTGTGCTGAAAGACAAAGCGTGATGCCACTACCAAACGCATCTTGCCCTCCCTTCCCGTCAGCATTCCGAAGGGATCGTCTCCTCCGTGACACCTTGGTCCATTCCTCCATTACCCCACCACCTCGCCCCCTTCCCACGGCACCTTCTCCTGCAAACGCAGAAGGTGTAATACCTGCCCATTTACCTCCTCTCTCCTCACTATCCAAGACCCCCAAACACTCCTTTCAGGTGAAGCAGCGATTTACTTGTACTTCTTTCACTTTAGTATACTGTATTCACTGCTCACAACGTGGTCTCCTCGACATTGGGGAGACCAAACGCAGATTGGGTGACCGCTTTGCGGAATACCTCCGCTCAGTCCGTAAGCATGACCCTGAGATTCCGGTTGCTGGCCATTTCAACACCGCCCCCCCACCCCCGCTCTCATGCTCACATCTCTGTCCTGGGATTGCTGCAGTGTTCCAACGCACATCAACGCAAGCTCGAGGAACAGCATCTCATTTACCGATTAGGCACACTACAGCCTGCTGGACTGGATAATGAGTTCAATGATTTAAGAGCATGATGGGTCCCCCCTTTTTATGCTTAGTTATTTTTTCTTTTCCCTTTTTTATTTGGTTATTTTATTTTCCGTTTTTCAGTTTGTTTAGTTTGTTTCCACTGTGCTTACCCACTGTTTTGGTTTTTTCAATGTTTTTTTTTAAATGTTTGTGCTTGGAGTGCTCTGTGCTTTACAGTCATTCATACCCTCTCTGTACGAACGCTTTGTCTTTCAGCACACCATTAACATATCGTGCGCCTTTGTTCCATGACCTTCTAGTCAGTTATTCTCTGTGACCCTGTCCTATCAACACCTTCACCTTTGTTATCTCTTACCCCACCCCCACTTTACTTGCTTAAAACCTTTCCCATTTCTAATATTTGTCAGTTCTGAAGAAGGGTCTCTGACCTGAAACTGCTTCTCCCTGCACAGATGCTGCCAGACTTGCTGAATATTTCCAGTATTTCTTGTTTTTATTTCTGAAATGATCAGAACTGATGAAAGGTCACAGACCCGAAACATTAACTCTGTTCCTCTCTCCAGATGCTACCAGACCTGCTGGGTATTTCCAGCACTTCAGTTTTTAATTTCAGATTTCCAGCATTCACAATATTTTGCTTTTATTGTATCAAGAGAAAGTTGGGTTAGTGCCTGGAGAAAAATTTAATACGGAGGGCATTGTGGGATATGATATTCATGAGACAGTTGAACCAGAAGAGATGGAAAGCAGGGACCTTTTCCAATCCTGTAAATTTCGATCAACTATTCAACAACGACAGGTTTCCTTTGACCAGCACACACCTGTTTCTTCCCTCTCTTCCTCATCCGGCTCATCATCGCTGTTGGATGCCCTGTGAGGTGTGGGACCATCATCATCACTAGCCCCTCGGCTCTCACTGTGCTCAGGTGATATTCTCACATCCTTTTCACTGTCTGTATCGTTCATTCGATCGCGTTTCCCTTCGTGCTCTCCGCCACTGTCTTCATTTATGGAGTGATTCTCCTTATCACTGCCTGCTTCATCATCTGATTGTTCGATGCTGTGAGATTTCTTGGGCTCCTCACTCTCAGAGTCACTGCTAACGTTTTCCTCCACGCTTTGTGGGCGGCCGGGACCGTCAATGCCTTCTGCATCACTCTGATCTTCTTTGTGGCTTTCGTCCTGAAACAGAAGCAATATGAAAACTTTCACTGACTGGGCATTTAAAAATTGCTTTGATATACAGAATGCATTTGACAATGGTGCCATTTACAGCTGGAGAAAATGTGAAACAAATAAAATAAAGGGAGGGATACCAAGTCATTGAGGGAGAATTATAAAGATTGACATGAAAGCTTTATTGAAAATATAGGCTATGGAAAGGTTTTATAAAGATGGAAAGAGTAGGTGGTGCCTTTATCCAGCAGGTTATGAGGAGACCTTTCTCCTCTAATATCCATGCTTCACTGTGTCACTTTTAACCCCATAAACTGCAGGACTCCATCCAAGCTCAAGTAAAAAACTGCAGCTTCAAGAATAGAAGCAGATGTGTTCTAGCTTCTAGGTTAGAGTTGTCCAACTTTTTTGGGCAGATAGCCACATTAAGATTTTTGCTCGGCCTGGCGGGCCAGTGAGCAAATTCCGAAACATAAAGGCACTAAAAATTTATCGTACGAATAAAAATAATAACTGTGCATTTTTGTGAAGAGGCTTTAAATGAGAAGACTAATTCATTGATTTACTTTCTCGTCACTATATTGAAAATTGTTTTAGTGACATAACTGGCATTGTCTTTGCTTGCACAAGCAGTCAATCTCTGCCCGCAAACTTGATGTAGCGATGCAGAATATTCTGGATAGACGTCCTTCTGTCAGGAGTGATCTTGATCTCTGACTCTCCCTGTGTTCCCCTCTCTGTGTTGTTTCCTCCTCCACCTCTGTTTTCCCCCCTCTCTGCTTTTCCCCACCTCTCTCTCTGATCCCCCCTCCATGCATTTCCCCTCTCTCCCTCCCCCCCCCCTCCACCCACCACACTCTCCTGTCACCACCCCCACCCCTCTCTCTTCCGCCCCACCCCTCTCTCCATCTCTCTCCCTTCCCCCCCAACCCTCTCTCCATCTCTCCCCCTTCCCCTCAACCTCTCTCTCCATCTCTCCCCCTTCCCCCCACCTCGCTCTCTCCATCTCTCCCCCTTCCCCCCACCTCGCTCTCTCCCTCTCCCCCTTCCCCCCACCTCGCTCTCTCCCTCTCCCCCTTCCCCCCACCTCGCTCTCTCCCTCTCCCCCTTCCCCCCACCTCGCTCTCTCCCTCTCCCCCTTCCCCCCACCTCGCTCTCTCCCTCTCCCCCTTCCCCCCACCTCGCTCTCTCCCTCTCCCCCTTCCCCCCACCTCGCTCTCTCCCTCTCCCCCTTCCCCCCACCTCGCTCTCTCCCTCTCCCCCTTCCCCCCACCTCGCTCTCTCCCTCTCCCCCTTCCCCCCACCTCGCTCTCTCCCTCTCCCCCTTCCCCCCACCTCGCTCTCTCCCTCTCCCCCTTCCCCCCACCTCGCTCTCTCCCTCTCCCCTTCCCCCACCTCGCTCTCTCCCTCTCCCCCCTTGCCCCCACCTCGCTCTCTCCCTCTCCCCCTTGCCCCCACCTCGCTCTCTCCCTCTCCCCCTTGCCCCACCTCGCTCTCTCCCTCTCCCCCTTGCCCCCACCTCGCTCTCTCCCCCTTGCCCCCACCTCGCTCTCTCCCCCTTGCCCCCACCTCGCTCTCTCCCCCTTGCCCCACCTCGCTCTCTCCCCCTTGCCCCCACCTCGCTCTCTCCCTCTCCCCCTTGCCCCCACCTCGCTCTCTCCCCTCTCCCCCTTGCCCCCACCTCGCTCTCTCCCTCTCCCCCTTGCCCCCACCTCGCTCTCTCCCTCTCCCCTTGCCCCCACCTCCCTTGCTCTCTCTCTCCCCCCCCCATCTCCCGCTTCCCCCACCATCTCCCTCTTCCCGTCCCTCCTCCCTCTCTCTCGCTGTCGCTCCGTCCCTCCTCCCTCTCTCTCTCCGTCTCTCCGTCCCTCCTCCCTCCCCCTCTCTCTCTCTCTCCGTCCCTCCTCCCTCTCTCTCTCTCCGTCCCTCCTCCCTCTCTCTCTCTCCGTCCCTGCTCCCTCTCTCTCTCTCCGTCCCTCCTCCCTCTCTCTCTCTCCGTCCCTCCTCCCTCTCTCTCTCCGTCCCTCCTCCCTCTCTCTCTCTCCGTCCCTCCTCCCTCTCTCTCCTCCGTCCCTCCGTCCCTCTCCCTCTCTCTCTCTCCGTCCCACCTCCCTCTCCCTCTCTCTCTCCGTCCCACCTCCCTCTCCCTCTCTCTCCCCGTCCCACCTCCCTA